>NC_134688.1:365066444-365666444 GCF_050947455.1 Rhinoderma darwinii
ATACAAGGCCGCAGCAGCCTGGCATTACACGGGTGGGAGGGGCCACTGGTTTAGTACATTCCCAGGCTAATAACACTGTGTTGTTTGTGGCTGGTTATGATAAATTGGGTGGAACCCCATGTCTTTTTAATAAAAATAATAAATAAATAATAAAAAAAAATTACGTGGGGTCCCCCCCACTTTTATAACCAGCCAGATACAACACAGCAGCAGCAGCCTAGCATTACAAGGGTAGGAAGGTCCACTGTTTTTGGCCCTTCCCAGACTCATAATACCAGCCTGCGGCCGCCCCAGAGACCGACCATCACAACAGATGGTCGGGTACTGGATCGTACCCAGCTCTTCCCGGCACCCCTGGTGGTGGTGGGTACCGGGGTAATAATGGTGTTTAGTGTTAGCCTCTGTACCGGCTAACACTAAGCCTCCCATTAGTAATGGACCTTGTCACTCAGACAGCGGCCATTACTAAAGTGGTAGTAATACAATTTTAAAAGAAAAGACAAAGATATAGATAAAATATTTTATTTAAATAAAGCACCCCCAACATAACCCTCATTAACCATTTTATTGATGAAAAAAAAAGCGTCATCTAAGTAGACCTCGAAACCGACGTAGTCCAAACACCAAACCTGTAAAAAAGTATATATATAAAAAAAAAATGAAATAAAACATGTCGTAGCCTTAGTTTCAGTTTCATGTGTGATACTGACTGTTATACCATGTATAGAAGCCTGCCGCAAAGTTGGCTTAGATACAGGGCGCCAGCAGACAGTATCATACATGGCCATACAGACATTTATACCATCAAACATACATACATGCAAACATAAATATATACATACAAGCAAACACATATATACATGCAAACATACATACATGCAAACATACATGCAAACATACATACTTGCATGCAACCATACATACAAACATGCACATATATACATACATACATACATGACAACATACATGCAAACATACATACATGCAAACATACATACATACATGAAAACATACATACATGCAAACATACATACATTCAAACATACATGCACATATACACATACATGCACATATACACATACAAACATGACAACATACATACATGACAACATACATACAAACATACATACATGCAAACATACATACATGCAAACATACATGCACACATACACATACAAACATGCCAACATACATACAAGAAAACATACATACATGCAAATATACATACATGAAAACATACAAACATACATGCATACATACATGAAAACATACATACATGCACATATACACATACAAACATGACAACATACATACATACATACATAGATACATAGATACATACATACATACATACATACAAGAAAACATACATACATACATACATGCACATATAAACATACATACATGACAACATACATACATCACAACATACCTACATGCACATATACACATACATACATACATACATACATATATACATACATACATACATACATGACAACATACATACAAAAATAAACTCACCTAAGACGTTCCCACGAAGAGCTGGACGGTCCCGTCACTTTTCTTCTTACTGCTCCCATTCACAATAACATAGCGGTGGGCGCAGATGACGTAATCACGTGGGCCTGATATGATTACGTCATCTGCGCCACAACGCACTGTTACTATTAATGCGAGCGGCGCCAAGAAGATGGAAGATGGCAAGTGACGGGACCGTTCAGAGCGCCGTTAGAACGTCTTAGGTGAGTTTATTTTTTTTATATATTTTTAGTTGTTCGCCGGGTGCTGATGCAGCACCGGTGCGGCGGATACACAAATTACATGTAGTGACAGGGGGGGGAGAGAGATGTTGGTTGCCGAAACGGGGTGAATGTAGTGTAGTGTAGTGTAGTGTAGGGTTGATGACATTCACAGAAAGTTCGTCTCAATCGGGCTTACCATGCCCGCTTGAGACGAACATTCTCACGATGTTGCTAGAACTACAGTATCTAGCAACATCGGGAGCGCGCACACTGCAGAGCAGAGCGGCTTGATTGACATCGAGCCGCTCACGCCCCTTTTTAGAATAGATAACCAGCACTTGCTAAGTTATCAAGTGTAAAAAAAAGGCACTTAGGAAATTATTTTTTTTAATTTTTTAACAGCAAATGTTTTAAAATTCATTTCCTGCTTAGAATGTCTAAAAAAAAAAAATTTTAGTCAACTTGGGACAACCCCATTAATGATTACAGACTATAAACTAACCTTATGTTGTCTGATCCTGCAGTCATGTGTTACTCCCTTCCACCTGTCCCGTACGGATTGCTAATTTACAATAATATAGCAATGGCAGGGGACAGGTGGATTGGAATATGGCTAAATGATCAGACTACAAAGGGTTTATTTGCAGTTTGTAACCATGAAGACACGTAGGTCTGCATAGGACCTAAAGATACAAAGTTGCTTAATTTTTAGTATAATATGCATTGGAGCAATAAAAAGAGGGTGGCAAAGGTGACCTTAAAATAAAAAATGATAAATGTCATTGATCAATTAGAAATGTTGGGGAAAATGTTTTGCATGTAAGACCATGCTTGCCTTCTCAAGACAATAATGCATGTAAAACCATCTATAAGAGCTGTAGGGGGTTTTAGTCAAGCTACTTTAGCAAATAAGCCAATGCCACCATCATTTGCTTCCAAATATTTTTTTTTACAACTCCAAAGAATAGGCCAAAAATGTGTAAAAGGTGCGGCTTTCACCTCCGGAACCCACACTTATGTGGAGAATGTGGTTCACAGCCACCTCTCCATTTATTCTCTGTCTGGAAGTGGTGGAAGTCGAACGCCTCACTAGTCAGGACGAGGGCTTGGGACTCTAAGGGCATGACCAGACGTGGCGGAATTGCTCTGGAATTCCGCTGCGGACAGTCCGCAGCGGAAATCCGCAGCGTACACGTTTCTCCATTGCCTCCCACAACTTTTTAGTAGGGTTCGTTTACACGTTGCGGACAAATCCGCTGCGGAGCATAGGCTGCGGTGCGGAATTTGGTGTCCGCAGCATACAATGGTTGTTGCGGACGTGTCGCGGACTTGTTGCGGACTCATTGCGGAATTTCTCCATTGACTTCAATGGAGAGTCAAAATTCTGCAATGAAGTCCACAGATGTTATGTGTGCTGCGGAGCGTATTGGTTTTACTAACATGACATTTCTTCATTCTGGCTGGACCTATGTATTTCTAGGTCTACAGCCAGACTGAGGAAGTCAATGGGGCTCCCGTAATTACGGATGACTACATGTGTGCACCCGTAATTACGGGAGCGTTGCTAGGCGACGTCAGTAAATAGTCACTGTCCAGGGTGCTGAAAGAGTTAAGCGATCGTCAGTAACTGTTTCAGCACCCTGGACAGTGACTTCCGATCACAATATACATCAACCTGTAAAAAAAATAGAAGTTCATACTTACCGAGAACTCCCTGCTTCTTCCTCCAGTCCAGCCTCCCAGGATAACGTTTCAGTCCAAGTGACGGCTGCAGTCAATCACAGGCTGCAGCGGTTACATGGACTGCCGCGTCATCCAGGGAGGTCGGGCTGGATGGCGAAAAAGGGACGCGTCACCAAGACAACGGCCGGGTAAGTATGAATTTCTTTTTACTTTTACTAGGGAAAGGGCTGTCCCTTCTCTCTATCCTGCACTGATAGAGAGAAGGGAAGCCCTCTTCCCCTCAATACGCAATGGCTAGTCCGCATCAATTTAATGCCCATTTTTGGCAAAGCTGCAACAGAATCTGCAACGCAGATTCTGTGCGGCATTGATGCGGACAGTGGCGGAAGAACTCCGCCACGTCTGGGCATGCCCTTATACTCCGCATATGTGCAGATTCCAGAGGTGGGACCCACACAAATCACATATTTATGGACTATCCTGATTGATATGCCATACATGTGTAAGTTGGGAATACCCCTTTAAGATATGCGTAATACTGCATAATTTCTTTAAAGGGGTTGTCTCATCACTCAGCCATTTTCCTTGCAGGGGCCGCTGCAAAATAAATGTAGCATTACATGGCAGCCATTTAAATGATTAGCTGCCAGAATGTGAGTCAAACTTTAAATAATGGGGCATATAGATAGGGATTGTCTTAATTTAACCGGTTCAGTACCGGCCTATTTTGAGCCTTCAAGGCCAGACGCCGTTTAGCCATTTTTAATTTAGCATTAGTTAAACGGCTATGACTTCTTTATTTGTTGAGATAGCGACATGATTTTTGCGGTTTGTTTTCGTAGACAGTGCAGGTTTCTTTTTTTATCATTTTTATACACATCCGTTTCGCTATTTTAGAATTTGTAGGCTTAAAGTTTGAAAATTATAGTAAAAAATTGATTAATTTATACAAAAATTATATATTTTTTCTGGTCTAGTTAGACTCAGCAGCAGCCTGCCACTAACGGCATCCCAGCGATCATGTGACCAGTCACATGTCCACTGGGTCCAATAGCGGCAGCGGCACTGCTGCGGCCTCTATTGTATACACAGCACTCATTGGGCTGTGTGCTGTGTTGGCATCAGGACCTTGCATGTGCCACGGCATGGACGGCCTGATATGGCAGCCTTGGGGGATCTGGGGTTCTCCTCTGGGCCTGGTCGGCACCCTCTGCGATTACGATCATTATGCCACTGTTCTAGATTATCAATAGCAGTGCACCAGAGACTATTGAAATTGTACTACCAGATACAAGAAATGTAATCTTTAAATGCTATGTACATCTTTGAAAAAAAAAGTAAAACAGTGTATCAGTGTTATTGGTGCAACTTTGTAATTACTTTTTATTAAAAATAATTTTTACTTTTTCAGATACAGCTGCTTTGTATCCTGGATACACAGCAGCGTTATCTTGCGCTGAGACCTGAATCGATCCGGTCAGCGGGACTGACAAGTTCAGTGCCAGCGGGACCTGCTGAACTTATGAATTTAGATCTGATCGATAACAGCTGGATCCTGTGCGTCAAAGACATGCAAGACTCGCTGTCACTGAACTCGTCACTCCCAATGACCTGTCGGATTCAGGTCTCAGCGTAAGATACAGATGCTGTGTATCCAGGATACAAAGCAGCTGTATTTGAAAACACTTTTTAATTACAAGTAATCACAAAATTACACCAAACACAATGATACGTTGTTTTATTAAAAAAATAATAATAATGTTTTCAAAGGCGTACATAGCCTTTAATTATACTCTTGTGGTTCGCAGCATTAGAGAGAGAAAAAAAAATTACACACGTGCCTGTATTTAGCATTTCACATTAATTGTTTATTGAAACCTTTTTTCCTCAAAAGATCTTTTCATTTACAGACACAACAAAGCTCTGTACAGAATTCCTTCGATTCCAGGATGTCACCGTTGCGCAGTGACTTCCTTTGCATGCTCTGCAGTGATCACAAGGCACCTGAGTAATTAACTCATTCCAAATGAACAGTCAGGGACACTGCACTTGTGCATTGCCATGTCCCAGGAAACTCATTAGAGGAAACAATTACTTGAATTAATTAGCTAGTTTTTTAAGACTGTCCATTGTTACAATGCATGAGTGAACTGGCAGTCAAAACAATCCCTGACAACAGCTTACATTTTTAAGGTCAATGTCGTCGTTAAATATTTTCAGGAGTCTGTTATTACCAAGGTTTCTCAGATTCATAGATATACAGTAATTATAATACATAAAAAAAATACAAAGTGAATGTGCGGAATGCACTTTATATGGAATAATGTGAAATAATATAGAATTGTGATCTAGGATGGCACTATGGGTAGTTTATCATTTTTTTTTCATACTCAACATTTTTATTGATTTTAATACAAACAAGTACACACACAATCGGGAAAAATGTGTCCCCATAATAAAAAGAACATGAAAATAAGGGCGCAGCCCAAACAGAAGAGTGAACATCACAAGCCATAACAAGCACAAAATACAACCACATCAGTCTGAAGAAGCGTAAAGGAAGTGAGCATTGTAACAAAAAGAAAAGAAAATACACCAATCCTGCCACCCAGACATCCTAAAATGCAATGGCAATAGCATGTAAGTACAAGCACAGGAAGTAATGACCACGTGCAATAGACACAATAAGGGAAGGAAAAGATAGAATGGGAAACAAACAAGGCAGAGGAAAAAGAAAGGGAGGTCATGGCGAACCTGGACTCCAGCTCCGGAACATCATAGATTAAATGAAAAGAAACAGCCATGCGCCTGTCAGAGATGTGGTTGGAGCAAACAAATCTTAATACACCGGCCTGTAGTACCTACGATGATGAAGTCTCATAAGAAAGGATGAATATCTCAGGTCACTGCAGTGCGATAGGTGGAAGAAGAGAGGAATGTAAGCCAGGGAGACCAAGTGTTCTTGTACCGTATAGAAGCGGCCGGGGAATGAGCCAGAAGGTGCTCCATTCGCTGTATCAAAGCGACCTCCTGAAACCACTCACCCAACAGTGGAGGGACTGCCGTTTTCCACCTATGAGGGATAACCGATTTGGCGGCTTGGAGATGTCTAATTAGGGAACATTTATAAATAGGCAGTCGCAAAGGGAACATGAATAAAAGGACCACCTCAGGAGAATTAGGGACCGAGACCCCAGTAACTTCCAATATAATTTTAAGAACCGCCTCCCAAAAACTCCGCAAATAGGGGCAACTCCACCAAATGTGAGACATGGAAGCCCACGACGCCCCACACCGCCAACACATGTCAGGTACAGATAGGTACCATTTGTGCAAGGCAGGGGGAACTCGATACCACCTAGAAATAATTGTGTAGCTAGTTTTCTGAGCTGGAATGGTTATTGAGGCCTTCTGGGAAAGGTAGATACACAGTCTCCATTGTGCGTCAGAGAATGTTGCGCCCAATTCTGTCTCCCAGGCCCTACAGAAGGATGGGAGACAAGGGGATCGCTGGGATAGGAGTAGTTTATAGAGTGTAGAGATGGCGTGTGCAGGGGACCGGGTGGAAATACATAACCGCTCGAAGTCAGTGAGCGGCCAGTGGAGATGAGCCTGACGCTTAGTGACACTATAAAAATGTTTTAACTGGGAGTATGCAAATATGTGACGTGGCTAAGGCGTATCCGCTGGGCAGATCGTGGCCAGTGGGAGCAAAGATACATCAGAGAGAACCTGAGTGAAGTACATGGGCTTGGTGGAGGACCTACCCAGGAAGGAGAGACGCGCCTCCCCAGCCAGAAAGGCAGGGTTGTCAGTGACGGGGGTCAAAGGGCCCAATGGGTCAACGAGTGAGCCCATCATCCCAGACGACCGCAGAGCCAAGAGGGTATGGAAAACGACAAAGGAGGCGGAAGTCGGTTTATTCCCAGGTAGGGTCCAAGGCAGAGTAGAAAGGGTACGAGTACAAAGCTGTTGGGCTAAACGGACCCAGACTTTAGAATCGCATGTGTTGACGCCAAATAGACGACAGTCCGGCAGACCAACCCCACCTGCACCCCTGGAACGAGTTAGAATCGCCCTACTCAAACGGGGACGACCCGCTGGCCATATGAAGGAACCAAAACATTGTTGGATACGTAGCCAATAAGAGGATGGGATGGAGATAGGGGTTATCTGCAGGAGGTAGAGCAGTCTGGGGAGAAGTGACATCTTAATAATATAAATACGGCCAAACCAGGAGAAGTCTTTTTATTCCAAGAGGCGAGGTCTGTGCGAAATTTGGCTAGTAAAGGGACAAAGTTATTGGTGAACATTTGGGAGAGATCAGAGCTTATACGTGCACCCAAATATTTTATACCCCTAGCAGGCCAGGAGAAGGGGAAATTATTTTTGAGGAGCGATAGTGTCGAGGATGGAAGGGATACATTCAACGCCTCAGACTTGGAGAAGTTAATCTTAAAATTGGACCATATTCCAAAGCGGCACAGCTCAGACATCAACGAGGGAAGTGATACATGTGGGTCCGTGAGATAAACCAATAGATTATCAGCAAAGGCAGAGCACTTATATTCAGTCCCGCCTATGAGAATGCCCTTAATATCCGCGCTGTTCCGAATGGAGGCCATAAGATGTTCCATAACGAGGATGTACAACAATAGGGATAGAGGGCAACCCTCTCTGTTACCATTATGAATAGCAAATGGAGCAGAAAGTGAGCCGTTTACTTTCAATTGGGCGGATGGAGAATGATAAAGGGCCATGATTTTACTCATAAGGGAAGGTCCCATTCCTATATGTTGAAGAGTTTGGTGAAGGGCAGGCCAGGATACCCTGTCAAACGCCTTTTCGGCATCTAGGGACAGAATCATGAGGGGGATGTGGTGAGACTGGGCATGATGGATAATATCAAAGGTTTTAAGAGTATAATCACGCGCCTCCCAACCCGGCACAAACCCCACCTGATCTGGGTGGACTAATGTAGAGAGATGTTTATTCAACCTGTTAGCTAACAACTTGGCATAAATTTTTAGGTCGACGTTGAGCAAGGAGATGGGGCGATAACTGGGGCAGAGCTCGGGATCTTTACCCGGTTTAGGGACAACCATTACATGGGCCAAGGTGGAGCCAGGAGGGAACAAGACGTCAGGTTAGATCAAATTAAAGGCCCGGAGCAGAAGTGGCGTTAAAGAGTCAGTCAATGATTTATAAAATTTGGCAGTATATCCATCCGGCCCGGAACTCTTTCCCCCTGGGAGGTCCTTTATAACAGCAAGAATCTCCGATGAGGTAAAGTCAGCCTCCATCTCCTCCGACATTTCCCTGGACAAAGGCATAAAAGGAGAAGGGAAAGAGGCCCGATCCGGAAGTGAAGAGTCAGTGGAGGGCCTAAGGTTATAAAGGTCAGAATAAAATGCATGAAAACAGTCCGCAATCTCAGGGGTCGTATGAACCACATGGCCAGAGGAAGATTTAATACTGGGTATATGGGATTGGGCCAATTGAGCCTTTAAAGCTCTGGCTAACATGCGTCCGCTTTTGTTACAAAATTCATAAAACTTGCTCCGGCACACCTGGAGGGCCCGCTTTTGAGCCGAGTCTAACAGATGACGGGCATCTTGTCGGGTACTCTGTAACTCCCGTAAGAGCGGAAAAGAAAGCGCACGCTTGTGAGCCAGTTCCAGGGAACTAATTTTTTGGAGAGCAAGTTTCAAGGAATGGGCACTTTCTCTTTTAAGGCGTGCTCCATGTTTGATAAGAACACCTCGGAGCACACATTTAAGGGCCTCCCACTGCATCATCGGAGATGTGGTATCATGAGCGTGATCGGATATGTGAAGTGCTGCACCGTTTGCAACAGTTCGGCACTACAAACCCCATCAAGAAGCAGGGACTCATTAAGTTTCCAGGACCAGGGACCTTTAGTGAGGAAACGAAGGTGTTGGGTACTGTACACTGGGGCATGATCAGACCATAATATGTTACCAATGAACGTGGAATCGGCCCATGGGAGAGCATGGTGTTGAAGTAGGATGTAGTCCAAGAGACTGTAGGTGCCATGCGGATGAGAGTAAAAACTATAATCTCTATCAGAAGGGTGTTGTAGACGCCAAGCATCACATATTTGAAGCTGTGCAAGAGCACATTTCACCCGTTTGAGAGCACCATATGCAATACTGGAACGACCAGTAGAATTATCCAGTGTTGAATCTAAAGTGAGATTAAAGTCTCCGCATAACATCACAGTCCCCCGTAAAACCGGAAGGACAATTTCTATGAGATGAAGGAGGAAAGGGACCTGACCGATATTAGGAGCATAGGCATTAATCACAGTGAACTCACGCCCACCGATATTTAGTACTAAGATTATATATCAAGCATCAGAGTCAGTGACAACATTGACAACCTGATGAGTGAGGGATTTATGAAGAGCTATGGCTACTCCACATTATCTGGAAAGGGAATTATTACTAAAATGCCAGTGTGTGTAAAATTTATGTCTAATAGTAGGGGAGTGACCTTCCTTAAAGTGTGTTTCCTGGAAGCAAGCAATATGTACCTTACGATTATGCAGGTGGTGCAGGATTTGCGCTATCTTTTCAGGCATATTCAAGCACTTCGCATTGAAGAAGGCTACTGTGAGGTCAGCCAAAGACGCAGGCAAAACCGCTCTCTGAAACGTTCCGGAAGGAACAGGAAAAGCAGGAGTCCAGGATCACCACAAGGAAGAGAAGAGGAATGGACAGTCTAGGGAGAGAAATCACAGCATGAAAGAAAAACAAAAGCATCAACTAAAAAGGCAGCAAAATAGAGACTGCCGCACAGATTAAGCAAAAAATTGTGAAGGACCAGGAAGCGTCAACTGCACGCCACGTTGGTCCAGTCCCTACAGGGGGAAGGTGACCGCTATGCATAAGAGCAACCCGTGCCCCCAGCGTATAATAACAGAAATATAATGATAAAAAATTATTATAGAGATTGTGGAAAATAGAGGGAAAAGCATGTTAATACATCAGGAAAAAACAAAACCCAATGCAGAAAACAATTTAGACATCCTAAAATAATCGGAAACAAGAGAAGACAAAATAAGTCCCAGAATAGCTAAACAGGACCGCACACATCCCAAACTATCAGGCTGAACAGGGCAGGATCACTAGACGGTGTAGGTTCTCTGTCGCAGCCACGGCCAGACCGTCTCCTGGGACCCCTCGGAGGGCGACCCCCAGCAGGTGGCGGGTGCAAAGAAGGAGAAGATAACAGCAGAAGATAACAGCGAGGGCCATTCGTGTATAGCAATGGGAGGAAGGCCTAGATCCCGCAGGAAGTCAGGTAGGTCACTCGGAGCTCTCAACGTATAGAGATGTCCTTCTTGTCTAACCATTAGGGGAAGCCCCACCTATAGATGATGCCTCAGTTCCGAAGTACCTACAGCAGAGTTTTAAGAGCCGATCGTTGCATCAAGGTGTGCCTAGACAGATCCGGTAAGATACGTATCTGCGTACCTTGATGGAAGATGGCAGATTGTTGTCTGGTTTTTTTGCAGAATCGATTCTTTAATGGCATAGAAATGAATCCGACAAATTACATCTCTGGGCCGCTGGTCATCAAGATTCAGTGGGCAACAAACAACAAAACCGAGAAAGCAACATGAATCAATATGCCCCAATATTAAGATAGGTGGAATACATATCAAATTTGATGGGTTGATTCAAGGGTGTTATACCCAAACAGCATCACGACGAAATATATAAGACCAAAGGAAGAAAAAAATGCTGGGAAACCAAAGGGTAATAGAAAAATGCAAAAGTTCTTTATTAACATATATGCGTCATACAATAGTAAAAGAATCCATAGGCCAACAGTAAAAACAAGGATACTCAGCTAAAGATTGTCCAAATAACCACTGATACTGCATGCAATATGTGTACATGCCCTAATAAAGCCAGTGCAAGCAATAAGAATGTCTAACGTATGTAATTTAAGTACCCAAAACAGATATAAATGCATGCTACTTGCATGCAGTGAAAATCAAGCAATACATTAATCCTAGCAGTCAATGGTTAATGTTTTGGGCAGGGTGCAATATATGCTAGACACCCTACATATATTGTACATGCAGAATGAATGAACATGCACAGACAAAAGTAAAGCAAGAAAAGGGTATGTTATATCAGTGAGTAAACCATAGTATGGAGGTCTGACATACCCATAGTGTAGAGACCGGACAATCACAGCTTGGATCCACCCCAACGCGCGTTTCGGCGCTAATGCCTTCGTCTGGGGGTGGTGTTAGGTTAGAGTCATAGGCCCTTTATATGGGAGAAAGCCAATGGGCTAAGTATAATGCACCTGAAGTGTATGTTGAATAATGAAACTATAAGCCCTGTATAATTACCGGTCGCTGTTTCCTGGAGGCTAGGGAAGCCGCGCCCTCACTAGTTTTTACATATACATATACATTTAATTTTACCACCATGCTTTATCCTTTCTTATTATTCACACTATTCTCTACTTGTTGATACTCTACAGTTTTCAGGCATTTTAGATAACCATACATACGGGTCTGGTTTCATGGCATTCTCACTACTAAAATCTTTAGTTATACATACACTCACCTGACAGAACCGATAAAAACACAGGGACATATACAAAAACACCGAAAAAGGCCATACTTACAAATGGACACAGCCAGGCCAGAAATGCTGATGAAAGGGCGAGCAGGTGCTTTAAATAATAATAGCCACTCCCACTGGTCTTGAGGGGAGTGGTGTGTGGTGCATGGGATGTGTAGTAAGAAATAATAAATGAATAGTGTGTGTGCAAGTGTAATACTATAAGTGAAATATAGGGGGCAGTAATAAATGAAGTGCCTCAATAGAAATAAATGGATAATGGGGTGCAAGTGAGTGAAACATGGAGGGATAGTGTGTACGTCATGAGGCACAACGTGTATAGCCAGGTAGCAGCCTATTTGTGACGCCTTGATAATTCATAGAGCGGGCTACCCTGCTTGCTATGCCAAACAACAACACACCATGCTCTCCCAGCATCAAAGACCCGGCTGTGTCCAAGAGAAGCGAATATACATAATAATGAAAAATACCTGGGGTATTGGTAATCATTTTGGCCAAAAGGACGCAAGCTCGCAATCCACGACAAGGATCCCCAGACTTGCGAGTCCCTAAATCCTAAACTGGAACAGAACGTTCCTGATGCACAAACAGAACCGATAAAAACACAAGGACATATACAAAAACACCGAAAAAGGCCATACTTACAAATGGACACAGCCAGGCCAGAAATGCTGATGAAAGGGCGAGCAGGTGCTTTAAATAATAATAGCCACTCCCACTGGTCTTGAGGGGAGTGGTGTGTGGTGCATGGGATGTGTAGTAAGAAATAATAAATGAATAGTGTGTGTGCAAGTGTAATACTATAAGTGAAATATAGGGGGCAGTAATAAATGAAGTGCCTCAATAGAAATAAATGGAAAATGGGGTGCAAGTGAGTGAAACATGGAGGGATAGTGTGTACGTCATGAAGCACAACGTGTATAGCCAGGTAGCAGCCTATTTGTGACTCCTTGATAATTCATAGAGCGGGCTACCCTGCTTGCTATGCCAAACAACAACACACCATGCTCTCCCAGCATCAAAGACCCGGCTGTGTCCAAGATAAGCGAATATACATAATAATGAAAAATACCTGGGGTATTGGTAATCATTTTGGCCAAAAGGACGCAAGCTCGCAATCCACGACAAGGATCCCCAGACTTGCGAGTCCCTAAATCCTAAACTGGAACAGAACGTTCCTGATGCACAAACAGAACCGATAAAAACACAGGGACATATACAAAAACACCGAAAAAGGCCATACTTACAAATGGACACAGCCAGGCCAGAAATGCTGATGAAAGGGCGAGCAGGTGCTTTAAATAATAATAGCCACTCCCACTTCCCTAGCCTGCAGGAAACAGCGACCGGTAATTATACAGGGCTTATAGTTTCATTATTCAACATACACTTCAGGTGCATTATACTTAGCCCATTGGCTTTCTCCCATATAAAGGGCCTATGACTCCAACCTAACACCACCCCCAGACGAAGGCATTAGCGCCGAAACGCGCGTAGGGGTGGATCCCAGCTGTGATTGTCCGGTCTCTACACTATGGGTATGTCAGACCTCCATACTATGGTTTACTCACTGATATAACATACCCTTTTCTTGCTTTACTTTTGTCTGTGCATGTTCATTCATTCTGCATGTACAATATACAGTGGAGGAAATAATTATTTGATCCCTTGCTGATTTTGTAAGTGTGCCCACTGTCAAAGACATGAACAGTCTAGAATTTTTAGGCTAGTTTAATTTTACCAGTGAGAGATAGATTATATTAAAAAAAAAAAAGAAAATCACATTGTCAAAATTATATATATTTATTTGCATTGTGCACAGAGAAATAAGTATTTGATCCCCTACCAACCATTAAGAGTTCAGCCTCCTCCAGACCAGTTACACGCTCCAAATCAACTTGGTGCCTGCATTAAAGACAGCTGTCTTACATGGTCACCTGTATAAAAGACTCCTGTCCACAGACTCAATTAATCAGTCTGACTCTAACCTCTACAACATGGGCAAGACCAAAGAGCTTTCTAAGGATGTCAGGGACAAGATCATAGACCTGCACAAGGCTGGAATGGGCTACAAAACCATAAGTAAGACGCTGGGTGAGAAGGAGACAACTGTTGGTGCAATGGTAAGAAAATGGAAGACATACAAAATGACTGTCAATCGACATCGATCTGGGGCTCCATGCAAAATCTCACCTCGTGGGGTATCCTTGATCCTGAGGAAGGTGAGAGCTCAGCCGAAAACTACACGGGGGGAACTTGTTAATGATCTCAAGGCAGCTGGGACCACAGTCACCAAGAAAACCATTGGTAACACATTACGCCGTAATGGATTAAAATCCTGCAGTGCCCGCAAGGTCCCCCTGCTCAAGAAGGCACATGTACAGGCCCGTCTGAAGTTTGCAAATGAACATCTGGATGATTCTGAGAGTGATTGGGAGAAGGTGCTGTGGTCAGATGAGACTAAAATTGAGCTCTTTGGCATTAACTCAACTCGCCGTGTTTGGAGGAAGAGAAATGATGCCTATGACCCAAAGAACACCGTACCCACTGTCAAGCATGGAGGTGGAAACATTATGTTTTGGGGGTGTTTCTCTGCTAAGGGCACAGGACTACTTCACCGCATCAATGGGAGAATGGATGGAGCCATGTACTGTCAAATCCTGAGTGACAACCTCCTTCCCTCCACCAGGACATTAAAAATGGCTTGTGGCTGGGTCTTCCAGCACGACAATGACCCGAAACATACAGCCAAGGCAACAAAGGAGTGGCTCAAAAAGAAGCACATTAAGGTCATGGAGTGGTCTAGCCAGTCTCCAGACCTTAATCCCATCGAAAACTTATGGAGGGAGTTGAAGATCCGAGTTGCCAAGCGACAGCCTCGAAATCTTAATGATTTACAGATGATCTGCAAAGAGAAGTGGGCCAAAATTCCATCTAACATGTGTGCAAACCTCATCATCAACTACTAAAAATGTCTGACTGCTGTGTGTGCCAACAAGGGTTTTGCCACCAAGTATTAAGTCTTGTTTGCCAAAGGGATCAAATACTTATTTCTCTGTGCACAATGCAAATAAATATATATAATTTTGACAATGTTATTTTTTTTTATTTTTTTTTATATAATCTATCTCTCACTGGTAAAATTAACGTAGCCTAAAAATTCTAGACTGTTCATGTCTTTGACAGTGGGCAAACTTACAAAATCTGCAAGGGATCAAATACTTATTTCCTCCAGTGTATGTAGGGTGTGAAGCATATATTGCACCCTGCCCAAAACATTAACCATTGACTGCTAGGATTAATATATTGCTTGATTTTCACTGCATGCAAATAGCATGCATTTATATCTGTTTTGGGTACTTAAATTACATACGTTAGACATTCTTATTGCTTGCACTGGCTTTATTAGGACATGTACACATATTGCATGCAGTATCAGTGGTTATTTGGACAATCTTTAGCTGAGTATCCTTGTTTTTAATGTTGGCCTATGGATTCTTTTAGTATTGTATGACGCATATATGTTAATAAAGAACTTTTGCATTTTTCTATTACCCTTTGGTTTCCCAACATTTTTTTCTTCCTTTGGTCTTAAAGATTCAGTGGGCGCAGAGCCCTATGAGCACGATTAATCTCAATATGCGTATTTGACGGACAACCCAGTAAGTTATTGAAGATGGTAGACAAAGTAGAGAACAGGTCCGATGCAGGGATAGATTCAGGCAAGACCCGAACACGAAGATTGTTCCTCCAATTACGATTCTCAATATCATCCAGATGTTGTTGCAGAGTAAATAGATGAGCAGAATGTGGTTGCAGAGTGGATTGCATGGTCGCCAATGCAGCAGTAACACGGTCATGAGCAAGAGTATCTACTCTCGTAGAGAGTGAAGAGAGTTCAGCACGGAACTGGGTAAATTCCACTTTACATTCGTCCACAATCTGCTTGGCAAAGGAATCAAATCAGCCCTGGTGGGTAACGTTTGAACCATCTGACGGATATCCGAGAGAGTTACCGGACGATTTTCACATACAGGTACAAATGAGGTGTCTGGATGACATAATCTGAAGACAGCCGGAATGTCGTCCGGATCGTGAGCGTAGTTTATCATTTTAATGATGATGTTGATGATGATGGGGATATTACCTCTTACACACAAATATCAAATTCATAAACATGGAAAAATTTGTCATGCAATGGCAAACTATTACTGTCCATCTAAGGCAAAATAAATGCCACATTTTACAGCAGGGATGGACAGCTAACTCCCTTTTGGGAGAAACAATGACTAGCAAGTGTACAGGAGTCATGAAAGTATTGAAGAATTTGCCACAGCAAATTTTTTAATTTGAAAGGGTAACTAAACGTTCAGCAAACTTCTGACATATTATAGTGAAATGTCAGAAGGTTTGATTGGTGGGAGCCCGAGCACTGAGACCCCCACCAGTCGCTAAAACGAAGCAGCAGAAGCTGCTTCGTTCCTGTTCGGCATTTTACGGAAAGCCGATGCAGTGGTGTACGGGTTCATAGACATTCTGTTGAGTCCATACACCGCTACATTAACTTCCGGAAAAAGCAAAACAGAAATGAAGCGGCTGAGCGCTCACACGAGAACTTCTGCAGCATTGTTTTAGCAATTGGTGGGGGACGGACCCCCACCAGTCAAAACTTCTGACATTTCACTATGACATGTCACTAGGCATAATGATACCAATGACACCTCTTAAAGCGGATCTGTCATATTTTTATGCTGGCCTGTCTGAGGTCTGCTGATTTCAGTGTGCTGTCATTTAATAGTTGGGGTATGTACTCACAGAGCATATACGCTCCGTAAAAGCACACAGCGTATCCTCCCATTTCCGGACGAAAAACCGCACAATATTGTGGTGCAGTTTTTTGGCCGGAATGTATGCTGCAGAATGCCTACACCTAAAAAAAAATGAATAATTACCATGGTGACGCGTTCCTCCGACATCCTGATGTTCTGCAGCCCTGGGATGACGTTTCATCGCATGTGACCGCTGCAGTCTGTGATTAGCTGCAGCGGTCATATGGGATGAAACGTCAGCCCAGGGGGCCAGCCTGGACGAAGAAGCACAGAATTCTGGGTAAGTATAAGATTTTTTTTTCTCTGAGTTGTGTTTTTTTGCAGCGGATTCATCTGCTATTACATCAGCTATTTGTAGCGGGTTATACCTCCACATTGAATTCAATAGGGAAAACCCACAACAAATAAGCAGCAATTACGCAAATACAATTGACATGCTGCAGATTTAAAGAATGGTGCATTTTTTTTTTTAAACGTTCATTTTTGGCCAAGTTATGAGCTATTTTATATATATGCAAATGAGCTTTGAAATTGACAATTGGGCGTTTTTTTTTTTCGTTATGTCCAACTGGGCATGTATTGTGTTTTTAACTGGGCGTGTTTACGTGTATGACACTGACCAATCAGTGACCAGTCAGCATCATATACTCATCTCCATTGATTTACACAGCAGTGATGTGCCGCCGCATACACAGAGATTAACGTTAATCGAGTGTCCTGATAATGAATACACATGAAATCCAGCCTGGACGTCATGTGTATTCAGAATCCTGACACTTCTGACTCTTTTCTTTGAGATTTCCAGCAAGGGAAACGAAATCTCGTTTACCTCCGTAATCTCGCGAGATTACGCGTGGCTTGCGGGAATCTCACAGAAAAGATTCAGAAGTGTCAGGATTCTGAATACACATGACGTCCAGGCTGGATTTCATGTGTATTCATTATCAGGACACTCGATTAACGTTAATCTCTGTGTATGCGGCTGCACATCGCTGCTGTGTAAATGAATGGAGATGAGTGTATGACACTGACTGGTCATTGATTGGTCAGCGTCATACACGTAAACACGCCCAGTTAAAAACACAATACACGCCCAGTTGGACATAACGAAAAAAAAACGCCCAATTGTCCATTTCAAAGCTCATTTGAATATATATAAAATAGCTCATAACTTGGCCAAAAATGAACGTTTTTAAAAAAAACAAAAAACGTTACTGTTATCTACATTGCAGCGCCGATCACATGCAATAGGAGATAGGGATTTGAGAATCTGATGACAGAGCCTCTTTAATTGTTATAAACAGCACTCCTCATAGCAGACTGTCTCCACACATGAGCCCCATTATATCTACACAGTGGTGTTACCTTGCATATATTCGACATTGCAGCACCCATATTTCAGGGCACCAAATTGCCCACACTATCATACTGTGCATTCCACAAAGCCGTGATTACAAAATAATGATATGGCAGTGCCCACCAAGTACATACTTTAAGAGCTATGTCCATTGAAAATGCAAAAGATATACTGTAATGCTACTTTTATATATTACATTTGTCTCCTCGATAGTCAACTGCTTCCCACTCCACTCATAGAATTTTTATTTGAGCAGCATACAAGCAGCCACATCCCATGCCGTTCTCTAAACAAACAGATTACCATTGGAGAATTCTATCATGCAGATGCAATATGTGATTGATCTTTTCCGTCAGGGCAGATGTATTGTACATACACTATAAGGAAAAACAAGTATTGCTACACCTACACATTTTACCTACAGGAGCTTTCATGACATCCTATTCTATATTCATAGGCATTAAAATGGAGTTGCCCTCCTCTCCCCTTTGCAGCTAAAAAAAAAAGAGATTAGGGTGTGTCTGTGGGAATTTTTGCCCATTCATCCAGAAGAGCATTTGTGAGGTCAGACACTGATGTTGAACCAGAGGGACTGGAACTCTTTTATTGTATAGAAAAATATAAAACAAATCCACAAAATCAACCAGAGGGACTGGATTGCTTGCAGCTGCTCGGTCATGAAAACCCGTGCCTTGAAGCTCCGGGAGCACAGTTTTTGTACAAATGTCAATGCCAGATAAGGTTTGGAACCCTGCAGTTGAGTCAGCAGAGCGTTGGCGACTTTTAGGCACTATGCGCTTCAGCACTCAGCGACCCCACTCTGTAACTTTACGTGGTCTGTCCCTTTGTGGCTGAGTTGCTGTGGTTCCTAAATGCTTCTACTTTCCAGTAATACCACTACAATTAAAGGGTAACTAAACTTTCAACAAACTTCTGACATGTCATAGTGGCATGTCAGAAGTTTTGATCGGTGGGGTCCGAGCACTGAGACCCCACCGATTGCGAAAATAAGGCGGCAGAAGCGCTCGGGTGATTGCTGAGCCGCTTGGTTTCTGATTGGCTTTTCTCAGAAAGACGATGTAGCGGTATAAGCACTCAATAGACATACCCCCATCGATCAAAACTCCTGAAATGTCACTATGACAGTTAACCTTTAAGTGTGGAATATCTAGGCGGGAAGAAATTTCACATACGGACCTGTTGCAACGGTGGCATCCTATTACAGGACCATGCTCTAATTCAGTGAGGTCTTTAGGGTAAGGCCACATGGACCTGACACGGTCACGACCAGTGGCGGATTAAGTAGACCATGGGCCCTGGGCTGTTACCCAAACTTGGGCCCCACTTCCGCTCCGCCGCCCTGCCGCGCTATAACTATTTTTAACACTATCTTTTTGGGCAAGCATTAACAAATGGGTGTTACAATTCCCCTTGTTACAGGGCTGTGTCCCTATATACTGAGAGTCTCCCACCATCACTGACAGTATCACATTGTGCTGGGACACATCCTCCTGACAAGGGGAATTGTCTATTAGTCCTGGACTGCAGAAAGACTTTTTGTGAAATACAAGGATTTCCTATAATAAACATGGCAGGAGAGGTGACAGATTCTCTATAAATCTAGTGACTCACAGGTGACGACGTCTCAGATTCTAGTAGTTTTTTTCCTCTTTTCTTCTCCATCCGGTCCAGAGCTCATGATGACTTCTCCCGGCCATGACTCATTTCTGCAGAATTTGCCACTCAGATGTCTTCAGCGCCTCACTTTTCCAACATTTCCACACCTATAAATGAAAATAAAATTATCATGGTGCCACATACTGTACCCCTAAATATAATAGCACCAAACACTGCGCGCCTGAATATAATAATACCATACACTGTAAAACACCACATACACACAGCCCCCTGTACATAGTGCTGCGCACTGCCCCCTGTACATAGTGCCACGCACAGCCTCCTGTACAAAGTGCCATACTCCCCGTGTAGATATTACACACCCCCATAGATAGCGCCACACACAGCCCCCTGTAGATATCACACATCCCCCCCATAGAGAGCGTTACACACAGCCCCTTGTACATAGTGCCACACACAGCCACTGTAGATATTACACACCCCCATAGATAGCGCCACACACAGCCCCCTGTAGATATCACACATCACCCCCGTAGAGAGCATTACACACAGCCCCTTATAGATAGTGTCATAAAGCCCCCCTGTAGAGAGCGCCACACAGCCCTCCCCTCTTGTAAATAGAGCCAAAAAGCCCCCCTATAAAGAGCGCCACACACATACCGCTGCGGATAGTGCTACACAGCCCTCCCCCTTTGTATATAGTGTCACACAGCGCTCCCCCCTTTGTATATAGTGTCACACAGCGCTCCCCCTTTGTATATAGGGCCACAAAGCGCTCCGCCTTGCATATAGGGCCACATAGCGCTCCCCCCTTTGTATATAGTGCCACATAGCACTCTCCCCTAGTATATAGTGTCACAGAGCACTCCCCCCCCTTTGTATACAGGCCCATACAGCGCTACCCTCCCCCTTGTATATAGGGCCACCCAGCACTCCCCCTTGTATATATTGTAACGTAGCAATCCCCCCCTCCTTGAATATATACACAGCGATAGTCCCCGCCTAAAAAATATATACAGTTTACTTACCTTACCCTGTGGCGGCCGCTCCAGTTGGACGCGTGTGAATCCTCCGAACTAGACGCATGCGCAGACCGGCGTGATGCAGTACCTCATCACGCCGGCCTGCGCAGGGAGTCTTCCCAGCGCCTTATAGGATGCAAGCCGGACCTGACCGGCTGCAGCCTATAGTATTCATTTGTATCTAAGTCCTGAGGACTCAGATACAAATGAATTTGGCTGCCGCCATCACCTGGGCCCCCTCTGGTGCTAGCGACGAGCACCGGGCATGAGGGGGCCCGTGCGATCATTGGCCGCCCGAACCGCCCTAATGATAATCCGCCACTGGTCACGACGCATCCAACAACTGCGCCGGCACCATGTTCCATGTGCTGTCAAATGCCATGTTAACGGCCGCGCATTATTGCAGGTAAAACGGCCCCGTACCTGCAAAATTGTGCGGCCATAAAGGGTGTTATTAATTAATGGGCGAACGATTTTGAAGATACAGGGACATTTTACCCGCATTAACGCACAGCTGTTAACAGGGTATTTGACAGCCGCGCCGAACATAGTGCCAGCGCGGTTGTTGGCCGCGTGGTGACCTTATCAGTGCTGCTCCATGTGGCCTTACCCTTAGAACGACCCTTTCTATCACAAATGTTTGTAAAGGTAGACTGCATGGTTAGGTGCTTGATTTTATACACCTGTGGTAATGCGACTGAAGGAAACACCTGAATTCAATGATTAACCTCTTAATGACCAGGCCATTTTGCGCGTTAATGACCAAGGATTATTTTTTGTTTTTTCACGGTCGCATTCCATGAGTCGTAACATTTTTTTAATTCCATCGAGATAGCCGTATAAGGGGCTTGTTTTATGCGGGACAAGTTGTATTTTGTATTTGCACCATTTTTAGATTAGATGCTTATAATATATCGATTAACTTTTATTAACTTTATTTTAGGAGAGAATTGAAAATAAGCAGCTATTCCAGCATTGATTTTCACGGTAAAAATTTACTCCGTTTACTATGCAGCGTAAATAACATGTTAACTTTATTCTATGGGTCGGCACGATTAAGGGGATACCAAATATGTAAAGGTTTTATATGTGTGCACAATAAAAACCCTTTTAGAATAAAATTACTTGTTTTTGCATCGCCGCATTCCAAGAGCCGTAACTTTTTTATTTTTCCATCAATGTGGCCATATGTTGGCTTGATTTTTGCGGGCCAAGGTGTAGTTTTCATTAGTTCTATTTTGGGGTACATAGGACTTATAGATTAACTTTTATTGAATTTTATATGGGGGGAATGGGAGAAAAGAGAGAATTTTGCTGTTGTTTTTTGCGGTTTTTTTTGGACGCCGTTCATCCGGGGGTTTAATTAATGTGTTAATTTTATTGTTCAAGTTGATATGATCGCGGGGATACCATATATGTGTGTGTGTTATTTGTTTTAACACTTTTATTAAATAAAATCACTTTTTGGGCAAAAAATGTAGTTTTATTCTATTTTGACTGTAATTTATTTTTTTTTTTTTCACAAACTTTATTTAACTGCTTTGCATTTTTTTTTTTTGTCTCACCAGGGGACTTCACTATGCGATCTACTGATCGCATATATAATGCTTTGGTATACTTAGTATATCAAAGCATTATTGCCTGTCAGCGTAAATCTGCCTAACAGGCATTTGCTGAAGACAGACCTGGGGGTCTTTATTAGGCCCCCGGCTGCCATGGAAACCCGACGGCGACCCGCAATTTCTTTGCGGGGGCGCTGATGGGGTGACAGAGGGAGCTCCCTCCCCCTGTCAAACGTATTAGATGCCGCTGTCGCTATTGACAGCGGCATTTAATGGGTTAAACTGCCGGAATCAGAGCGCGCTTCAATTCCGGCAGTTGCAGCAGGTTCCAGGCTGTGTAGAACAGCCGTGCTCCTGCCGCTGATCGCGTGTGTGCAGTGGCAGTACCCACACGAACAGAGGACGGATATATCTGTCCTCCTGCGCAAACTAGCAGCTGCAGAGGACAGATATATCCGTCCTTCGGTGTTAAGAGGTTAAGAGATTATTTTTTGTGGTATTGTGTGGTAATCTTTTGTTATTGTGCTGCTGTATCTGTGGGGAGACGTGGTCCAGAGCCAAGGTGGCTTAGACTTCCAGCATGATTGCTGTTGGTCTCCTGGTTTGCTCCCTTTGCAGGTGCTGTGTTGCAGCGGCATTGGTTGCCATGGGTTACTACACTTGGTAGAGTAGGGACTCACGTGTAAGAGGTCGCCGTGACGTGGCAAGTGAGCTTATACTGTTTGATCAAAATGTTTACTAAGAACCTCATGTTCGTACATTTTATTTTGCTGAGCCGCAATAGATCAAGTATAGCAAGTGGATGTGTTGTCCAGGTTTTCTTTCTCCCCTTGGATATATCAATGATTAAGAGGTGTGTCCCAATACTTTTGTCCCTATAGTGTAGTTATAAATGGAAATATTTTCCTCTGTATTGAGTTTCATAAGCATGTCCGTATTACGGACGTTTGTCCATATTAGATCCATTTTGAATCCGCAACAGACACAATTTTTTACATCTGTACATATTCTCAGACAGGATCAAGAATAAAATCGACTATTGTCCCAATCATATAATAAGGATCTAATGCTGATCTAAATCGCATCATTTTTCAGATCAGTATTATGGATGCCATTATTTTGGTTCTCCATTGAGTTCTATGAACTATTCTCGGCTGAAAATCGGAATGTTTTTTTTATGGCATCAGACTCTATATGTTGCAGAAAAACCTTCATGTGATTTAAACCATTGTATTTTATAGGGCCAGCCTGCAAACACTATTGTGTTTGTTGAAGAATAGGATACCACACAGTGATGAAAAAACAGTCAAGTATATTAGCCCTTTAAAAAAAATGGGACCTTGGTCTAGTGAAATGGGCTACATTGCTCTTATTCATAACTAAGGATTTCTGCTGAGAGTGATGGATACAATTTAACCTCATAACACTGCTGACAAATTAGTCTACAGCTGCACTACAATATTTCTATAATTATCTTAAACTTCTGAAACTTTTCTTATGGTGTCATTTTATAAACTTTTGTTCTGGAGAATTGCTATTTTGTAATCAATATAACATGTAAATTGAGAGCTGAAGAATCAATGGACTTTTCACCATAGCGAGAGGTTTCTTTCCGCAACTTTTTAATGTGCTTTTCACCATTTGTTAACAACAGGCAATCAGCTGTGTTTCTATAATTCCAAATGAATCCAATTAGTGATCACTCTGTCATCAGATCTAATTTTTACTTGCAATCTTCTCCAAGTCAATGTTTGCTTATTTCTTCCATTTGCTTCTTTATCTCCTCCTGCAGCAGAAATTTTCCCAGGCATGTAATTGCATCTTATCTGCTGACTTAAGCCTAATAATTGCTGCATTTTACTTCACCTCTTTCAAAAACCCAGCTGGAAATTCATCTTACTTGTGCCTGGTTTTGCATTTGAAATACAAAGCAAAGTACAGCCAGGAGATTTTCCAATGACAAAAGTTATTTGTAGGTGAACCCTATAAAATGCCTACCTGCCTGAAAATGGTGACAATTGTGTTAGAAATGATTAATAGTGAGCAGAGCTAAACTGTGACTAAATTCCAATCCATTTATGACATATATATATCGCAGGATATGTCATAAATGTCAGATAGTTGCGGGTCCCACATCTTGGACCTGCACCTATCTATAGAACATGGCCCCCTAAACCCCGTTCTATATTTTTGTGCTCACACTGCCTCCTAGCCACTTACTGATTACATGGTCGGGAGTTACGGAAACAGCATAACTCACATAGCTATGCTGTTTCTGTAACTCCCATAGAACTGAATAGTAGTTACGGAAACAGCGTAGCTGGTATGCTACGCTGCTTATGTAACTGCCATTCACTACTATGGGAGTTCCGGAAACAGCGTAGCTCAGGGAATTATGCTGTTTCCGTAACTCCCGACCATGGAGTCAGCAAGTGGCTGGGAATCAGCGTGTGCACAATAAGCTAGAACGGGGATTAGGGGGCCCCGTTCTAGAGATAGGTGCAGGTTCAAGAGGTGGGACCCGCAACTATCTGACATTTATGACATTTCCTGTGGATATCAAGTAAAATAGTCGAACAACAGCACACGTCTCCAGATGATCAAAGTGGTTTTATTGTCAAAACATCCACGACAGACAGGCAACGTTTCGACCCATAGTGAGTGTGGGGTCTTTGTCAAGCCTAACATTACATCTAAAAACATCATACTAAATAGGTGAATTCGAATGATCACATGGTACATTGCAGCCAGTGAGAATCATGATCACGGTCTCCCAGGTGAATCATACATTAGTCTTGATGACAACCAACAACTTGTTACATAATACAAAAAGTGTATAAATCCGACATACAATACATCTTCAATCCATAGTAAATATTTAAGCCATCAATTATTAATCTTGGAGTAGAAAACGAAGAAGGGAAGTCCACCACACTCCAGGTTCCAGCTCCGATCTCAGGACGCCACCGCGCATGCTCCACAATCAGTGCATCGCAACGGCATAATCAAAACAGAAGTATTACAAAAACATCTCTTACACGCAGGTGCCTATAGAGGGAATGATGTCCTCACTCTCACATTGTGTGGTTCAGAAGTACCAGTCCACACAATGTGATAGCAATCGCATGGGAAAATACTTATAGAATGTGATCTCATGTTGTCAAGGACGCCATCACTGCGTGACGATAAGTCGCGTGTGTCCAGGCGTCTACTACAAATGAGAAATGGAAAAGGTAAATTTAACCTGTAGTTAACCAATAATGAGGGTCAAAAAGTGATAAGATCTTGAAGTCATCAGTCGTGTTAAATCGCCTATATGAATTAGATCACCAAAAGTGGACAAAAAATAATTATAGGGAATGCTCGTAACATACATCCGATGGAATACATCGAATATTAGTACTGCATAATACACTAGACTTCTAGTAAATAATCGATCATCACTTATAATATCCCCCTTGAAACTTCTATGTTCTCCATGATGAATGCACAAACACTCGCGATCAACAAGAGAAGAAAAAAATTGTATAGTCCACGTCCTGGTCGTATGTCCGCTGGTGTGTGGTGAACGAACCTCCAAGTAGAGTAATCCCCAACTGTAAAAGATATGCAAAAAATTTTTATTACAAATTTTTTCTTTAATATCCAAGATATTTTTATAGAAAGCTTTTCTAATTATTTAAAAAAAGGGGGGAAGAAAGATGAACATATCTCGATGGTCACCCATAAAGTGTACAATATTAATAAAAAATGTTAAAAACAGCAATGAAGTTTCAGAGTCCAGGTGTTATCTTATATTCTAGATTCAAACCTCTTGGGTGTAAAGAATCAAGTTCAAAGATCCAACGTAATTCCTTCCTTTTCAGTAATTTCTGTCTATCCCCTCCCCTTCTCAGTGTTGGGACACAATCTATTATCCTGAATCTTAATTGATTCAACTGGTGGTTTTTCTCAATAAAATGTGTCGGTATTGGTAATTCAATCATTTTCTTCCTCATTGTTCTCTTATGTTTATTAATTCTTAATTTGATGGGCATAGTCGTTTCTCCTATGTAAATTAATGAGCAGGGGCATGTGATCATGTACACGACAAAATCTGAATTACATGTGAACCTATGTCTGATGTTAAAAGTCTTCCCAGTATAGGGGTGCTGGAATTTGTTCCCCTTCAGGATGTTGTTACAATTGCAGCAACTTAAACACGGAAAATTTCCATTTTTAGGGGGGCAGAGCAATAATTGTGTGTTCTTCTTTCTACTACCCACATCAGATTTAACCAATGTGTCTCTAATATTTTTAGTCCTCCGATAGGACATGATAGGTGGTACACTCAATGTCTCGATCTCACTATGTCCCTTCGATACTATCGACCAATTTTTTCGCAAAATATTGCCAATATGGCCACTCAGGTTGCCAAAGGTTGAAATAAACGGTATGCGTTCAACCTGTTTAGTCTTGGTTTTGGATTCTAAGATACCAGTGTCTAGTCTATCTCTATGTTTTTGTACAAGCTTTCTAGGGTAACCTCTCTTTTTAAATTTGTTACACATCTGTGTCAACCTAATTTGTTTCTGTGTTGTATCTGATACAATTCTATCAACTCGTAACAGTTGACTCCATGGAAGAGACTCTATCATGTGTCTAGGGTGGTTACTGTTATATAAGAGGAGATTGTTTCTGTCTGTGGTTTTCACAAATAGATCCGTGGAGAATACTCCATCTTTCAGTTGTACCAATGTATCCAAGAACTGCAATTCCTGGTCAGAGCACACCATAGTGAACTGCAGTGCTGGAATATGGCTATTTAACTCCAACAAGAATTGATCTAAACACAATCTATCCCCCTCCCAGATGACAAAAATGTCATCAATGAATCTCCACCAGCAGCGGATGTGACCCATATGTGGAGAGGTGTAGACATGCTCCTCCTCAAAGGTGGACATGAAGATGTTGGCATACGTTGGGGCCACATTGGACCCCATCGCTGTCCCTCTAAGCTGCAAGTAGAACTGGTCACCAAAGAGGAAATAATTCCTCCCGAGTACCAACTCCAGCAGCTGGAGGATGAAGCGTCTACACCCTGGGTCACATCCGGCGCTGGCGAGACAATTCTCAACTGCCCTTAAACCTCTATTGTGTTCGATGCTGGTGTATAGAGATACAATGTCAAATGAGACTAGCAATAGTGGACCTCTCGCCTCAATGTTCTTTCATTTACACAAAAAATCTGTCGTATCTTTGATGTATGATTTTGCCTTAATGGCGAAATCTCTCAAAACTTTATCCAGAAAGATGGCAATGTTATTGAAAATTGAACCTCTCCCTGATACGATAGGTCTACCTGGGGGGGCATGTAGATTTTTGTGAATCTTAGGAAGTGTATATAGTACTGGAGTGATGGGTTCCTCTACCTTCAAAAAATGCCCTAATTGTTGGTCAATAATACCTTGTTCCACTGCAACATCAATAATCACTTTAATCTCTCTGAGTAAATCAGGTTTGGGGTCTCTGGGTAATGATTGATATATTTCCATATCTGCCAGTTGTCTATAAATTTCGGATTCATATTTATTGCTATCTAAAATAACTGTGGCACCGCCCTTATCGGCTTGTTTTATGGTAATCTCCCTATTGCTCATGAGTTCCTTCAAAGCCTGCCTTTCCTTTCTGGACAAATTTGAATTGATCCTAGTATCATGAATTGTACTCTCTTTTAATATCCTTATCTCTTCTAACACAATCTTGGAAAATGTCTCAATGACTGGGCTAGAGGGAGGCATATATGTGCTAATCGGTCTAAGACCTAATTTGTTAGATTGAAAAATACAATTGGAATCAACCTTATCACAAATAGTAATACTCTCTTTAGAAAACAACACTTTAAGGTTCAGACGTCTAAAAAAACCTTTAAGGTCCAAATCTAATTGGAACCAATCCACATTGGTATCAAGACAAAATGAAAGTCCCTTCTGTAATACTTGTAGTTGGTCATTCGTAAGATCAATAGAAGAGATATTTACCACTATGTTTTCGTTCTTGGAGGATTCCTCCTCATCGGGGGTCTCGATCTCGAGCGGAATTGGCCTCTTACGTTGCCGTTGGTGTTTCCGTCCCCCTCTCCTAGACCGTCCATGTTTCCAAGTGGACCTTTGTCTAAAAAAGGTACGTGGTTAGCTTCATCAGTGGAATCAGAATCGCCTGTGGTATATAGAAAATTGCCATTCCCCTGTTTCCTTGATTTCCTGCGTCTCTGGGGAGGACCTACGGATTGAAGATGTATTGTATGTCGGATTTATACACTTTTTGTATTATGTAACAAGTTGTTGGTTGTCATCAAGACTAATGTATGATTCACCTGGGAGACCGGGATCACGATTCTCACTGGCTGCAATGTACCATGTGATCATTCGAATTCACCTATTTAGTATGATGTTTTTAGATGTAATGTTAGGCTTGACAAAGACCCCACACTCACTATGGGTCGAAACGTTGCCTGTCTGTCGTGGATGTTTTGACAATAAAACCACTTTGATCATCTGGAGACGTGTGCTGTTGTTCGACTATTTTACTTGGAATTCTACAACATGCCGGAGTGGGTTTGCCCGGCTTGACAGCGTGCACCGCACCAGACTCGGGATTTGTGCTGCTTCAAAACCTTCCATTTTTATTTCCTGTGGATATGTCATAAATGTCCTTCATGGGAAACCCCTTTAATGCACTTTTAGACAGGCGAAAGATTGGACAAACATGCATTTGTACGAACGCTTGTTCCCAATCATTGCCCTATGTAAGCAGGGCAACAATTAGCCGACAAACGAGAAAACGCTTGTTCCTTAGGTGATCACATCTTTTATGCGGCCAGAAAAATGGATGCTTTGTCAGCAGAATATCTCCCTGTGTAAACAGGGGATATGCTACTGATAAGATGCAAAATGAATGGGGACGAACGATCGTATTAAATATTGTTCGTCCCCAAACTTGCGATCACTGCTCCCTATGAATGGAACAAACCAACGCTCATTTAATAAATAGAATATCTGCCCATGTAAAAGAACCAATATGCTAAAGAATGTTAAAAAAAGATACAAAGAAAGCAGATAAAAACTGAAAAAAGACTCAAAGAGTTAAAGGGTATGTACACCTTCAAAACCAATGTTTTTGTTTTTTTATATTGCTTGAATGCATCTAAAGTAAAATATGAGGAAACATTGCAATAGTTTTTTTTTATTAAAAACGTCCTACCATTTTGTGTCTACAGTTCTTTTACAGACCTTTGCAACTCCATGATAACCTACTAAATTCTGTATAGTCTGGTCCTGCAGTCATACTCTCTTCCATCTGTCGCCTTATTTTTCTACCTTACCAATATATTTAGGGAATCGATTGGAAGGGAGTATTATTGCAGGATCAGACTACAAAGGGTTCATTTGTAGTCTGTAACCACAGTGGCGGATTAAGTGGACCATGGGCCCTGGGCTGTTACCCAAACTTGGGCCCCCCTTCCGCACCGCTGCCCTGCCGCGCCATAACTATTTTTAACACTACCTTTTTGGGCAAGCATTAACAAATGGGTGTTACGATTCCCCTTGTCACAGGGCTGTGTCCCTACATACTGACAGCATCACACTGTGCAGGGACACATCCTCCTACAAGGATTTCCTATAATAAACATGTCAGGAGAGGAGTGGAGGATTCTCTTTAAATCTAGTGACTCACAGGTGATGACGTCTCAGATTCTAGTAGTTTTTTCCTCTTTTCTTCTCCAACCGGTCCAGAGCTCATGACGACTTCTCCCGGCCATGACCCATTTCTGCAGAATTTGCCACTCAGATGTCTTCGGCTCCTCACTTTTCCAACATTTCCACACCTATAAACGAAAATAAAGTTATCATGGTGCCACATACTGTGCCCCTAAATATAATAGCACCAAACACTGCGCGCCTGAGTATAATAATACCACACACTGTAAAACACCACATACACACAGCCCCCTGTACATAGTGCCACACACAGCCACCTGTAGCTAGTGCCACACACATCCCCTGTAGATATTACACACCCCCATAGATAGCACCACACACAGCCCCCTGTAGATATCACACATCCCCCCGTAGAGAGTGTTACACACAGCCCCTATAGATAGTGCCATACAGCCCCCTCTTATAAATAGTGCCAAAAATCCCCCCCTATAAAGAGCGCCACACACATACCGCTGTGGATAGCGCTACACAGCCCCCCCCTTGTATATAGTGCTACACAGCCCTCCCCCTTTGTATAGTGTCATACAGCGATCCCCCCTTTGTATATAGTGTCACACAGCGCTCCCCCTTTGTATATAGGGCCACACAGCGCTCCCCCTTGCATATAGGGCCACATAGCGTTCCCGCCTTGCATATAGTGTACACAGTGCTCCCCCCTTTGTATATAGTGCCACACAGCACTCACCTCCCCTTTGTATACAGGCCCACACAGCGCTACCCTCCCCCTTGTATATAGGGCCACCCAGCACTCCCCCTTGTATATAGTGTAATGGAGCAATCCTGCCCCCTCATTGAATATATACACAGCGATAGTCCCCAGCTAAAAAAATATATACAGTTTACTTACCTTACCTCCGGTGCTAGCGACGCCACCGGGCATGAGGGGGCCCATGCGATCATGTGCGGTTTGGCCAGCCATGGGCCCCCCGAGAGCCTTGGGCCCCGGGCGGCCGCCCGAACCGCCCTAATGATAATCTGCCACTGTGTAACCATGGAGACGCACAGGTCTGATAGAAGATTAGGTACAAAACAATAGGACATTTTTAATCAAGCCCTTTTGCAAAGTTTCTTAATTTTTGTATTTTAGAAAATGGTTGTGAAGGTGAATATAGTCTTTAAAACTAACTCTAGCATTTGGTGTAGGCCTTTATATTGAGGCAGAGAGACAGCATGTATACAGCTCGGTGAAGTGCTAGATGCAGAGACAGTTTTTGTATAGAGTGCCACTTGGAGGAGATGAGAGAAGTAGATTTGGTGCCCAATATAAAACAAGACACTTCTTCAATCTGTTCTTCTGTGAAGATGCTCATACACTTGACATGAAAATGCCAGGATCTGCCAAAAACTATATGAGCCATCCATCTGTTCTCCATGCAATGCAATATTAGATTCAATGGAATAGATTCATCATTTAACTTTATATTAGCCCCAGTAGACTTAGTGATCAAACACTAAGTAAATACACAAAGTATTACTACATTAAGGCACCAAGCTTTTATATATATTATAAGTTACAAAATGAGAGAACTCATAGGGAATTCCATTATGAGAAAGGAGGAAATTGGCATTATTGGTTGAACTAAAATTATATATTACGATTTAAAACTGATCATTAGGCATGGTGGGATTAAATAAGTTTTCCCACGTACTGTGTCACGGTCTGTGGGTATGTGCAGAGGCGTAGCTAGGTTCTCCAGCACCCGGGGCAAAGATTCAGTTTGGCGCCCCCCCCCCCCCCAACCACTTTCCAGACATTTCCTTCCCCCTCGCCATGTTTTTGTTTTCTCTACCAATGTGTTATTTCTTTTCCACATCTCTTTTTATGTAACTCGAGCATAAAAACATTTCTACATTTTACAAGCAATATAGTTCTATACACAACACCAGAATAGTGCTCAGTACATAAATACAGCCCCAGAACCAAGCTCAGTACATATATATATACAGCACCAGCACAAATACAGTTCAATTTAGTGCAACCCCTGACGTATAGATTCACACTAAATTGTTTCCAGCTCCCAGCATGGCCCGAACAATGGTAAGGATATGCTGGGAGATGCTGTTTCACAAAAAATAAATCATATCATAATCATACCACCCATAATCTTGCTGCAGATCATACAGTGACTACAGTACAGATTAGAGGCAGAATAAACATTTACATTAAGTGACTCACCGGTGACGTCTCAGAGTCTAGTTCTTTTTCTCTATCCGGTCCAGACCTCTATGATAACTTCTCCCGGTCATAGCCCATTTCTGCAGTTTGCCGCTCAGATGTCTTCTTCAGCTTCTCACTTTTCCTACATTTCTACACCTATAAACAAAGATAAAGTTCTCATTATACCACATACTATGCCCCTAAAAATAATAGTGTACCATACACTGTGTCACACACACACACGCACGCACGCACACACACACACACCGTGCCCCCTGTAGATAGAGCCCCCTGTAGATAGTGCCCCCATATAGCCCACCCCTGTATAGTGTCCCACATATAGTACCCCCTATAGTGCTCTACAGATGGTGCATCACTGTATATAGCCCCCTGTAGATATAACCCACCCCTGTATATAGTGCTCCACGTATAGCCCAACCCTGTATATAGCCCCCTGTATATATAGCCCATCCCTGTATATAGTGCTCCACAGATAGCCTTACCCCCATATATAGCCCCCTGTAGATATAGCCCACCCCTGTATATAGTGCTCCACAGATAGCCCACCCCTGTACACCGTGTTCCAAATTATTATGCACATTGGATTTAAGTGTCATAAACATTTAATTACTAGTTTTTCAATTAAACTCATGGATGGTATTGTGTCTTAGGGCTCTTTGGATCATTGTAATGAATCTCAGATACCTGTGATAATTATTTTGCCAGGTGTGCCCAATCAAAGGAAAACTACTTAAGAAGGACGTTCCACATTATTAAGCAGGCCACAGGTTTCAAGCAATATGGGAAAGAAAAAGGATCTCTCTGCTGCCGAAAAGCGTGAAATAGTGCAATACCTTGGACAAGGTATGAAAACATTGCATATTTCAAGAAAACTTAAGCGTGATCATCATACTGTGAAAATATTTGTAGCTGCTTCAGAGCACAGACAGGTTCGTTCAGATAAAGGCATAATGAGGAAGGTTTCTGCCAGACAAATTAATAGGATTAGGAGAGCAGCTGCTAAAATGCAATTGCAAAGCAGCAAACAGGTATTTGAAGCCGCTGGTGCCTCTGGAGTCCAGCGAACCTCAAGGTGTAGGATCCTCCAGAGGTTTGCAAGTGTGCATAAAGCTATTATTCGGCCACCCCTAAACAATGCTCACAAGCAGAAACGGTTGCAGTGGGCTCAGAAATACATGAAGACTAATTTTCAAACTGTGTTTTTTACTGATGAGTGCCGTGCAACCCTGGATGGTCCAGATGGATGGAGTAGTGAATGGTTGGTGAATGGCCACCATGTCCCAACAGCGCTGCAACGTCAGCAGGGAGGTGGCGGAGTCATGTTTTGGGCTGGAATCAGGGGGAGAGAGCTGGTAGGCCCCTTTAGGGTCCCAGACGGTCTGAAAATGAACTCTGCAAAGTACGTAGAGTTTATGACTGACCACTTTATTCCGTGGTACAAAAAGAAGAACCGTGACTTCCGTAGCAAAATTATCTTCATGAATGACAATGCACCATCTCATGCTGCAAATAATACCTCTGTGTCATTGGCTGCTATAGGCATAAAAGGAGAGAAACTCATGGTGTGGCCCCCATGTTCCCCTGACCTCAACCCTATTAAGAACCTTTGGAGCATCCTCAAGCAAAATATCTATTAGGGTGGGAGGCAGTTCACATCAAAACAGAAGCTCTGGGAGGCTATTCTGACATCCTGCAAAGATATTTAAGCAGAAACTGTCCAAATACACACAAATTCAACGGATGCAAGAATTGTGAAGGTGATATCAAAGAAGAGGTCCTATGTTAACATGTAACTGTTCATTTTTTTTTTTGATTGAAAGAGCTTTTGATTTCTGTAAATATGACCTCCTGATGCTGCAAATTCAACAAATGACCATTTTAGTTCTCTTTACAACCTTTAAAATGTTTTGATCTCTGTTGTGCATAATAATTTGAAGCAGTGCATTTTGAGTTTTTTACTTCTAAAAAAAAATCTGTTATCATTAGGAGATTTGTTCAATAAAATTTGCACTATACTCCAACGGTTGATGGCTTGAAGATTATACTGACTGTCATTTGCATCGACTATTTAGGATAATCAGCGAAAAATAACATTTGCATAATAATTTGGAATGGGGTGTATATAGTCTCCTGTAGATATAGCCCACCCCTGTATATAGTGCTCCACAGATAGCCACCCCTGTATATAGCTCCCCTGTAGATATAGCCCATCCCTGTATATAGTGCTCCACATATAGCCCACCCCAGTATATAGCCCCCCCCTGTAGATAGAGCCCCACCATAGAAAAAGCCCCCCTGGTAGATAAAGTCCCCCCACTGGTAGATAAAGCCCCCCCGTAGCTAAAGCCCCCCCCCCCCCTGTAGATAAAGCCACCCCCGTAGATAATGGCACACACTTTTTTATTACGATAAAATGACAAACTATTCAAACTCACCTTAATCCCGTTCCCACGCCGTCCGGCAGCATTGGAGACCTGCTCTCTTCTGCGCAGGTCTCCTGGGGTTGAACGCTTCCTTGTCAATTAGCGCCAAACAACGCACTCGTAGAAAGGCACTGAATGGCCGGCAGTGGCGGATTAAGTATACCATAGGCCCTGTGTTGTTCCACAAACGTGGGCCCCCCTTCCCCACCGCCGCTCTGCCGTGTCTATAGTGAACAGCACCTTTTTGTATAAGCATTGACAAATGGTTGTTACGATTCCCCTTGTCAAAGGGCTGTGTCCCTACATACTGACAGTCTCCAGCCATCGCTGACGCTATCACACTGTGTAGGGACACATCCTCCTGACAATGGGAAAGGTAACTCGCATTTGTCTATTAGCTCTGGGTACACAGAAATATGTAGAATACAAGGATTACCTGCAACAGACGTGTCAGGAGAGGAGATCCCCTATTGATCCAGTGACGTCTTCTCTGATGGGAGCCGTTTTGTTTTCTTCTCCATCTGACGCAGACCGTTATGGCGACTTCTCCTGATGATACATCTTTGCCCATCACTTCTGCAGCCATTTCCAGCCCCTATAGAAACACACAAATTTAGACACCAGGGCTCAGGACCATATATTAAAGGGGTTGTGCGGGAACAGACCGTTTTTTATACTGATGACCTATCTATGTGCCCGGACAACCCCTTTTACTCAGACTAATAAAGTTGGACCACAGACTGAATCATAGAATACATACAGACCCAGACCTTCTAAACTATTGCAGTCCCTAGACCAGACCCCCTCAACAAATACAGACCCCATCACAAGCACCCTGAATAAATACAGACCTCAGACCGGACCCCTAAATACAGACACCAGACCTGACCCCCTACACGAATAATGACCCAGACCTGACTCCCTTAATACAGACCTCAGACCAGACCCCCTAAATGAATACAGACTCCTAAATAAAGACCCCAAAACTAATACAGACCCCTAAATACAGACCTCATAAACTAATAGACCCCAGACCACACCCCCAAATACAGACCCCCTAAATACAGACACCAGACCCAAAACTAATAGACCCCCTAAATACAGACCTCAGACCAGACCCCCTATACTAATAGAGACCCCAGACCAAACCCCTAACCTAATACAGACCCAAGAACAGGCCCCCTAAATAGACCCTGTAAACTAATACAGACTCTAGATCAGACCACCTAAATACAGTCCCCTAAACTAATACAGACCCTAGAACAAGCCCCCTAAATAGACCCTATAAACAGATACAGACCCCCTAAATATCGACCCCCAGACCTCAAACTAAAACAGACCCCCTAAATACCGACCCCAGACCACTTAAACTAACACAGACCCCTAAATATACAGACCCTAAACCCCTTAAATTGATACAGACCCCAGACCAGAACCCATAAATACAGACCCCTTAAACTAATAGACACCAAATCTCCTAAATAGAGTCCCCAAACCAGGCCCCCTAAATACAGACCCGACACCAGACCCCTAAATACAAACCCCACACCAGACCCCCTAAATACAGTCCCCCTAAATACAGACCCATTAAACAAATCAATCCCCTTATACTTACATAGTCAGTCTTCTCTGTGGAGTCTTCTCTGTGGAGTCTTGTCTTGCTGCTTCAGCTGCTGCTGCTGCTGGAAGTCCTGCAGTCATGTGACCAGCAGGTCTCTAAGCAATAGTAAGAACTTCAGAGATAAGGTCATGTGACCTTATGTCTAAAGCTCCTTTTGTAGGACAAACACATTGCGGTTTCGTCTCGGTTTGTGCCGCGATTCGCGGCAAAATCGCGACAAAACTACAATGTACCATGATAATGCGCCATTGATGGCCGGGCACAGAAAGTACCCGGCCATTCATTGGTTCTAATTGTACCTGTGACCTATAGACGCAGGTACAATTATAGTGCAGGAGCGGGTGGCGCCGGTGCCCCCCTCTAAGTTGCGCCCGGGGGGAAAAGTCCCGCCTACACCCCCCTTGCTACGCCCCTGGGTATGTGGACCCACTAGGCTGCACCACCATAGCAGGGAGGCAGCTGGCCAAACAACAGACCACCCAAGCAATACAAAGTACAGCACAGGGATACCTGAATATTCCAGACAGTGGCAGAGGCTAAAGCACGGATGGAGGTGGGTGCAGCATGTTGCGCCAGGTGTGGCGGATGACAGCAGGTGCAGCAGGTTGCACCAGACATGGTGGATGACCGCAGGTGCAGTAGGATGTGCCAGACATGGCGGACGAGAGCAGGTGCAGTGGGTTGCAGCAGACGGGGTGGATTACAGCAAGAGCAGCAGGACACGACTCCAATCACTAACAGGCTCAGGAACAATAACAAAGCACGGGATACAGGAAACAGGTAGCAGGGCACGGGAACAGCGGGAACAGGGTAAACACTAAGGGACCATTTGCAAAGACTAACATGGGAATACTAACAATGCTCATGTGATGATTCTCATGTGTGCGCGCTGGCCCTTTAAGGCAGGGCACATGCGTGCACACGCACACTACAGGACACAGCGGACCAGAGCTAAAGTGAGCGCTGGCAAATCCTGGGGAGGAGATGCGGGCCAGCGCTCACAGAACCATGGCTGTGGCCGTGGGGGGTGAGTAATCCCGACAGTCCACGGCCATGGACGCTACATACTGTATGACTTGGTCCTTGCAATCAATGTTGTCACTTAACCCCTTCCTGACATTTGACGTATCCATACGCCAAAGTCGGGTAGGGGAAGTATGGAGCGGGCTCACGGAGTGAACCCGCTCCATGCGATGCGGGTGTTGGCTGTTTGATACAGCCGACACTTCAGAGTAACGAGCGGCTTCACGCTCGAGCGCGATCCCTCTCGTTTAACTCGTTAAATACTGCGGTCAATAACGACCGCAGCATTTAAATCGTTAGAAAGAGGGGGGCGACCCCTTCTAACAGCTCATCTCGCAAACCGCAACGCAATCACGGGAGGCGATGGTTGCTATGGCTGCCTGGGGGTCTAATGAAGGCCCCCAGGTCCGCCATTTTTGTACACCTAGTTGTCAGAATCACGATATACTGCAATACATTAGTATTGCAGTATATCGTGCAAGCGATCTAACGATCGCTGGTTGAAGTCCCCTAGGGGGACTAATAAAAAAAGTAAAAATCTGTTAAATAAAGTTTTTTTTGTGTAAAAAAATAAATAAAAATATTAAAAGTTAAAAAAAAAACCTTTTCCGCATTTTCCCCCTAGAGCATCATAAAAAAAAAAAAATGAACATAATTGGTATCGCCGCATCCATAAAAGTCTGAACTATTACAATATATCATTATTTAACCCGCACGGTGAGCGCCGTAAAAAAGAAAAAAATGTAAACGCCAGAATCTCTACTTTTTGGTCACCTAATCTCCCCAAAAAAATTAAATAAAAAGCGATCAAACCGTTGCATGTACACCAAAATGCTATTATTAAAAACTACCCTTATGCCGCAAAAAATAAGCCCTCATACCACTTAATCGACTGAAAAATAAAAAAGTTATGGCTCTCGGAATTTGGCGACACAAAATAAAAAATTTTACACTTAGGTTTTTACTTGTAAAAGTAGTAAAATATAGAAAAAACTATATATATTTGGTATCGGCGTAATCGTATTGACCCACAAAATAAAGGTAACATGTTGTTTTAATTGCACAGTGAATTCTGTTAAAACGGCACGCAAAAAACCATGGAGGAATCGCTGTTTTTTTCATTTTCTACCCCACAAATAATTTTTTTCCCGTTTCCTAGTACATTATATGGCAAAATAAATGGTGCTACGAAAAACTACAACTCGTCCCGCAAGAATCAAGTATTTTATACTCATAGTACTATATCGACGGAAAAATAAAGACGTTATGGCTTTTGGAAGGTGGGGAGGAAAAAACGAAAATGAAAATCTGAAAAAGGGCTGCGGTGGGAAGGGGTTAAAGGTTTCCATAACTCCTCCTGTCCATTGATGGCTAGGAATGACATTTTCAGGCCACTGTGACTCACATGACATAAAAATTCTAAGGATCTATTCACAAAGTGCTGTCAAATTTGGATTTTTGCTAATTTAGGCAACTGTAATTTGAACGCACCAATTGAATGAACCTTTTGATAATAATAAAACCTTTGAAAACCCTGTTAAACAACTGTTTGAGTTCTTTCAATAGCTAATAATATACAATGTTCCACATTTATAGTTGGAGAGATGTGCACTAAATTTATTAAAACAAATTTGCCACATTTTTAACTCTGACAGAAAATCAAATCTATGCCTGCAGGTGTAGATTTGCACTCAAATTTCTGGCATTTATATCTATTTTTCACTTATTTGTTTGCACTCAGTTTTCTTGTTCCTTTCCAAATTTGTCGATCAAAAATTTGCCGCACGTCATTTGTACATTTTTAAGGATGCAGAGTAGCTGCTACTACAGGCAGAAATCTTCTTATTCTGAGCAAACACTATCTCAGACAGAATTGATCACTGTAAATGAAATCTCTATTTATCTGTTGCAACTGCCACTTAGAGCAGAACAAAGAATTTCCAACTTGCCGAATATGTAGGGGGGTTATATGTATGGTTTCAGGTCCTAAATAATGTGCCTCCCTCTCTACCCTTGACCTTATACTGCTTATACATGTATACTACTCGGAGCAGTATGATAGTAGCTGAATATGTAGTATCAATTACAGTACATTTATTATGTTAGAGGCTGGTATTCAGGTCCGCACCTCCATGTGGTGAGGTGAGCCTTCCGCCTTAGGAAACGCTACCTAGTAGAAAATGGAGGGCGGCATTTTATGTAGAGCCATGGCAGGGACACACTGGACCAGGGGCAGAGGACATGCCTTATTTTACCTAGCAGACGTGCCATACCATGTGCAGGTCTGCTAGAGCACTCCTACTTCCCTCTGACGCTGTACGCAGCATGTGCCGCAAGAGAGGAGCAGCTCAGCAGGAGGAGTGGTCAAGTGCTCTCTTCTCAAAGAAGAAGAGGTGACGCATGAGGTAAACTGTGGCCTGTATTAAAGACTGAGCGCCACTTACTGCACTCAAGCTCCTGCCCCCACTAGTTGAAAAAAGGTTGTCCAACGCTGGGGAGGGGATTATACTGCAAGGAGGGGGTCTTAACAATTTACGGACAGCCGAGTGCTCTATGGGGGGAATAATCCCCCCATAGAGCCCTCACTAGTTACTATACTGCAAGGTTAGGGGTAGTCTGAGCGACTGACTGACTGCTGAGGGATCTATGGCCCTGGGCAATAAGTTAGACAACCAGACCCCCCCCAATCTTGCAGTATAGTAACTAGTGAGATCTCTATGGGGGGATTATTCAGCACCATAGAGAGCTCGGCTGTCAGTAAGATGCTAACACTCACCCTCGCCTCCTAGCATCGGCTGATCAATTTTAAATTAGTGGGGGCAGGAAGCTGAGCGGGAAGCTGAGTGCAGTATAATCCTTCCCCATAAAGCCATCAGCAGTCAGTCATATACTCAGACACCCCCCCCCCCCGCAGTATAATCCCCCCCAGTAGCTATAGTACTACAAGGGGGGAGCATCTTTGACTGATTGCTGGGAGCTCCATGCAGGGAATAACCCCCATATATAGCGATTAGCGTCAGTCCCCCCCTTGCAGTATAATCCCCCTCATAGTGCCCTCAGTAGTAATTATACTGCAAGGGGGGGGGGGGCGGGTTAATAAAACACTGTATTGATGTGATTGCTGCAACTTTCAAATTATTTTTTATTAAAAATTATTTTTACTTTTTCAAATATAGCTGCTTTGTATCCTGGAAACACGTCAGCTGTATCTTGTGCTGAATCCTGTTCCCGTCAGGTCCGCGGGACTGATGGGTTCAGTGTCAGCGGGTCAGGATCGAGCTGTTACTGATCACATCTAAGTTCATAACTTAGATGTGATCGATAACAGGTGACCTAATGGATTCAGGTCTCAGAGCATGATACATCTGCTCTGTATACAGGATACAAAGTTATGGGCCTATTTTTTCTAATTATTTTAATACGTTCCTTAAAGTAACTATTTATTCATATGTTTGCACTTCTGTGGTTGCAGCCATCTTTATTTTAATTTGTCATACTTTTGCAGGTTCTGCTGGACCATTTGAACTACGTTGTAGATTTGTTGGGCTACTTCAGTGATTTACGCTTTTTTTTTCTAAATAAAAAGAGGGTTGTGTGGAAGAGTTGTTTCAGTTAAAGAATATTTCTTATGTCTCTTGTGTTTTTTAATACCTTTTTACTGCCTTAGTAATGGCAGTTGTCTGATTGGGAGTGTCCAATTACTAAAGCAGGGCTTAGCATTAGACAGTAAATAGGCTAGCACTAACCCCCCTAATTACCCTGGTACCCACTACCACCAGGTGTACTGGGAAGAGCCGGGTATAATCCAGTACCTGACCATCCAAAATGATGGGTGGGCACCAGGGAGGCCGCAGGCTGGTACCGGCGAGGCCGCAGGCTGGTACTATCAAGCTGGAAAAGGCCAAAAACCGTGGCCCTTCCCATTCTGGTAATGCTAGGCTGCGGCTGCTTTATTGTATCTGGCTGGTTATGAAAAATGGGGGGATCCCACATAATTTTTTTTCAATTATTTATTTATTTTAAAAAAATGACATGGTGGCCCCCCATTTTTTATAACTAGCCAGATACAATAAAGCAGCCACGGCCTAACATTACCAGGTTGGAAGGGGCCACAGTTTTTGTCCCTTCCCAGCCTGAAAATACCAGCCTGCGGCCACCCCGGTGCCTTACCGTCATTTCAGATGGTCGGGTACTGGATTATACTCGGCCCTTCCCGGTACCCCTGGCGGCAGTGGGTACTGGTGTAATAATGGGCTTAGCCTTAGTAATGGAACGCTGTCAATCAGACAGCGGACATTTCTAAGGCCATAATAAAGTATTAAAAAAACACAGACATAAGAAAAAATGTTTTTATTGAAATAAAAACTCCCCCATTAAACCCTCTTTCACCATTTAAAAAATAAATAAAAAAATAGATCATTGAAGTAGCCCAACGAATCTACGATGTAGTTCAAATGGTCCAGCGGAACCTACCAAAAAAAGTTAGCGGTATGAAAAATAAAAAAACATATATACTCACATAGAGCAGCCTTTTGTCTTTTTTCTTCTGCCCTGCGCCACAATAAAAATTCGAGGTCAAGGAAAAATAATTCCCATTCATGTAACTCTGCTACCTGTCAACTGAAAAGTCATTTGCCAGAGGGAAAAATGTTTCCCCATGGCGGAGTACAAGAATGTCTAATTCCCAGGTAAGGCTTTCTTGCAATCTGCTATCAAGAAACATTTTTCATTCTGGCGGATGATTTTCTGTTGTCAGGTAGCAGAGTTAGGGGCTATGTCTGAGGGGGAAACTGAGCAATTGCCCAGTGCCCCCAGAATACTACTCTTGGGCCAGTTCTGTGTGGTTGCCCCCCAAGCTAAACTGACATTATTACTGTGGAGACATAAAGGGGGTATTAGTACTAAGTGGGAACACTATTACAGAGTGGGGGCACTAAAAGTGGCTCTGTCACTTGGTAAGGTATAAAGGGGACTCTACTGTGTAAAGCAACAAAAGTATCACTTACTTTGTGGGGCCTTTAGGGGGAACAAAAAGGGGGTGTACTATTAATGTTTGGGACACCTAGAGGGGGCATTATTACTGTCTGGGGCATGATGTTTAGGGAGTTTGTATAGAGGTTGGGAATGGGTAGGGAGTGTGCTAGAAAAGCAAGGAGCCAAAGATATCTGTGTCATATTCTGCAAGGCCTAGGAAATCGTGGCTAGGAGAAGTTGTCATTGCAGTCTTGGCCGGATGAAGAAGAAAAGGTGAAAGTGAATCCAATCTGATAAGATGTCATCTGTGAGTCACTGGATATAACTATATTGTAATCACTTATATGGTCTGCAGATCTCCTGTGTATAACTGGTATCCACCACTATATATTCATTGTATGGTGGTAATATTAGTCTATGTATAGTGTGTTTTATTCAGTAACAGCTTGGTGGTATTATTCAGTCACTATGCGGTAGTAAGATGTAGTCATGGTGTGGAGATATTATTTAGTAACTGTGTGGAGGTATTATTCAGTAACAGTATGGAAGAAATATTGAGTCACTATATGGGGTAATATGTGTTCATGGAGTAGAGGTATTATTCAGTAACAGTATGGGGTATTATTGGTAATGTTGGTCTTACAATCTATGTAAATTACTGTGGTGGGGGCTGTGGGGAAGTGTGAGTGTGGCAGCTGATGATCAGGCTAAGAGACAGTCTGAAGTGTGGCATGTGACATGTAAATGAGACTTACGTGTAGGGTGTGGGCCCATAACTTGTGTACAGCCCAAGGCCTAAGATAATATTAATCCATCACTGGCATCGAGCCAGCACAAGCAGACCACTACAATACAGTCGGTAGAGCAAAGAAACCAGCCCAATGTAATTGCAGAGAGGCACAGTGCAGAGGAGACTGGCTGCCGAGGAGAGATATGGGCAGTGCAGTGCAGACCATACTATTTGCACTGCACTGATTGGCACAGCACACTTAGCTACCAAGGGGAGGGCGTCCATCTCGCTCTGTCATTCCGTCCCAGTCAGATCACTGGAGGACATTGAGGTCACAAGGGAGTGTACCGTCTCCTCTTCCTCACTCTCCCACCTGGGAAACAGTTTTCATTCACTCCTCCTCCAGCTCCAGGCAGGGCCCAGGCTCCACTGTGGATTATTTTAGCCTGTCTTGAGTGTTAAACCAAAGAGATCACCAAGACCACAAGTCACAGTCTCTGCAGTACAAGCCAGTAATTGTCCCCAGAAATCCAAACAGGCTCTAGTCTTAGCAGGCAAGCATTTGTTTGTGACCCAGACCCCTGCCATTGCTTTCACAGAATAAATTATATATATTATTTTTTATATATATTGTAATGGTGTGTTACATCATAGTGGGGATAAACAGCTCTCTAAGAAGATAGTATAGACTTGATATGGATTGTTTCTTTCCCTAAAAAATTGTGCTTGCAAGAAAATTTAATAATGTCTCATGGACGGAAACGACTTTCTGGAGCAGTATACAAGAAGAAGAGGAAAGCCAGGGTGGCTGCTCTTTCAAAACAGAAAGGAGCTATTCGGAAGTTCTTTACTTTGGAAACACAAGAATCCTCTGAAGGCCAAAAAGAGAGTGAAACCATTGGTCCTGATTAGAGATGAGCGAACCGGGACAACCGAACCCGGTTTCGGTCCGAACTTCCGGAAAGGTTCGGTTCGCAGCGAATCCGAACTTCACCGGGTTCGGCCGAACCCGTTTTGACCGAACCCGGCCAAAAATATAATACAAATCGGCAGCCACTTGTCTCTATCAATCACTGACAGAGAAAAGAGGCTGCTGATTAAAAATAAAATAAAAAGCATTTCATACGTACCTGGTCGTTGTCTTGGTGACGAGTCCCTCTTCTTCCTCCAGACCGACCTTCTTTTCTGACGCGGCAGCCTGTGATTGGCTGCAGAGGCCTCTGCAGCCTGTGATTGGCTGCAGAGGCCTCTGTAGCCTGTGATTGGCTGCGGCGCTCACATGGGCTGCATCGTTATCAAGGAATGTCGGGCCGGATGTCGAGAGGGACGCGTCACCAAGGCAACGGCCAGGAGACCGGACTGGAGGAAGCAGAAAGTTCTCGGTAAGTATGAACGTGTTTTTTTTTTACAGGTTACACTATATTGTGATCGGTAGTCACTGTCCAGGGTGCTGAAATAGTTACTGCCGATCCGTTAACTCTTTCAGCACCCTGGACAGTGACTATTTACTGACGTCGCCTAGCAACGCTGCCGTAATGACGGGTGCACACATGTAGCCACCCGTCATTACGGGGCCTCATGCACACAACTGTAAAAACACCCGTTATTACGGGTCGTAATTACGACCCGAAATAGCGGGCCCATAAACTTCTGTTAGCCACGGGTACCTTCCCGTTTTCTCATGTTCTATTTTTTAATTTTACGGGCCGTGCTCGTAATTACGACTCGTAATTACGAGCACGGCCAGGCACGGCCGGGCACAGGCAGCCGGTCGCTTTTGCGAGCCGTGCTGTCATTATAAGGGTATGTTCACACGCACTAATTATGGATGTAATTCGGGCGTTTTTGCCCCGAATTACGTCCGAAAATAGCGCCTCAATAACGTTGACAAACATCTGCCCATTGAAAGCAATGGGCAGACGTTTGTCTGTTCACACGAGGCGTATATTTACGCGCCGCTGTCAAATGACGGCGCGTAAATAGACGCCCGCGTCAAAGAAGTGACTTGTCACTTCTTTGGCCGTAATTGGAGCCGTTATTCTGCTCTTACCATTACGTAGCTCAGTCTGTTACCTCTCCTCCACTCCTGTCCTCAATAACACCTTCACATGATTGGCAAGTCACCACCCCGCACAAGATCCGCACGCTCATCTCCTGAAATACTCTGTGCTGCTGTGAACTCTGGTCTTGCCATTACGTGGTGACTTGCCAATCATGTGAAGGTGTTCTTGAGGACAGGAGTGGAGGAGAGGTAACAGACTGAGAGCTACGTAATGGTAAGAGCAGAGTACACAGCAGTACTGAATCTGCACGCTCATCTCCTGAAATACTCTGTGCTGCCTTAAACTCTATGGACAGGTCAGGATCCTGTTTCTTTTAAATGCTGCACTGTAGCGCAGCCTTATATAGTGGATCGAGCGGGTTCCCCAGCAGCATTTAAAATAAACAGTGTTTGTGTATGTGTGTGTTTGTGTATATATGTGTGCTTGGGTATGTGTCTTTGTCTGTTTTTGTTTTTATATGTGTGTTTGTGTATATGTGTGTGTGTGTTTATGTGTGTTTGTGTATATATGGATGTGTTTGTGTATATGGGTTTGTGTATATGTTTGTGTATATGTGTGTGTATATATGGGTGTATTTGTGTATATGTTTGTGTGTAGATGTTTGTGTGTGTGGGTTTTTGTATGTGTGTGTGTTTGTGTATATATGGGTGTGTTTGTGTATATGTGTTTGTGTATTTGTGTATATGTGTGTGTTTGTGTATATGTGTGTGTTTGGGTATGTGTGTTTTTGTTTGTATATGTGTTTGTGTATATGTGTTAGTTTGTGTATATGTGTGTGTATATGTGTGTGTGTTTGTGTATATCTTGTTGTGTTTGTGTATAACTGTGTATATGTGTTTGTGTATGTGTGTGTGTGTGTGTGTGTGTGTGTGTGTGTGTGTTTGTGTATATGTGTGTGTTCGTGTATATGTGTGTGTTTGGATATGTGTGTTTTTGTTTGTATATGTGTGAGTTTGTGTATATGTGTGTGTGTGTGTGTGTGTGTGTGTTTGTCTGTTTATGTGTGTGTGTGTGTGTGTGTGTGTGTGTGTGTGTGTGTGTGTGTGTATATCTTGTTGTGTTTGTGTATATATGTGTGTGTTTGTGTATGGTTGTTTGTTTGTGTGTGTGTGTATATATATATGTGTGTAGGTGAGTAGAAGTATTGTTATTGTTCACATTGATAACTGTTTTTTTATGTTGTTGCAGATTTTGATGTACCGATTGGACTACATCTTCGATTCGTTGGACTACTGCGTAGATCTAAGTTTTTTCAAATTTTAATAAAATGGTTAACGAGGGTTTTGTTGGGGATTTCTTATTTCAATAAAAAAGAATTGTCTTTGTGTTTTTTTTTAAACTTTATTAGTGCCTAGATAATGGCAGTTGGCTGATTGACAGCGTCCATTATTAAGGCGGTACTTAGTGTTAGCCAGTGCAGAGGCTAGCACTAACCACCCATTATTACCCCGGTACCCACCACCACCAGGGGTGTCGGGAAGAGCTTGGTACGATCCAGTACCCGACCATCTGTTATGATGGTCGGGTACTGGGGCGGCCGTAGGCTGGTATTATGAGGCTGGGAAGGGCCAAAAACAGTGGACCTTCCCACCCTTGTAATGCTAGGCTGCATGGGTGGGAAGGGCCACTGGTTTTGTCCATTCCCAGGCTAATAACACTGTGTTGTATGTGGCTGGTTATGATAAATTGGGTGGAACCCCATGTCTTTTTTAAAAAAAATTACAAATAAATAAATAATTTAAAAAAAATGACGTGGGGTCCCCACCACTTTTATAACCAGCCAGATGCAACACAGCAGCAGCAGCCTAGCATTACAAGGGTGGGAAGGTCCACTGTTTTTGGCCCTTCCCAGCCTCATAATACCAGCCTGCGGCCGCCCCAGAGCCCGACCATCACAACAGATGGTCGGGTACTGGATCGTACCTGGCTCTTCCCGGCACCCCTGGTGGTGGTGGGTACCGGGGTAATAATGGTGGTTAGTGTTAGCCTCTGCACCGGCTAACACTAAGCCTCGACTTAGTAATGGATGTTGTCACTCAGACAGCGGCCATTACTAAAGTGGTAGTAATAAAATTTGAAAAGAAAAAGACAAAGATATAGATAAAATATTTTATTGAAATAAAGCACCCCCAACACAACCCTCATTAACCATTTTACATACATACATATATACAAACATACATACATACAAGCATGCACATATATACACATGCAAATATACATACATGCAAACATACACACATATATACATACATGCAAACTATCATACATACATACATACATGCACACACACACACACACACACACACGAAAACATACATACATACAAACAAACATGCAAAGATACATACATACATACATACAAGTATGCACAAATATACATGCAAACATAAATACATGCAAACATAATTACATACATGCACATATATATAAACATACATGCAAACATACATGCAAAAATAAAAACATGCAAACATACATACATGCACATATATACATACATACATACATACATGACAACATACATACATACATGCAAACATACATACATACATGCAAACATACATACATATATACATACATGCAAACATACATGCAAACATACACACATGCAAACATACATGCAAATATACATACATACATGCACATATATACATACATACATGACAACATACATGCATACATACATGACAACATACATACATACATACATACATACATATATACAGTGAAGGAAATAAGTATTTGATCCCTTGCTGATTTTGTACGTTTGCCCACTGTCAAAGTCATGAACAGTCTAGAATTTTTAGGCTAGGTTAATTTTACCAGTGAGAGATAGATTATATAAAAAAACAAACAGAAAATCACATAGTCAAAATTATATATATTTATTTGCATTGTGCACAGAGAAATAAGTATTTGATCCCCTACCAACCATTAAGAGTTCAGCCTCCTCCAGACCAGTTACACGCTCCAAATCAACTTGGTGCCTGCATTAAAGACAGCTGTCTTAAAAGGTCACCTGTATAAAAGACTCCTGTCCACAGACTCAATTAATCAGTCTGACTCTAACCTCTACAACATGGGCAAGACCAAAGAGCTTTCTAAGGATGTCAGGGACAAGATCATAGACCTGCACAAGGCTGGAATGGGCTTGAAAACCATAAGTAAGACGCTGGGTGAGAAGGAGACAACTGTTGGTGCAATAGTAAGAAAATGGAAGACATACAAAATGACTGTCAATCGACATCGATCTGGGGCTCCATGCAAAATCTCACCTCGTGGGGTATCCTCGATCCTGAGGAAGGTGAGAGCTCAGCCGAAAACTACACGGGGGGAACTTGTTAATGATCTCAAGGCAGCTGGGACCACAGTCATCAAGAAAACCATTGGTAACACATTACGCCGTAATGGATTAAAATCCTGCAGTGCCCGCAAGGTCCCCCTGCTCAAGAATGCACATGTACAGGCCCGTCTGAAGTTTGCAAATGAACATCTGGACGATTCTGAGAGGGATTGGGAGAAGGTGCTGTGGTCAGATGAGACTAAAATTGAGCTCTTTGGCATTAACTCAACTCACCGTGTTTGGAGGAAGAGAAATGCTGCCTATGACCCAGAGAACACCGTCCCCACTGTCAAGCATGGAGGTGGAAACATTATGTTTTGGGGGTGTTTCTCTGCTAAGGGCACAGGACTACTTCACCGCATCAATGGGAGAATGGATGGAGCCATGTACCGTCAAATCCTGAGTGACAACCTCCTTCCCTCCACCAGGACATTAAAAATGGCTCGTGGCTAGGTCTTCCAGCACGACAATGACCCGAAACATACAGCCAAGGCAACAAAGGAGGGGCTCAAAAAGAAGCACATTAAGGTCATGGAGTGGCCTAGCCAGTCTCCAGACCTTAATCCCATCGAAAACTTATGGAGGGAGCTGAAGATCCGAGTTGCCAAGCGACAGCCTCGAAATCTTAATGATTTACATATGATCTGCAAAGAGGAGTGGGCCAAAATTCCATCTAACATGTGTGCAAACCTCATCATTAACTACAAAAAACGTCTGACTGATGTGCTTGCCAACAAGAGTTTTGCCACCATGTATTAAGTCTTGTTTGCCAAAGGGATCAAATACTTATTTCTCTGTGCACAATGCAAATAAATATATATAATTTTGACTATGTGATTTTCTTTTTTTTTTTATATATAATCTATCTCTCACTGGTAAAATTAACCTAGCCTAAAAATTCTAGACTGTTCATGTCTTTGACAGTGGGCAAACTTACAAAATCAGCAAGGGATCAAATACTTATTTCCTTCACTGTACATGCAAACATACATACAAACATACATTCATGCAAACATACATAAATGCAAACATACATACATACATACATACATACATACATACATACATGCAAATATATACATGCACATATACATACACACATGCACATATATACATACATGCCAACATGCATGCAACCATACATGCACATATATACATACATACATACATAGATGACAACATACATACATACATACATACAAACATACATAAATGCAAACATACATACAAACATACACACATGCAAACATACATACACACATATATATACATGCAAATAAACATGCACTTATATACATACATGCCAACATACATGCAAACATGCATGCACATATATACATACATACATACATACATTACATAAATGACAACATACATGACAACATACATACAAACATACATTCATGCAAACATACATACATAAATGCAAATATATACATGCAAATATACATACACACATGCACATATATACATACATGCCAACATACATGCAAACATACATGCACATATATACATGCATGCATACATACATGACAACATACATACATACATACATACATACATACATACATACATACATACATACATGCAAACATACATACATGCAAAAATACATACATGCAAACATACATACATGCAAACATACACACATGCAAACATACATACAAACATGCACATATATACATACATGCACATATATACATACATACATACATAACATACATACATACATACATGCCAACATACATACATGCCAAAAAAATAAAATAATACGTTCATACTTACTTTCCTCCTGTCCGGCCTCCAGCGATGACGTTTCATCCATGTCGCCGCTGCAGCCTGTGATTGGCTGCAGAGGCGGTCACGTGGGATGAAGCGTCATCCCTGGAGGCCGGCCTTCTGACGTCATCCTGACGTGCGTGTCCGCCACTACAGCCTGTGATTGGCTGCAGCGGCGAAAGGGATGAAACGTCACCGCTGGAGGCCGGACAGGAGGAAAGTAAGTACGAACGTATTATTTTTATTTTTTTATTACATTAAAATTGTATTTTCCGCGCGCCGTACATGTACTGTCAAGGTTGCTGAAAGAGTTAGTGCAGCCCATTAACTCTATCAGCACCCTGGACTGTACTATGCTCGGCGCACGGAAGTGACAGGTTCGGTCCGAATCAAACTTTTTTGTGAAATTCGGCGAACTAGCCGAACCAAACTTTTGATAAGTTCGCTCATCTCTAGTCCTGATGTTGTAGCAAGTACGAGTATTCCTTTTAGCAATCAGACAGGAACTGAAGAATTGTCTTAACCTACATCACAATCTTCACCGGTTCCATGTGCACCTAAAGTATGCATCACAGCAGTAGCAGGTGGCGAATTGCGGTTTACTGCATCTATACCAGAAAGGGATGTGGAAGTCACAGAAAGGACAGTTTTAACATGAACATTGCAAATGGATATGGAAGTTTAAGAATGTAGAAGCGACGATGATGTGACAAAGGGGAGTAAACACAGTCTGAAGCAGCCTCAGAATTCAGTAATTCACTTCTACATGATCCTGGTTTGTGGCCAAAATCTAAGCAAGTAGTTAAAGCGAAGGTGTCACGGAAAAAAAAATAATTGTATATAATATTGCTTTTAGTATTTCATTAAAATTAATTTTGTTTATTGTGTTTTTGTGTTGTACTTTTTATTTTTTTCTTTCTTTTACTTCTCTATGGGGGCTGCCATTTTTTTTAAATCTCTGTATGTGTCGATTAACGACACATACAGAGATGGAATACGGCAGCTACAATGCATAGGAGTCAATGAACTGCTCCAGTCCATTGTTTCTGCTCTCTGGCTCTGTAATGCGCAGACCCAGGTCAGAGTCACACAGCAGATAAGCTGTTTGCAGGGAGATAGCAGGCACCATTATGAAGACCAGCTGCACTGCAGGTAAGGTGTGTGTCTATGTCTGTCCCTCTCTCTCTCACAGACCGCCGATCTCGTGACCCCCGACGGGCCCCCCCCCCCCCCCGAAGGGCCCCCCTGTAGTCGTGCAGGAGACTATGTATAAAGGACACATGATGTAACTGTCCTGGGAAAGCTGGGTGATAAACAATATGCCCGCTGTTAGTGTGGTACCCAGCTTTCCCAGACCCCTGAAAGATAAATCTCTCTAGTTGTGCTGAGACTGAGAGGTTCATTATTCACATCCCCAAACAGTCTCAGTACAACTAGAGATTTATCGTTCAGGGGTCTTGGAAAGCTGGGTAATCACCATTACCCCTCCTACTGGAGTGTGAGAGGTTCATTAGTCACATCCCCAAACACACTCTAGTAGGAGGGGTAATGGTGGTCACCCAGCTTTCCCAGAAGCAGATATAACCAGGAAAGGGATGGATAGACGGGCTGAGGGTGCACAGGGTTTTTGGTGATCTCCGTCTGTCATGTGATCGGACCTAGGTTACCGGTTCTGATACAGACTATACAGGTTCATGTGACTATAAACAAGTGCACTGTCCATAACAAGAGACAGTGCACTCAGGACAAGCCCTGCCCTCATGCCGCAGTTGTGTGGTTCTGTCTGCAGTCATAGCGGTGGGTGGCTCTGACACCTGCCTGCCCTGTCGGGTCATCTCAGGGCAGAAGGGGTGTCTGGATTGGAGACACAGCGCCGCACCTGTCCTCAGGTTGTGTCTGGTATTGCAGTTCACCGCTATTGAAGTGAATAGGACAGAGCTGTAATACCACACACGACCTGAGGACAGGTGCGGCGCCATGTTTTCCTGGACGACCCCTTTAAGACTTTTCGTTTGTGTGTGTGTGTGTGTGTGTGTGTGTGTGTGTGTGTGTGTGTCAGAGCGGAGTGTGCACGGGCGCCACTGATACTTCATAGCCGGTTATCAGCTGTTTTGAAGAATCAGCGGCGAGCACCCCACGCACACACACACACACACACACACTCACAAATCCCCCCAAACACGCAAAATCAAGTGTAATCAAGCATTTTTTTTATGTGGTTTTTGGCACGTAAAATGTGCAAGAAAAACGTGTCAAATACACGCCGTGTGAACCTGTCAACTGAAAAGTCATTCACTTCACTTTCATCATTCTAAGGGTATGTTCACACACAATGTTTTCAGCTGAAAAATCGGAAGCAGACAGTGCGTTTTTTACGTGGTCGTTTTCCAAAAACGGCCGTAAAAAACGCGAGTTTGATTAAAAAATGGCTGAAAATCAGGAGCTGTTTTCCCTTTGTTTAGTAAGCATGTGAACATACCCTTAGCCTTTTGCTGTATCCTATAACTTCTGCCAGTTGCAGAATCACACCCAAAATGGCTGCTGGACACTGCTTAGCAATTTGAAGACACCTTTTCCTGGCTTGTAGGAGGGGAGGGGGAGATTCCCTCCCACATTTACGGTAGCTGTGAGTCAGGTTGCTTTGCCTTATTCACCTTGCTGTAATTCTGGGAAGTGCTCCCCCTGGTGGCCAACATAAGAAAACATGTCAAATTATTATTTAATTTTTAATACTTTCCACCATGTGGAAGAAAAAAAAAATACAACAAAAAACTTAAAAAATATAATAGAAATAAGTAACGACACTTTAAAAAAAAGGTTTCATTTGCGACACATTCCCTTTAAGAGAATTCCTTGTTTTGAATGGCTCACAGCAGATTATATCCTTTAGATTTCAAAAGGACAAATACAATAGAAGATTTGACCAGAGACATTATTGCAGAGAATTGCCTAACAGTGAGATATCAGAAAGATAATGGCTGATGTACTCAATAACCAACAATTCTGTATATTGTTTTTGCTGCAAATTATTTCCACCTAGATCTGATGTATCTGTGCTTTGTACTACTGGGACAAGTGATTGGGAAAATCTTTGTAGAAATTTGGCTAGTCATGAAAAGACGTAATACCATGAGAGAGCTTTCCTCAAATGGAAGGACTTGGAGACTAGACTAAGGCTAAATCTAACAGTTGAGGATACAAACAAACAACTTATTGCATCTGAAACTCAGTATTGGCAAAATATCTTAAAAAGGTTGATTGTTCTGATCAGAACAATGGCAGTTCAAAACGTTGCATTTCGTGGGAGATCTCAAAAGCTTTATGAAGCGAACAATGGCAACTTCCTGAAATTTGTGGAGGCAATAGCAGAGTTTGATGCAGCTCTTGAAAAACACATCAAGCGCATAACCAACCATAGCATTCACACTCACTACCTTGGAAGTGGCACTCAAAATGAGATTATCCAATTATTAGCTACACAAATCAAGCAGAAAACTCTTGTACATTTATCTGCAACCAAATACTATTCTGTAATTCTAGACTGCACTCCTGATATAAGTCATAAGGAGAAAATGACTTTGATGGTGCGTTTCGTTACAGTCAAGAAAAGCTACGGACATGAAAAAGCTGAGGTGAAAATAAAAGAACACTTTTTAGAGGTCATCGAAATAGAGGACTCAACAGGAGCAGGCATGACAAAAGTACTCTTACAAAGCCTTCAAAAAAATGACATTGATATTAAAGACATGCGAGGGCAAGGTTCCGAAAATGGCTCCAACATGAAGGGTAGAATTAATCGGGTACAAGCTCGTGTGCGACAAATAAACCCACGGGCCTTCTATGTTCCTTGCAACTCTCACACTTTAAACCTTGTTGTCAGTGATGCAGCATGTGCCTGTGTTGAAGCTGTGGGGTTCCCCAGAGTTTACAGCTAATCACTGGGGTGCCTAGCATTGGGACACTTTGTCATCTGCCTATAGTTAGTGACCCCTCTAACAAGTATGGTTGTCTTAAACTGAGAGCCTCTTCAAGAGTCAAAATTAGAAGCTCTTAGGAATTAGGATGTATTCATTTTATATATGCATTGCAATGGTGTTTATTTGTGTATTTTATTTTTATTTTTTTGCTCATTGTAGTTATTTAAGAATTTGGCCAAAGATCTTGAAGTTTCACCTGGCAAGAAGATGTGTTGAAGCATTTTCAGTGTTAATGCTGCGTTGTATGATCTCTGATACTGAAGTAATACAGTAAGAAGAATTATTTAAATATTTTCTATACTTCAAAGAGCGCTTTAACAAATAAACAACAAATGTTTTCCTATTTAACCCCAAAATAGGACTGAGCCTATTTTGGACATCAGGACAAAGCCGATTTTTCAAATCTGACATGTGCCACTTTATGTGGTAATAACTTTTACTTATCCAAGTGGTTCTGAGAATGTTTTCTCGTGACACATTGTACTTTATGTTAGTGAAAAAATTTGGTCGATAAATTCAATATTTATTTGTAAAAAAAACACCAAGATTTGGAGAAAATGTGAAAAAATGAGCATTTTTTTAAATTTAAATGCATCTGCTTGTAAAACAGATAGTAATACCAAACAAAATAGTTGCTAGTTTACATTTCCCATATGTCTACTTTATGTTGGCATTGTTTTTTGAACATTCTTTTCTTTTTCTAGGACAGTAATTTCTCATATTTTAAAGAAAATTTCAAAAGGCTATTTTTTCAGGGACCAGTTCAGTTCTGAAGTGGCTTTGAGGGCCTTATATATTAGAAAGTCCCCATAAATCACCCCATTTTGAAAACTGCATCCCTCAAAGGATTCAAAAAAGCATTCATAAAGTGTTTTAACCCTTTAGGCATTTCACAGGAATTAAAGCAAAGTAGATGTGGAATTTACAAATGTAAATTTTTTTTTTTGCCAAAATTCATTTGTAATACATTTTTTTCTGTACCACAGAAGGTTTTACACAAGAAATGCAACTCAATATTTATTGCCCAAATTCCGTAGTTTCTAGAAATATCCCACATGTGACCTTAGTGTGCTAATGGACTGAAACACCCCCAAAAGTAGTTAACAATGCATATTGTGTAAAGCTAGTAATGAAAAAACTCAGATAGATTTTTGTTGAGGGGCTGCTTTTTAGAGTTCACCTCAGGCAGCAGAGGGGCTAGGTTCACCCCTGCTAGTATTTTATATTGATCTGTGTGCAGGGCTGATTCTAGCTTTTCTGCTGCCTGAGGCGAAAATTGAAATGGGGCCCCCCAGATCTTGATTAACATCCCCCTGGCTGTTCTACATCACTACCAACCCCCTCCAACTCTTGCGGATACGTCATTGCCTTTTAGCCCTCTGGCATGCGCGGTGCAGCGATGAAGCCGGGCAGAGTACACCTCGCTGCACGGTGCGTGCCCACGTAGTACAAAGCAATGGCGCAACCGTGAAAGTTGGAGGAGGCTGCTAGTGATATATAGCAGCCAGGGGGATGTCAATCAAGCATGAAAAGGTGGGTTTAGAGGCAGGACTGTGTGACTCTTCAGGATAGCGGCATCGCCCTATGACTCTTTAATGAGTAATTAACATAATGTGCGCCGTTTTTAAAAGCTGATTTTATAGATTTTGCTGCATCTCAAAAAAAACACATAGAGGAATGTTTGGAAATATTGTCAGGTCATGTATTACTGTTATATCACATGTTATATCAAGTCCAGAGTCAACACAGCCATCTACCAGGAAAATTTAGAGAACTTCATGCTTCCCTCTGCTGATAAGCTTTATGGAGATGCTGATTTAATTTTCCAGCAGGACTTGGCATCTGCCCATACTGCCAGAAGTACCAATATCTGGTTTAACCCTTCCCTCTTTGACCACTTTTGACCTTCCTGACAGAGCCTCATTTTTCAAATATGTTTAACTTTATGTGGTAATAACTTCGGAATGCTTTTACCTATCCAAGCGATTCTGAGATAATTTTCTCGTGACACATTGGACTTCATGTTACTAGCCAAATTTGCTCAATACGCTCAGTATTTAATTGTGAAAAACACCAAAATTTAGTGAAAAATGGCAAAAATTTGCATTTTTCTCAATTTGAATGTATCAGCTTGTAAGCCAAGCAGTTATACCACACACAATTGTTGCTAATTAACATCCCCCATATGTCTACTTTAGATTGGCAGTGTTTTTTGAACATCCTTTTATTTTTCTTGGACGTTACAAGGCTTTGAACTTTAGCAGCAATTTCTCACATTTTCAAGAAAATTTCAAAAGGCTATTTTTACAGGGGCCAGTTCAGTTGTGAACTGGCTTTGAGGGCCTTATATATTAGAAACCCCTAAAAAGTCACCCCATTTTAAAAACTTCACCCCTCAAAGTATTCAAAACAGCATTTAAGACGTTCCTTAACCCTTTAGACGTTTCACAGGAATTAAAGCAAAGTAAAGGTAAACTGTACAAATTTCATATTGTTTTGCAGAAATTAATTTTCAATCCATTTTTTTTGTAACACAGAAAGTTTTAGCAGAGAAATGCAACTCAATATTTATTGCCCAGGTTCTGCAGTTTTAGGAAATATCCCACATGTGGCCCTAGCATGCTTATAAACTGAAGCACCGGCCTCAGAAGCAAAGGAGCACCTAGTGGATTTTGGGGCCTTATTTTTATTAGAATATATTTTAGGCACCATGTCAGGTTTGAAGGGCTCTTGCAGTGCCAAAACAGTAGAAATCCCCCAAAAGTGACCCCATTTGGGAATCTACACACCTCAAGGAAATTATCTAGGGGTATAGTGAGCATTTTGACCACACAGGTTTTTTACAGAAATGATTGGTACGCCGTGAAAATTAATATCTAAATTTTTTCCAACGATAATGTAGCTTTAGCTCATTTTTTCTCATTTCCACCAGGACTGCAGGAGAAAAAGCACCGCAAAATTTGTAACGCAATTTCTCTCGAGTAAAACAATACCCCACATTTGGTCATAAACGGCTGTTTGGACACACAGTAGGGCTCAGAAGGGAAAGAGCGCCATTTGGCTTTTGGATCTCAGATTTAGCAGGCCATCTCACATTTGCAAAGCCCCTGAGGGGACAAAACAGTGGGAAAACCCCCACAAGTGACCCCATTTTGGAAACTACAACCATTGAGGAAATTATCTAGGGGTATAGTGAGCATTTGTACCCCACTGGTTTTTTTACAGAAATTATTGGAATTAGGCAGTGAAAATTAAAATCTACATTTTTTCTAAGAAAATGTAGGTTTAGCTATTTTTTTCTCATTTCCACAAAGACTAAAGGAAAAAAGCACTGCAAAATTTGTAAAGCAATTTCTCACGAGTAAAACAATGCCCGACATTTGGTAATAAACGGCTGTTTGTAAACACGGTAGGGCTTAGAAGGGAAAGAGCACTGTTTGGCTTTTGAAGCTCAAATTTAGCAGGAATAGTTTGCGGAGGCCATCTCACATTTGCAAAGCCCCTGCGGGGACAAAACAGTGGAAAACCCCCACAAGTGACCCCATTTTGGAAACTAGACCCATTGAGGAAATTATCTAGGGGTATAGTGAGCATTTTGATCCCACAGGTTTTTTGCAGAAATTATTGGAATTAGGCCGTGAAAATGAAAATCTACATTTTTTTTCAAAGAAAATGTATGTTTAGCTATTTTTTTCTCATTTCCACAAAGATTAAAGGAGAAAAAGCACTGCAAAATTTGTAAAGCAATTTCTCACGAATAAAACAATACCCCACATGTGGTCATAAACAGATGTTTGGACACACGGCAGGGCTCAGAAGTGAAAGAGCGCCATTTGGCTTTTGGAGCTCAATTTTAGCAGGAATGGTTTGCGGAGGCCATCTCACATTTTCAAAGCCCCTGAGGGGACAAAACAGTGAAAACCCCCCACAAGTGACTCCATTTTGGAAACTACACCCATTGAGGAAATTATCTAGGGGTAGAGTGAGCGTTTTGACCCCAAGGGGTTTTTGCAGAAATTATTGGAAGTAGGCCCTGAAAATGAATCTAAATTTTTTCAAAGAAAATTTAGGTTTAGGTAATTTTTTCTCATTTCCACAAGGACTGAAGGAGAAAAAGCACCACAAAATTTGTAACGCAATTTCTCTTGAGTAAAACAATATCCCACATTTGGTCATAAATGCTGTTTGGAAACACAGTAGGGCTTAGAAGGGAAAGAGCGCTATTTGGGTTTTGGAGATCACATTTAGCAGGAATGATTTGCGGAGGCCATGTCACATTTGCAAATCACCTAACGGGACAAAACAATGAAAACACCCAAAAAGTGACTCCATTTAGGAAACTACACCCCTTGAGGAATTCATCTAGGGGTGTAGTGAGCATTTTAACCCCACAGGTGTTTCATAGATTTTATTAGAATTGGGCAGTGAAAATAAAAACAATCCTTTTTCTTCAATAAGACGCAGATTTAGCTCGTAATTTTTCATTTTATCAACAAATAAAGGACAAAAAGAACCCCAACATTTGTAAAGCAATTTCTCCCGAGTACGGCAATATCCCATATGTGGTCATAAACTGCTGTTTAGGCACACGTCAGGGAAAGAGCGCCATTTGGCTTTTGGAATACAGATTTTGATGGATTGGTTTCTAGGCGCCTGTGGGACCAAAACAGTGAAACCCCCTGGAAGTGACCCCATTTTGGAAACTACACCCCTCAATGCATTCACCTAGGGATGTAGTGAGCATGTTAACCCCACAGGTGTTTTGTAGAAATTAGTGTGCATGCAATGTTGCAGAGTGAAAATGGGATTTTTTTGCATAGATATGCCAATATGTGGTGCCCAGCTTGTGCCACCATATCTAGACAACTCTTTAATTGGTATGCTTTGTTTCCCGGTTTTAGAAACACCCTACATGTGACCCTAATCTTTTGCCTGTACATTTAAAAGGGCTCAGGAGTGAAAGAGTACCATGTAAAATTGAGGCCTAATTTGGCGATTTACATAGTATTGGTTCACAATTGCCGGGCTCAGATGTGAAATAATAAAAATAAACCCCTGAGAAGTGATCCCATTTTGGAAACTACACCCCTCAAGGCATTTATTAAGGGGTGTAGGGAGCATTTTCATCCCACAGGTCTTTTCCATAAATGAATGCACTGCAAATGGTGCAAATTAAAAATTTATATTTTTCCCTAGATATGCCATTTCAGTGGCAAATATGTAGTGTCCAGCTTGTGCCACTGGAGACACACACAACAAAAATTGTTAAAAGGGTTCTCCCAGGTATGGCGATGCCATATATGTGGAAGTAAACTGCTGTTTGGGCACGCTGTACGGTTCAGAGGGGAGGGAACGCCATTTGGCTTTTGGAGTAGTGGCGTAACTACCGCCGTAGCAGCCGTAGCGGCTGCTACGGGGCCCGCGGTATGAGGGGGTCCGTGTCGCCCGCCGGCACGGGCCCCCCACCATGGCCGGAGGCTCTGCTAGCAGCCGCTATGGCTGCTACAGCGCGACGCCACTGAACACTACGGCAGAGCAGGGAGGTATCTCCCCGCTCTGCCATTAAACAAAAGACATGTATCCCCTATCCACAGGATAGGGGATACATGTGTGATCGCTGGCATTGATAGAGGGAACGGGGGACCGAAAGTCCGGGGGCTGTGTCGGCAGCTCCGTAGAAATGAATGGAGCGCAGGTCGCGCTTGTGCGCATGCGTGACCAGCGCTCCTTTCATTTTTATTGAGCTGCGCAGACGCCAGAAGTCAGAGGTTAGTCATGGAGAACTTCCGCTGCCAGCGATCACACATGTATCCCCTATCCTGTGGATAGGGGATACATGTCTTTTATAGGACACACTGTAGGTCGCATTTTTTTGGGAGGGGGGACGCTGTATGGCATTCCCTACAGAGGGGGGTGTACGGTGTTCCCTACAGGGGGGGTATACGGCGTTCCCTACAGGCGGGGGGGCTGTATGGAGTTCCCTACAGGGGGGGCTGCATGGCGTTATCTACAGGGGGGACTCTGTATGGCGTTCCCTACAGGGGGGCTGTACGGCGTTCCCTACAGGGGGGGCTGTATGGCGTTCGCTACATGGGGGGGCTGTATGGCGTTCTCTACAGGGGGGGCTGTATGGCGTTCTCTACAGGCGCTAACGCCATACAGCCCCCTCTGTAGATAATGCCATACAGCCCCCCTGTAGAGAACTCCATACAGCCCCCTGTAGATAACGCCATACAGCCCCCTCTGTAGATAACGCCATACAGCCCCCTCTGTAGAGAACGCCATACAGAGTGCCCCCTGTAGATAACGCCATACAGCCCCCTTTGTAGATAACGCCATACAGCCCCCTCTGTAGATATCAACAAAGGGGGCTATATGGCGTTCCCTACAGGGAGGGGGGCTGTATGGCGTTATCTACAGGGGGATAGATGGCGCTATCTACCGAGGGGGCTGTATGGCGTTCTCTACAGGGGGGCTGTATGGCGTTATCTACAGGGGGGGCTGTAAAAAAGGCACTATCTACAAGGGGGGGTTGTGTGACACCCAGGGGAGGGGGGGCCCCAGTCAAAAGTTTGGTATGGGGTCCAGTCTTTCCTAGTTACGCCCCTGTTTTGGAGGGCAGATTTTGCTTGGTAGTAGTTTTGTTTGAGTATTGCTGGTGTTTCCGTTTATAATGTGGGGGTACATGTGAGCTGTGCAGATTACATCAGGGGCATAGTCAGGTGGTATAATAATGGGGTAAAAGAAACAATTAAATAATCCATAGATGTGTGTTACACTGTGACACAATCCTTTCTGCATAGGCCAGTGTCGCACTGATATATGGCGTCCTTCCTTATCCGTCTTTTGGTCCACAATACGCACCTTTGCAGTTTGGGGAATTTTGCTGGGAAGTGTTGTCCTGGTATAATACGGACGCCCTCGCCTCCAGCAGATATGTTTGGGCCCGCCTCTTCCTGGTTCCCTAATTTTAGGGCCTTGATAATTCGCCTCTTGAAACAGAGGAAATGTTCCCCTCGGGCCAGCACAACTGCATATTTTTTATTTCCTGACTTATTGTAGCCTTAACTAATTTAATTTTTTCATAGACATAGTGGTATGAGGGCTGTTGTATTTCGGGACGTGCTGTAGTTATTATCGGTTCCATTTTGGGGTACATGCGACTTTTTGATCACATTTTATCCTATTTTGTGGGAGGCCAGGTAACCCAAAAAAAAAAGGAATTCTGGCATCGTCTTTTTAAAAAAAATTTATACAGTGTTCACCATGCGTTATAAACTACATGTTACCAGCGATACCTAATTTATAGCACTTTTTCATGTTTTACAAAGTTTTGCACAATAAAATTACTTTTGTAAAAAGAATGTATTTTTTCTATTGCCATGTTGTGAGAGAAAAAAAATCGATCCGGAGTATATATAAAATATAACTTTTACTATATTTTTGTTAAAAACATTTTTAGAATAAGACAACATATATATTTGGTGATTTTATATGCCACAAGCTCATGCAAAATGTCCACCTCTATGAGGCTTATGAATATATATTATTTTTCTTTTTTCTTTATAAGAAAACTATACAACAAAAACTTCATAACAAGCACTACCAACACGGAGGCATGGTTGCATCAAGCAAGGGAAGTATTCTCTGAGATAGAATTTATACAAAAAAAATATACGCCATCTTTGAAATCTGCTTTTGGCGAATTAACTATATGTTATAAAGAACAGGCAACATCATGGTGGGAAGTTTTTGAAAATTACTTGAAACAAAATATAGTTCCAAGAGGACTTAGAATATTACCTACACCGGCAACAAGATTACAAACCCCTGAATTAATCCATCGGTGGGAAACTGAGGCCACTAACAGTTCTCTCAGATTTATCCAGATCCTGCTGGATGAAGAAAACAGAGTTCTTGATATAACAACAAAAAAACTCGAGCAAATTGAAGTGGTCCTAAAATTTAAAACCGACCCTGAATATATCACGAAAGAACTTGCATTGCAAACTGACTTCGAAAAATTTCAGTTTAATCTAACGGATCGGAAACACAGTCAATTTGTTCGACCTCAGGGATAACAAAGTCGACTGTTGCAAGACCTCAGGGATAACAAAGTGTCCACCTTTGAAATTAGAAAAGGAAGATCAAAAATAGAAACAGATCAGTCTTCAACATATACCGACTGTGCTGATCAAATCAAACCATCAGAGCTGGGCACGAGGTAATAGAGAAAGATACCCCATAAGGTCCAATAAGGGATGGGACCCTTTGAGGGGCAGATATCCCCAAAAAAGTTGGAATTCATCACAAAATCCAGGTTACTCCATTCAATTGGGAACCAGCCAAAACTCTGGATTCAATACAGAAACAATTCTTTTTTTTAGAGGGGGAGGCCAAAGAGCGCCTTACCATCTACGCAACAAACTCAGCAACTCAAAATAAAGAACAAAGAACTGACTGTAATTAATTTATCCGAAAGAAGATTGACCGATATCGAAACCCCGGTACTCATCAGAGGCCTATCTTTTGTACCCACCACTGGCTTTGATGTTTTCAATTGGGTTAAGGACATCAATCTCTTCACAAGAAAACTAAAATGGCATAGACTATATAAAACAAGGATAAAAAAGAATGCCAAGAACTAGGGATAACTTTGACAGAATTGCCCTGTGTGAGGGATCTAGCAGAATTATTAACCTCTAATGACAAACAGAGAGGAACTGGCCCATTCACCACCTGTAAACTGAAAAGTCAAAAAATGCCCCCAATAGGGGAAACCTCTGTTATAGACATATTCCAGGATATGGTGATCAAGGATCTGAGAAAGATTAATACGCCAGCAAAACGAATGAACTTGACCAGAAATGAAAACAGTGCATTGGACTCCTTGGAAAAAGATAACAGAATTGTAATCAAGTCATCAGACAAGGGGGGGGGGTGATTCTTGAAAGAAAAAAATATATTGAAATGTGCTATAACATCTTGAATGACCCAACAAGTTATGAAATTCTTGCAGAAGATCCAACTAGAAAGTTCAAAACGGAACTTTTTAAAATCTTGAACAATGCAAAAGAAAAAAATCTAATTGATGAACATGAATACAAGTTCATGGCGTTAGATAAACCTCGTAGCCCCACATTTTATGCTATCCCTAAAATACATAAGGGCCCAAACCCACTCAGAGGGTGCCCCATTGTATTTGGTATTGTGGGACTGACGCAAAATGTGGGGGTATACATTTTTAAGGTCCTAAGGAATTATGTAGAAGCTCTGCCTTCGTACACAAGAGATACGATGGATCTCTTGGCCAAAATCGATGATTTGCCCATTGAACGAGATGCAGTTCTATGCAGCATAGATGTAGAGGCTTTGTACTCCTCTATCCCTCATGTCAAGAGGAAACGCGTTGGGAGGACTTTAATCTATTTCTTAAAGAGAGGACACCTGACCCATTGCATTGACTGAATGGCAAGAAGATTTCCGGCATCTGAGCGGGTAGGGGGGTATTGGCCCCAAATTTCCATACAATTCCTATTGTCATTCTTGCAAGGCACACATAACAACATATGTCGGTGGAACCCTCTTATAAAGAAAAAATAAAAATAATATATATTCATAAGCCTCATAGAGGTGGATCTTTTGCTGTCTTTGGTTGAACACCATAACAGAGATATGAAAAATGCATGAGCTTGTGGCATATAAAATCACCAAATATATATGTTGTCTTATTATAAAACTGTTTTTAACGAAAATATAGTAAAAGTTATATTTCATATATACTCCGGATCTACTTTTTTTCTTCCACAAATACTACGGAGAATTTGTAAAAAAAATAAATTTAAATAACTTTTTCATCGACGGAGCTGTATGAGGGCTTTTTTTTTGCAAGACGAGCTATAGTTTTTATATGTACCATTTTTGGATACGTGCGACTTTTTGATCACTTTTTATTTGAATATTTGTAGGACAAAGTGACCAAAAAACTGAAATTCTGGTATCGTTTTTTACAGGGTTTTAAACGCTGTTCACCACGTACAATAAATAATCTAATATTTTTATAGCTAGGCCGTTACGGTCGCGGCGATACCAAATACGTATGGTTTATTATTTTTTGTTCAATAATAAAGGACTTGATAAGGGAACAGGGCGATTTGTGTTTTATTTTATTACTTGAAACTTTTATTTTTTTCACTTTTTTGACACTTTTTTATACTTTTTTTATACTTTTTTTTACACTAGTCCCACTAGGGGACTTGAAGGTCCAACTGTCTGATTTTTTTTTTCTCTAATACATTGCACTACCTATGTAATCGGCTTCTGTAGTGGCAGAGCAGGAGGCCATTGTGTCTTCTGTTGACATAGCAGCAGTCGGCAGCTCTGATTGCATGTCAGGGCTGGCGATCTGCTAGTAACCGCTAAGATGCAGCGATCGCTTTCGATCGCTGCATCGAAGGGGTTAATGGCATGGATCGGAGCTAGCTCCGGTTCCTGTTGTTACAGGTGGATGTCAGCTGTAACATACAGCTGAAATCCACCGCTGATGACGCCGGCTCAGCTCCTGAGCCAGTGCCATCTTACCGGCGGCTACGGAAGCTGATCAGGCTCTGCCGCCCGGTGTGTCCTGAACGGCTTCCATGCTAGGCAGACCGGGAGGCCAGTATTAAGCCTCCGGTTGCCATTCAGCCATCGGAACTCCGGCAATTTCATTGCTGGGGTTCTGATGAGTTGCAAACGCCTTAAATGCAGCGATCACGTTTGAGCGCTGCATTTAAGGGGTTAATGGTGTGGATCTAAGCTAATTTTGTTCCCAGACATTACAGCTGTAAGATACCGCTGACATCTGGTGATGATGGCACCGGCTCAGCTTCTGGCGTATGGATATGGCAAAGTGCGGGAAGCACTAGCTTTCCATGACGTATCCATACGGCAAATGTTGGGTAGGGGTTAATAACCACAATATTACTGGGCTTGATTGGCCATCAAACTCGCCTGACCTAAACCCCATAGAGAATCTATAGGGTATTGTCAAGAGGAAGATGAGAGACACTAGACCCAACAGTGCAGATGAGCTGAAGACAGCTATAAAAGCAACCTGGGCTTCCATAACACCTCAGCAGTGCCACAGGCTGGTCGCCGCCATGCCACGCCACATTGATGCAGTAATTCATGCAAAAGGAGCCTCAACCAAGTACCAAGTATTCAGTGAATATACTGTAAAAACTTCTCAGTAGGCCAATATTTCAGTATTAAAAATAATTTTTGAAATTGGGCTTATATAATATTCTAAGTTTCTGAGACACAAAATTTTGGTTTTTCATTAACGGTTAGCCATAATCATCAACATTAAAAGAAAAAAATGCTGGACATAGATCACTTTGTGTGTAATGAATCTATATAATATATGAGTTTCACTTTTTGAATTGAATTACTGAAATAAATTAACTTTTTGATGATATTCTAATTCATTTAGAAGGACTAGTATATACAGCTCCAATACCAAGCTCTGTACATAAATACAACACCAGAACCATGCTCAGTACATAAATACAGTGCTAGATCCAAGCTTAATACATATATACAACACCAGAACCAAGCTCAGTACATAAATACAGCACCAGAACCCAGCTCAGTACATAAACAGTGCTAGATCCAAGCTCAATACATATATACAACACCAGAACCAAGCTCAATACATAAAAACAGCACCAGAACCAAGCTCAGTACATAAATACAACATCAGCAGAAATACGGCTCAATTTAGTGCAACCCCTGCCATATAGGTTTGTACAGCATAAAATGACAGCTCCCACATGGCCCGAACAATGGTAAGGATATGCTGGGAGTTGCTGTTTCACAAAAAAAAAATCATACCACCGATAATCTTGCTGCATATCATACAGTAACTACAGTGCTGATTAGAGGCAAAATAAGTATTTACATTAAGTGGCCCACAGGTAACATCTTCTCAGATTCTAGCAGTGTGTTTCTCTTTTCTTCTCCATCCGGTCCAGACCTCTATGATAACTTCTCCAGGCCACAGCCCATTTCTGCAGTTTGCCTCTCAGATGTCTTTAGCTACTCACTTTTCAAACATTTCTGCACCTATAAATGAAGATAAAATTCTCATGGTGCCACATACTATGCCCCTAAATATAATAGTGTCATAAATGGCACCTCTAATTATAATAGAACAATACACTGTGTCCAACACACACAGTGCTCCCTGTAGAGAGTGTCCCCATAGAGCCCCCTGTAGATAGTGCCCCATAGAGCCCCCTGTAGATTATTCCCTACATAGAGCCCGCTGTAGATAGTGACCCCCATAGAGCCCCCTGTAGATAGTAGCCCCTGTAGATAGTAGCCCCACATACAGCCCCCTGCAGATAGTGCCCCATATATAGCCACCCCTGTAGATAGTGCCCCACATAAAGCCCCCTGTAGATAGTGGCATACATATAGCCCCTTGTATATAGTGCCCTACATATAGCCCCCCTGTAGTTTGTGCCAAAAATATAGCTTCCCCCTGCAGATAGTGCCCCCTGTAGATAGAGCCCCCTATAGATAATGCCACTCACACTTTTAAGAGAAAATAAAAATTACATACTCACCAGATCCCATTTCCGCACCGTCCTGTGGCAATACAGGCCTGCTCTCTTCTGAGCAGGTCTGCTGGGGCTTAACGACGCAAGCGGTGTGATGATGATGGCACTGCTTGCGTCATTAAAAGGTGCTGAATGACAGGGCAAGTCATTCTGCCCTGCTAATCAGCGCCTTTCAACTATGCAATAGGTGCCATGACGTCATTGCGTCGCATGCGCCGTTGAAAGGCGCTGATTGGCAGGGCAAGTTATTCTGCCCTGCCAATCAGCGCCTTTCAATGACGCACCTAGAGGAAAGACAATAAAATACCACGGCGTCACATGGTGCAGATGACAAAAGAAAATGCAGGAACAGTGGTGAAAATGATGCTCACCTTTTGGAGTTGTGCAAGGGTAGGTTCTACTGTAGGCAGGTTATAATATTAATAGGTGATGTAGCTGCAGCTAGGTCCAAACCGGTGGCACAAAGACAACCGCACAATGAGACATATAAGGAGAAAAATTGTGAACCAAAGTACAGCGCTGCTAACATCAATTGCAAGTCCAGACAAGGAGGTAATAAAAGGGATTTATTGGATTTTTAAATAAAATAATTAATTAAATAGGCAATTAAATAGGATACGTGTTTCGACGCTGGACTAGCGTCTTCATCAGGCCATCTACATTACATTGTGAGGAGGCACTTTGAATAGTGAGAAAAATGTGGTGGATTAATAAGTGGAGCTAAGGGATCAATAGGTGGGAGAGGAGATCGGTCGGCACTAACAATTGGTTGATGTGTGTCATATGGAGAAGCGTCCGGAGTTAAAACACTGGCGGTACTACGAGAGCGTCCCTGGAGTCAAGGAAACACAGAGCTACAGTGGCCAACAAGGGACAAAAGGGTAGAAAAACGCAAAGTGGATCAAGAGGTGTACGAACGCATGCAAAATGAGGAGATTGGCATCATAATATGATATGTAGGACTTTGGTGGGTATAATATTAAAATGTTCAGAAGTGACCGACGACGTGTAAGTATTAGTTTTGTGTGTTATATTGGAGCAGCACATACAACTGGCGTCAACACACCGGTAGGACCCGCATAAGGAAGGGAACATTGTGGTGGTGCCGGGTTTGGCATTACATAATTTGCTCGGTGCAAGTAGATTTCTCAAAGTATGAGATCTTCTATAGGTGATTCTAGGTTTGTCAGAAATTTTTTTTTTTTTAAAGGGATCCTTAGTTAAAATGTGCCAATGTTTAAAAAGAATGGATCTGATCTTCTGGAGATAATAAAATAACTGCTGACCCTGCCACCAGGGTACACAGCACAAGCTGAATAGGGATCTAAACAGGAAGTATCACCCTGCCATGGTACTGTTAGGGCTCAATGGTTGGTGTAAAAACTGTGATATGTTTTTCAAATACACATATGGAAAACGAAATCTAACATCATCCATTTTTTTTCGAGAATATGTTTCATGCAAACTTGATTTAAAAGGTTACATTAAGCAATGCTTCTAGAGGAATGCACCTCCATAATAAGGCATGTGAAGGAACATGGCAGTTTTCTTTTTAATGTTTCAGTTTTTGCCCATATGCCCACAGTTATTACGAATCTGTAATATGGCAATTTGCCTGAGGTCTTACATGAAGTTGTCTCCTGTTCGATGATGAGCCCAGATAATCTGTTTTGCACTGTGATCTAAGAATTTCGAGCTAAGTTCCTGTATTAAGCAAAGATAAACATGCTTAGATTTCCCAATATAGACTGGCAGATCAGCACTCAGAAACTGTGGCTGTAGGGGATGGGACTAACTGTTCAAATTTGTCTCATTTTTATGGACAGAATATGTTCAATGTTTTTCATGTCTACAGCATTTTACAGATAAGACAAAACAAGTTATCTCTGCCCCTCTTTCCGTACAGCTGTAATTTTATAATGAATATTGGTAAATGTACTTGGTATTTTAGTTCTGTATTCTGGGAGTCTATAGATGCAGGATGGATAGGGTAGAGTCATAAATACATTATAACCACGGAATGGCTAATGGCCCAAAGTGGACAATCCCTTTTCAAATGAGTTATCAGGGAAGCTCTCAATCTCGATGACCAAGTGCGTCCATGTATTAGGCATGTTCAATGTGCACCACTGTTCTGCTGCAGTGACTGCAATAAAAAGTATAATGATTGGCCAAAACAGCTGATCATCAATGTTCCGAGCTTCAGGACCCCCTAATTAGTTCATTTTTGGGAGGAGTGGAGTTGTCAAAATTGTATGCATTAAAAAAATATGTAAAAGTATGGTACATTTTTTAGTTCTAAGCCCAAACCCTAATGTAAGGATGTTTGAATACAGAAGCATCAAACAAAACAGAAGTTCAATAGGTCTAAGCTTTAGTAACAAAACTAAAAATGTGAGTTAATGAAATCAGAAATATCTATTATGTAAAAAGTACGGTAATTTGTTATGTATGAGTATTCTGAATGTAACAGCATATCTAGCTATAGAACACAGAAATGATTGGAAAGATTGCATTGAATAATACAACAGATGGGACAATTAAGTGAGCAACATCTGTGCAGCTATTTCATGTATTTATACTCATATGGATATTATATACATACACGCATGTATAAATAGACGGAGACAGCTTTCCACCAAAAACATTGCTGTGAAGTGTCCTTCTTTAAGTCATACTAATGTGTTTCTTCAAATCTATCATTTGGCTGCATTGTCAGTCGCAGAGCACAATAAGTGCCTCTTCGAATAATCAAACACAGACGTATAAGTAAAAAAGACAGGGAATGAGCCGTGGATTGCAAACTGCTGTCAGCCTGAACATCCCCAAATATGACGTTTATTGCTGCCAAAAGCCCCTCTCCATTAAAATAACTTCCGTAGAAGATTGAATCTATTCCCAAATGAGACTCTTTTTCTCTTGAATAAATTGCAATATTTCTAGAAATTTCCCCTGTAGAGTCTGATAAAATGGATTGGGTCACTAACATGTTGGTTATTTGATTTTTCATTAAGGCAAATCTCACAGCATTTTGCATGTTAGTTTAGCATGCCATAACCAATTTAACAGGTTCCATGCTTTGTTGGCCTGTTTGACAATACATACAGTCATGTAACGCTACATAGTTACATTGTGTATAATTTTTTTTAAAGCAATTAGAAAAATAACTTTGAAACAACAAAGATAATCTTACAATTATAGTGGTTATACTGGACGTAAATACTTGCTTATTAATACATGCCTCACTGTCTTTTACTTAAAGGAATAATGCCACGGAATTTGAATCATTTAGATATTACTAAGATTATTATTTACAAAAATAACTCTATACATTGTTTGAAAGATATTTTACAAAAAAAAGATCCCCATATTTTCTGCTCGAATGTTGCAGCTGCAGCTTCTTTGACTGATGCTTCTCTCAATCAGAGTCAATGAAATGTCACTTCTCACTGTTGTGCAAACATTTTTGCTACATTCCTGTCATAATCTATCTGCATGTTCTCTAAAGCCTTCTCCGAGCTTCTGTGATTAGCCCTGCTGGAATAATGTTATTTTTACAATAACAGCAGTCGCCATCACCTGCCAGAAATGACATTTCCCACATCTGAGACTAAGTCCATGTTCACACTAAGTTTTTGCAGGCAGAAAAATCAGCCTCAAAATTCCTGAAGAAATTTTGAGGCAGATTTTAACCTGCCTGCACTTTCTTTTCTGCGGTTTCCGCTGCGTTTTTCTAATGCAGCCAGTGAGCACCGCGGTAAAAAAACGCAGCCAAAAATGCTTTCTCTGCCTCCCACTGATTTCAATGGTGGGATGCAGGAAAAGAGAGAGTCTCCAAGGGCGCTGCTTGCACTGAGTAAGATGTTTCAATATATGAACTGAATAAAATCATGTAAGAGTAGGAGTAATAAAAGGTTAATTTATTGATAATAAGGCTACGCGTTTCAATGCCGCACCGGCATCTTCATCAGGCCATGAAAAAGTATAAAAACTTCACTGCTTAAATAACCATACTATTAGAAAAAAAACCGCCAATGTGACCGGGGTCAAAGAACTTCAATGACGTCATAGGTCAAAGTTTAAACTAAAAATATCGATGTTAGTAAAAACAATAAGCGGTTATACATATGAGGGCAAGAGAAAACAGTGACTAACAATGCTGAGAGATAAAAACATGAGATATTAGTAAAGAATGACATAATAATAGGATAAAACTCACTTACAATTGAAGCGCTGCTGTAAAGGATCTGCCAGGCACTGCGGGGTTAACTCCCAGAACTAATCAGTCAGCACCTGAGAATACATCCCTGAGACTGACTCCTGCTTCCACCATTCAGGCTGGCAGGCTTAGGAGTGGGAGAGCCTATCGTAACCTGGCCAGACTCAGCTAGCTCCCGCCCTCGGTCTATTTAAGCCTGCACTTCCTGTCCCTCGGTGCTTGTTATTGCTTTGGTTTCCTTCCTTGTGGTTCCTGGCCCAGCTACAGCTCCTGCTATTTTTGATCCTGCTCCATACCGACCCTGGCTTACCGACTACTCTTCTGCTTTTCGTTTTGTACCTCGCACACTCCTGGCTTGACTCGGCTCGTTCACCACTCTGGTTGCTCACGGTGTTGCCGTGGGCAACGGCCCCTTTTCCTTGCTTGTGTTCCTTGTATGTTTGTCGTGTTTGTCGTGCACTTACTGAGCGCAGGGACCGCCGCCCAGTTGTACCCCGTCGCCTAGGGCGGGTCGTTGCAAGTAGGCAGGGACAGAGTGGCGGGTAGATTAGGGCTCACTTGTCCGTTTCCCTACCCCCCGGTCATTACATAATAACAAGCCCATACCTAGTCTACCCTGGTCCCTGACACCACTATGGACCCCCGTGAGACCCTGGCTCAGCAAATGCAGGGTCTCTCCCTACAGGTCCAGGCCCTGGCTCAGAGGGTCAACCAGCCTGATGCTACCCTGGTAGTTCCCCGCACCGCACCTCTTGAACCCCACCTCAAGTTGCCCGACCGGTTCTCAGGGGACCGGAGGACTTTTCTCTCCTTTCGGGAGAGTTGTAGGCTTTACTTTCGTTTAAAGCCTCATTCCTCAGGTTCTGAGAGCCAGCGGGTGGGTATAATTATGTCCCGGCTCCAGGAAGGGCCCCAAGAGTGGGCCTTCTCCTTGGCTCCTGACGCCCCTGAACTTTCCTCCGTTGATTGTTTCTTTTCTGCTCTCGGACTTATTTATGACGAGACTGACAGGACTGCCTTTGCCGAGAGTCAGCTGGTGACCTTAAGTCAGGGTAAGAGACCTGTTGAGGAGTATTGCTCTGACTTTCGGAAGTGGTGCGTAGCTTCTCGGTGGAATGACCCTGCCTTAAGGTGCCAGTTTAGGTTGGGTCTGTCGAATGCCCTGAAAGACCTGCTAGTTAGCTATCCCTCTTGTGACTCCCTAGACCAGGTTATGGCTTTAGCGATACGACTTGACCGACGTCTCAGGGAACGACAACGTGAACGTTTATGTGTTTTCTCCTCCGACTCCCCCATGATGCCTCCCGAAGCTCCGTTGCTTCGTTCCTCCCCGAAAGATTCAGAGATACCTATGCAACTCGGGGCCTCCGTGTCCCCCCAACAACGTAGAGAATTCCGCAGGAAGAATGGTCTCTGCTTCTACTGTGGGGACGACAAGCATCAAGTGAACAACTGTCCTAAGCGTAAGGTTGCAGCCAGAGAACTTCCGCGTCTAAGTGATCATCGGGGAGGTCACTTGGGCGCACAGGTATTTCCCGTAAATATGAAACGTACTAAGATCTTGCTTCCCTTTCAGGTCTCTTTTGGTGGTAGGTCTGCTACCGGCAGTGCTTTCGTGGATTCAGGGTCCTCTACTAATATCATGTCTGTGGAATTTGCTATGTCCCTTGCTATGCCTCTTATTGATTTGCCTAAACCTGTCCCGTTAGTGGGTATCGACGCCACTCCTCTTGCTAATGGTTATTTTACACAGCATACCCCTGTTTTTGAACTCCTTGTTGGCTCCATGCATTTGGAGCAATGCTCTGTACTGTTGATGCAGGGATTATCATACGATTTGGTGCTAGGTCTTCCCTGGTTGCAGTTGCATAATCCTACGTTTGACTGGAATACTGGGGAGCTAACCAAATGGGGTAATGAATGTTGTACGTCATGTTTTTCTGTTAATTCTATTTCTCCCCCTAAGGAGGCGAATACGCTACCCGAGTTTGTTCAGGACTTCGCTGATGTTTTCTCTAGGGAGGCCTCCGAAGTGTTACCTCCTCATAGAGAATACGATTGCGCTATCGAATTGGTACCAGGAACTAAGCTTCCTAAGGGTAGGATATTTAATCTTTCTTGTCCCGAACGTGAAGCTATGAGAGTGTATATCCAGGAATCCCTGGCCAAGGGTTACATTCGTCCCTCTTCTTCTCCGGTAGGTGCTGGCTTCTTCTTCGTGGGGAAGAAGGATGGTGGTCTTAGGCCATGCATTGACTACCGTAGCCTGAATAAGGTCACGGTAAGGAACCAGTATCCCCTTCCTTTGATTCCTGATCTCTTTAATCAGGTTCAGGGGGCCCAATGGTTTTCTAAATTGGATCTACGGGGGGCGTATAACCTTATTCGCATCAAAGAGGGGGATGAGTGGAAGACTGCGTTTAACACGCCCGAAGGCCATTTCGAATACCTCGTCATGCCCTTTGGGTTGTGTAATGCCCCTGCGGTCTTTCAGAATTTCATAAATGAGATTTTGAGAAATTACCTGGGGATTTTTCTGGTAGTGTACCTTGATGACATACTGGTGTTTTCCAAGGACTGGTCCTCCCACGTGGAGCATGTCAGGAAGGTGCTCCAGGTCCTTCGGGAAAATAAACTGTTTGCCAAAACCGAAAAATGTGTGTTTGGGGTACAGGAGATTCCATTTTTGGGTCAAATCCTCACTCCTCATGAATTCCGCATGGACCCCGCCAAGGTTCAGGCTGTGGCGGAATGGGTCCAACCTGCCTCCCTGAAGGCGTTACAGTGTTTTTTGGGGTTTGCTAATTATTACAGGAGATTTATTGCTAACTTCTCGGTCATCGCTAAGCCCCTTACGGACCTCACTCGCAAAGGTGCTGATCTCCTCCACTGGCCTCCTGAGGCTGTCCAGGCTTTTGAGGTCCTTAAGAAGTGCTTTGTCTCGGCCCCGGTGCTGGTTCAGCCCAACCAAATGGAGCCATTTATCGTGGAAGTTGACGCATCTGAGGTGGGAGTGGGGGCTGTCTTGTCCCAGGGTACCAGGTCCCTCACCCATCTCCGCCCCTGTGCCTACTTCTCCAGGAAGTTTTCGCCAACTGAAAGTAACTATGATATTGGCAACCGCGAACTCTTAGCCATTAAATGGGCATTTGAAGAGTGGCGCCACTTCCTGGAGGGGGCTAGGCACCAGGTAACGGTCCTTACCGACCACAAGAATCTGGTGTTCCTAGAATCTGCCCGGAGGCTAAACCCGAGACAAGCTCGATGGGCGTTATTTTTTACCAGATTCAATTTTTTGGTTACCTATAGGGCTGGGTCTAAAAATATTAAGGCTGATGCACTGTCGCGTAGCTTCATGGCCAGCCCTCCTTCGGAGGAAGATCCTGCTTGTATTTTGCCTCCAGGTATAATCATTTCCTCGATCGATTCTGATTTAGTCTCTGAAATTGCTGCTGATCAAGGTGCAGCTCCCGGGAACCTTCCTGAGAACAAGCTGTTTGTTCCCCTGCAATTCCGGCTAAGGGTACTTAGGGAAAATCATGACTCCGCACTATCTGGCCATCCAGGCATCCTGGGTACCAAACACCTAATTACCAGAAATTATTGGTGGCCTGGGTTGCCTAAAGACGTTAAGGCCTACGTCGCCGCTTGTGAGGTTTGTGCTAGGTCCAAGACTCCCAGGTCCCGACCAGCGGGCTTACTGCGTTCGTTGCCCATTCCCCAGAGACCTTGGACACATATCTCCATGGATTTTATCACCGATTTGCCTCCATCCCAAGGCAAGTCGGTGGTGTGGGTGGTGGTGGACCGCTTCAGTAAGATGTGCCACTTTGTGCCCCTCAAGAAACTACCCAACGCCAAAACGTTGGCTACCTTGTTTGTCAAACACATCCTGCGTCTCCATGGGGTCCCTGTCAATATTGTTTCGGACAGAGGGGTACAATTTGTTTCATTGTTTTGGAGAGCCTTCTGTATGAAGTTGGGGATTGATCTGTCCTTCTCCTCTGCCTTCCATCCTGAAACCAATGGCCAAACGGAGAGGACTAATCAGTCTCTAGAACAATACTTAAGGTGTTTTGTCTCTGACTGTCAATTTGATTGGGTCTCTTTCATTCCCCTCGCCGAATTTTCCCTTAATAACCGGGTCAGTAACTCGTCTGGGGTCTCTCCTTTTTTTTGTAATTTTGGGTTTAATCCACGGTTCTCCTCCGTTTCACCTGGTAGTTCCAACAATCCTGAGGTAGAGGTCGTTCATCGGGAACTGTGCACAGTCTGGGCCCAGGTTCAGAAAACCCTAGAGGTGTCCCAGAGCGTACAAAAAACTCAGGCTGATAAAAAACGTTCTGCTAACCCCCTGTTTATGGTCGGGGATCTGGTGTGGTTGTCGTCTAGGAACTTGCGTCTCAAGGTTCCGTCCAAGAAGTTTGCTCCCCGGTTTATTGGGCCGTATAAGGTCATTGAGGTCCTCAATCCTGTTTCCTTCCGGCTGGAGTTACCCCCGTCTTTTCGGATACACGACGTGTTTCATGCCTCCCTCCTCAAACGCTGCTCCCCGTCCTTGGCTCCCTCGAGGAGACCTCCTGTTCCCATCCTCACCCCGGAGGGGGTGGAATTCGAGGTGGCCAGGATTGTGGACAGCAAGATGGTCCAAGGCTCCCTCCAGTACCTGGTCCATTGGAGAGGATACGGGCCCGAGGAGAGGACTTGGGTACCCGCCCGGGATGTTCACGCTGGGGTATTGGTCAGGAGGTTCCACCTGCGTTTCCCCAGTAAGCCAGGTCCACTTAGAAAGGGTCCGGTGGCCCCTCATAAAAGGGGGGGTACTGTAAAGGATCTGCCAGGCACTGCGGGGTTAACTCCCAGAACTAATCAGTCAGCACCTGAGAATACATCCCTGAGACTGACTCCTGCTTCCACCATTCAGGCTGGCAGGCTTAGGAGTGGGAGAGCCTATCGTAACCTGGCCAGACTCAGCTAGCTCCCGCCCTCGGTCTATTTAAGCCTGCACTTCCTGTCCCTCGGTGCTTGTTATTGCTTTGGTTTCCTTCCTTGTGGTTCCTGGCCCAGCTACAGCTCCTGCTATTTTTGATCCTGCTCCATACCGACCCTGGCTTACCGACTACTCTTCTGCTTTTCGTTTTGTACCTCGCACACTCCTGGCTTGACTCGGCTCGTTCACCACTCTGGTTGCTCACGGTGTTGCCGTGGGCAACGGCCCCTTTTCCTTGCTTGTGTTCCTTGTATGTTTGTCGTGTTTGTCGTGCACTTACTGAGCGCAGGGACCGCCGCCCAGTTGTACCCCGTCGCCTAGGGCGGGTCGTTGCAAGTAGGCAGGGACAGAGTGGCGGGTAGATTAGGGCTCACTTGTCCGTTTCCCTACCCCCCGGTCATTACAGCTGCACGCTAAACATCCAAAAGGATGTTAAAAACAAGCACTGGCACATCCTGAAGAGTGACCCCTATTTAAAAGCAGAACTACCAGACAGACCAATTATTACTTTTAGATGTTCCAAGTCCCTGAAAAATATTCTAGCACCCAGCAGATTAAGGAGCTCTGTGACTCCTAGTTCTACCATGCTCCCTAAGACAATTGGTTCCTTTAAATGTGGTCGACAACGTTGCATGTGTTGCAATAATATGGCTCACAAAACAACCACTTATATATCAACAGTAACCAAGGAATCTTTTACTATTAAGAGCTTCCTTAACTGTGGAAGCTCTTATGTAATCTATATGTTGGAATGTCCCTGCCACTTACAGTATATTGGTCGCACAACGCAATGCCTACGTACTAGGATTAATAACCATAGGTTCAATATCAATACGGGCTTCATGAAGCACAGTGTCTCCCATCACTTTGCCTCTGTACATAACAGCCTTTTTAGTGACATACTTATTACACCTATAGAACAGATCCCATTTCATGTTGCTAACAGATTTGGCAGGTTGAAACAGCGTGAAAATTACTGGATATTTAAGCTCCAAACCCTGCAACCAGATGGTCTGAACGATATATCAGAGTCAACACTGGAATGAAAATCATATAAATGTTATGTTTCCATTGAAAAATCGACAATCTGAAGTCCTGTTCCCCTTTTCCTCTCAGTGTCAATTCCATATGAATTTTAAGTGGTCTCCTATTTAGGTATGCCTACCCATTCATTTACCACCTCTTAGGAATTTATAGCATTCAGCTAGCCCTTTTTTTCGTTTTCCCCATAATTTCAGTTTTCCGTTTCTCTATTGAATCAATATCAATTCACTATTACACTGTTTATACATTATTATATCATCTCTAATGAAATCCCACTGTAATATTTTGTATATGTATAACCCTGTTTAGTTCAATTTTTATATACATATCCTTTTTGAATAATTTTTGCATCATTTTAATAATATATTATCATATTCTGTTATATTATATGTTTAGCCTCTATACGGTTTGTTATTATTATCCTATCAACACCTTATTTTATGTGTAATCACCCCCCTTGCGGCTTTTTTTATGTGACCCGTTTTGTTCTGCTATTCTAAAAGCATGTCTAATATGTTTGGCTAGGCTTTTAGTTGTTGCTCTCACTTTTAGCATCCAAATGGATGTCTTTTATGCATCCAAATTGATGTTTTGGTTTTAGCATCCAAATGGATGTTACTTTGGCAGCCAAACGGATGTCTTATATTTAATTTATGCATCGAAATGGATGTTTTGGTCTCTTAGCATCCAAATGGATGTCTTTTATGCATCCAAATGGATGGTTTGGTTTTAACATCCAAATGGATGTTACTTTGGCATCCAAACGGATGTCTTATATTTAATTATGCATACAAATGTACGCATGGGTCTCTTAGCATCCTAATGGATGTTACTCTGGCATCCAAATGGATGTTTTTTGTTTTTAACATATTTTGGATGTTTAGCGTGCAGCGCTACAATTGTAAGTGAGTTTTATCATATTATTATATCATTCTTTACTAATATCTCATGATTTTATCTCTCAGCATTGTTAGTCACTGTTTTCTCTTGCCCTCATATGTATAACCGCTTATTGTTTTTACTAACATCGATATTTTTAGTTTAAACTTTGACCTATGACGTCATTGAAGTTCTTTGACCCCGGTCACATTGGCGTTTTTTTTTCTAATAGTATGGTTATTTAAGCAGTGAAGTTTTTATGCTTTTTCATGGCCTGATGAAGATGCCAGTGTGGCATTGAAACGCGTAGCCTTATTATCAATAAATTAACTTTTTATTACTCCTACTCTTACGTGATTTTATTCAGTTCATGTATTGAAACATCTTACTCAGTGCAAGCAGCACCCTTGGAGACTCTCTCTTTTCCTGCATCCCAGCGTACTATTTGCGGTCTTCCCTCGGATCACCGGCGTTGAGTCCTGGCAGCAGCAGCACATATATTTCCAATTGCCCGTTATTACCCTTTACCAGGTTGGTAGTATCTTTTCTCATCTTACGACCTATTACCTGGGTAACCTGCACTATGTGGCGCCGTGTTTTTTGTTCCTTTGTACCTGCCTTGATTTCAATGGGAGGTCAGAGATGGAACCGCGGGAAGAAAGAGCATGTCGCTGTTTTGTCCACGAGTGTTTTTTTCCACTCACTGAAATCAATGGTAGCCGATTTAAGCCGTTTTTTGGTGCGGTTTCTGACGGTTTCTGAAAACATTCCAAACCCATTTACTCCACCTCCAAACCAGCCTGAACTGTTGATACCTGACAGGAAGGGTTCATCAATTCATGCTGCTTGAGCCAAAATCTGACCCTCCTATCGGCATGGTGCAACAGAAAGCTGGAAATCTGAATTCATCAAAGCAGGCAATGTTTTTCTGCTGCTCAGCGATCCGTTTTTTGGACTTTTTTGCCCACTGAAGTCTTGCCATTCCGTCTCTCTTAGATTGCAATTGCACTCGAACTGGCCATCTGCTGTTATAGTCCATCCGTGTTAAAGTATGACAAGTTGTGCTTTCGGACAATATTAGTTGGAGCACCAGCATTGTATTTAGCTGCAATATGTTTGACTGTGCACTGCCTATTCATAAGAACAATTCTTGACATCCTTCTCTGACCTCTTTTTTTTGATGAGTTGTTTACGTCCAAATGACCCCCTTCAGCTGAATGATTTTTCCTTGATCACACCTTTAGGGCATGGCCAGATGTGTCGGAATTTCTTTGGAATGGACATTTTCTCCAGTGGTTTCCACACCTTTTTAGTTAGGTTCGTGCACACGTGGCGGAAAACTCCGCTGCGGACCATAGGCTGCAGTCCGGAATTTGGTGTCCGCAGCATACACTGGCTGTTGCGGACGTGTAGCGGACATGTTGTGGACTTATTGCGGAATTTCTCCATTGACTTCAATGGAGTTTCAAAATTCCGCAATGAAATCCGCAGATGTTATGTGTGTTGCGTTGCGTATTGGTTTTACAAACAGGATATTTCTTCATTCTGGCTGGACCTATGTGTTTTCGAGGTTTATAGTCAGACTGAGATGGAATTTTTAAAAGACAGCAGGAAGTACTCTTCACCTGAATACGCAACGGCTAATCCGCATCAATTTACTGCACATTTTAGGCAAAGCCGCAACAGAATCTGCAAGGCAGATTATGTGTGGCATTGATGCAGACAGTGTCGGTAGAAATACGCCACGTCTGGCCATACCCTTATACTCTCGACACCGTTGCACGAGAAAACTCCACAAGGTTGGCAGTCTTTTAAATACTGGCCCCGGCTAGTCTAGCACCGATGATCATGCCTCATTCAAAGGCGCTCAGATTGCATGATTTTGCCTTTCTAATTTGGATTCATACTGAAACTGATCCACAGAAAACTTGTTTACTTGACTTTATGCAGCATTCCAGGGTCACTTGTCTAATTTCCATACAGGGAAGGGCAGGTGTCTCTAATAAAGTTGCCGTTCAGTATGTTGTACAATTGTGTTGAAAGGTGGTCATACAATGTAGACATATACAGCATCTGAGTAGGCTATATTCACATTTCTTCTAAAGCTCTTGGTAATAGATTTATATCCTGGTAAATTCGACAAAAAGATTTAGCAAATTTTACTAACTCTAACACTATTTATCTTACAAATTAATGGTCGTGAAGATGTTTTTAATTTACATGTAATTTTGCGGATGATGCTGTTATTACAGATTTTCCTCAACCCTCCGCAGCAGCAGAACGAAGAAATCGTATAAATACGTAATGTGCAATTGTTAATTTCTTAAAGCTGGCTTGGACCAGTGAATTTAAATATTTATTGTGCTATGTTCAGGAGTTTCATACTCTTTTTTGTTTTTTTGCTTATGTAAGAAATTCAATACTTAATTTCCTTGTACTTTAATAAATTAGCTTAAAGGCACTCCATTATCAATTTTCTTTTATATGTGTCTAGAACAGGGTAATACATAGGCGCAGCAACAGAATAGCTCAGTACTGTAAATGGACACAGTTAGGCTGGGTTCACACGACCACATTAACGTCCGTAATAGACGGACGTATTTCGGCCGGAAGTCCCGGACCGAACTCAGTGCAGGGAGCCAGACTCCTAGCATCATAGTTATGTACGATGCTAGGAGTCCCTGCCTCTCTGCAGGACAACTGTCCCGTACTGTAATCATGTTTTCAGTACGGGACAGTAGTTCCACGGAGAGGCAGGGACTCCTAGCATCGTACATAACTATGATGCTAGGAGCCCGGCTCCCTGCACTGAGTTCGGTCCGGGACTTCCGGCCGAAATACGTCCGTCCATTACTGACGTTAATGTGGTCGTGTGAACCCAGCCTAAGACTGGGTTCACACAACCTATTTTCAGACGTAATGGAGACGTTTTACACCTCGAATTACGTCTGAAAAAACGGCTCCAATACGTCGGCAAACATCTGCCCATTACTTTCAATTGGCTTTACGATGTTCTGTGCCGACGACTTGTCATTTTACGCATCGCTGTCAAAAGACGGCTCGTAAAATTACAGCCTCGTCAAAAGAAGTGCAGGACACTTCTTGGGACGTTTTTGGAGCCGTTTTCTCATAGACTCCAATGAAAACAACTCCAAAAACGGCCGTAAAAAGCTCCGCGAAAAACTCAGCAAAAAACGTCTGAAAATCAGGGGCTGTTTTCCCTTGAAAACAGCTCCGTATTTTCAGACGTTTTTTGTTAAGCGTGTGAACATACCCTTACAGAACCAAGCTCAATACATAGACGCAGTAACAGAACCAAGCTTACTGAATAGATACGGTAACGAAAATAAGCTTTGTTAATAGATATGGTAATAGAACCAAGCTAAGGTTAGGGTAACAGATTCATATATCTGTGCCGAATAAATAACACGTTGCAAATTTTAAACTGCTTTAAAAATGTTTGTTATTGCCACGGATTTTGTGCTGCAAAGGCGCGAATTAGCTCCATTTAATTACAATAAGGATAATCTGCGTGCAGATCTGCTGGCAGAATTCTGCGATGGATTTTCAGAAAAATAGCCTAAAAGAGCCAGGCTTAGTGCAAAGATAGAGTAACATAAGCAAGCTTACTGCATAAATATGCTAAGAGAACCAACCTCTGTACATAGATACGGAAATAGAACAAAGATGCTGTATCGCTACAATAGCAGAATCAACCTCAGTACATTTTTATAGTATTATTAGTCATAATGGGCATGCAGATGTTTGCCAAACAGCACATGGATTACAAAAACATGGCTGCATTTATCCAGAAACAGTGCCACCACACCTCCAAACCGTCCCGGATTTAGCGGGACAGTCACGGATTACGGGCAGTGTCCCGCTGTCCCGGGTGGCTGGTGGTATGTCCCGGTTTCAACTGTATCTGTGTCCTCAGGGCGCAGATACAGTAGATCCAAAGCTGAAGCAAGGAACCGTCAGCTCCCTGCTTCAGCATTCAACTTTTGAGTCCCGGGTCAGAGAAGTGCAAGCTATCTGTCTGGGGACTCCTTTCTTGGAAAAGCCACTAACATCACTGTCCATATATGGTGATGCCACCACTCTGGCCGAGGATTCCGCTCCTGGAAGAGATCCTGACATCACTGTCCATATATGGATAGTGACATTTGGCGCTCTTCCTGAAGAGAAATCCCTGGCCAGACCGTTGCCGATGCTCTGGCCAGGGACTCAGCTCATGGAGAAGCCCACGGCGTCACTATCCATATATGGACAGTGACGTCAGGGGCTCCTCCTGGCCAGGGATTCCACTCCTAGGGGGAGCCTCTGACGTCACTATCCATATCTGACTGGGAATTCCGCTCCAGGAAAAGCCCCTGGCGTCACTCTCCATATATGGACAGTGACGTCAGGGGCTCTTCCTAAAGCAGAATCCCCAGCCAGGGCGTTGCCAACACTCTCCAGGGATTCCTCTGATGGTGAAGCTCCTGGCGTCACTATTCATATATGGACAGTGATGTCAGGGGCTCCTCCTGGAGAGGAATCAATGGCCCAAGCATTGCCAACTCCTAGAGGGAGCCTCTGACGTCACTGTCCATATATCGATAGTGACGTCAGGGCTCCTCCTGGAGCAGAATTCCCGTCCACAGTGTGGCCGATGCTCTGGCTGGAGATTCCCAATGAAACTATCTACAGGGGGGATTAGCGTTCTCTACAGGCAGAGTGGCGATATCTTCAAGGGTGGTCTGCTACTGCCACTTTATATGAGGGCACTGGCACTTTATATGTGGGCACTGTGGCACTATCTACAGTGGGCACTGTGGCACTATGTGGGCACTGTGGTGGTATGTGGGCAATGGCACAATCTATGTGTGTAATATCTACAGTGGGCAAGGTGGCTACCTACAGGGGCATTATGGCACTATGGGGCATTGTATTGTATGGGGGCATTTGTGTGGGAATTATACTGTATGGAGGCAGCTATGGGGGCATTATACTGTATGGGGCAGCTATGGGGGCATTATGCTGTATGGGGACAGCTATGGGGCATTATACTGTATGGGGGAATCTGTGTGGGCATTATACTGTGTTTGTTTTATACTGTATGGGTGCATCTATGGGGTATTATACTGTATAGTTGCATTATACTGTGTGGGGGAAGCTAGTTGTCATTATACTGTGTGGGAGGTACTGTGGGGTATTATACTGTGCGGGGGGCACTATGGGGCATTATACTGTGGGTGGCAGCTATAGTGGCATTATACTGTGTGGGGTTCTATGGGGGGCATTATACTGTGGAGAGGCACTATGGGAGCATGATGCTGTGTGGGCTGAACCGGGTGTGTATGGGCATTGATTGGGCAGGGTTACAGGTGTGGCTTAAAAGAGAAAAATTTGGCTCGTTGTCTCTCTTTGTGATACTTGAAAGTTGGGAGGTATGGTGCCACGTCTATCCATAGGTAATTTGTAGCGTTGCAGCTCAGCTTAATTTGCTTTAATGGAGCTGAGCAGCAAAACCAGACACAACCCATGGACAGGGCTATCCCTGTTTTTGGAAGACTGTGACTGCACACATGCATTCTATTATTTCCTATGGGTAGATTGCATGCAACACTCACAGAAATTTGTAATTTTGGTGGAAACTTTTGTGACAGTTACAAGTCCCATACAACTCATGTGCAATTTGTGTGTGGACCCAAACTAAGGCTCGTTTTATCTACATTGGGGAGATTGGACCTTGCCTTAAGTGAGAGAGGACACATTACCTTGAGCTGTGCTCCGTTTCTCCTTTTGATCTACTAATGTGTACTGGAGAACAGATCTCCTAAATTTGACGTAAAAGGGAACTTACAGTGAATTAGAGTGCCAAAAAAAAAAAGCCTCAGGATCTCCCACAGGCAAATACGCAGGCAACTTTTACTTTCACTTTCTATTAAGCAGTCACGTTAAACACACAGGCTGAAAATCTTCTAAAGGTATGTTCACACAACCTATTTTTAACCGTTTTTCGGGCCGTAAACACCCCAAAAAAGTCAAAAAATGCAGGGGGCTGAATGCCTCCAAACATCTGCCAATTGATTTCAAAGGGAAAAATGGCGTTCCGTTCCCAGTGGGCGTTTTTTAACCGTCCGTTTTTAAAAACGGCCGCGTACAAAAACGCCTTGTAAAAATAAGTGCATGTCACTTCTTGAGCCATTTTTGGAGCCGTTTTTCATTGGCCCAATAGAAAAACAGCTCCAAAAACGGCCGCAAAAAATGCAAGTTGCTTAAAAATGTCTGAAAATCAGAGACTGTTTTCCCTTGAAAACAGCTCCATGTTTTCAGCCGTTTTTTTGTTGAGCGTGTGAACATACCCTAAGAGATTTGCTTGTAGGTTTTCTTATGGTCTAGCCCAGAGGCGTAGCTAGGTTCTCTACCACCCGGGGCAAAGATTCGGTTTGCATTTCCCCCCCCCCCAACCACTTTCCAGAAATCACCTTCCCCCTCGCCAGGTTTGCTTTCTCAACCAATCAATGACATGTAATTTTTTTTTCATCTTTTTTTTTATGTAACTCGAGCATAAAACCATTTGTACATTTTATAAGCGATATAGTTATATAAAAAAGTTAACATAGCAATAAATTAAAAGAAAATAAATAAAGATGTTAGTGCCGGACTAAACAGATTGTATAACAGGCTAATGAGAATATATATGGTGAAATAATGAATTGTCTCCTCTTGTAGATAGTGCCATACACCCCCTTTGTAGATAGTGCCACATACAGCCCCTTATAAATAGCACCATACACACCCCTGTAGATAGTGCCACGAAGCCCCACCTGTAGATAATGCCACACTCCCCACCTTGTAGATAGTGCCACACCCACCCTCCTCTAAATAGTGCTACACCCCCTCCCTGTACATAGCGCCATTGGGGCTTCAGATATAGATAGATAGATAGATAGATAGATAGATAGATAGATAGATAGATAGATAGATAGATAGATAGATAGATAGATAGATAGATAGATAGATAGATAGATAGATAGATAGATAGATAGATAGATAGATGGATAGAGACATACACAGATGGATAGACAGAATACTGGACTTTTCACATACAGTCTGTTCCAGTAGTTGGAGCCTCTTCATAGGTCAGAAGTGTTGGTTGCCCAGATTTCAGTAGTCAGGAGGAGGAGGGGAAGAGAGCCTGCAGATACAGTGCTGCCCCGAGATGAGGTCAGGCAGAGTGTACACCAGGCTCTGTTATCACTGCTTAGCTCTGATATGGCAGGAGGGGAGCCTGATGTAAACTTCTCTGACCTGCTTTCTGCCTGTACTATAGCGTCTCTGCAGACTTCCTCCCCCCTTCTTGCCTCCGACTGCTGACAGCAGCTGGAGCAGAGAAGGGACATGCAGGGTGGACTGCGTGATGAAGGCTGATCTAATATTTACAGCGTCTGTGTGGTGGCCTCTCGTTTGCTGCTCAACCTGACACATGGTATGTGCGGCTGACCCGGCGCCCCCCCTACCTTCTCTGTTAGTTGCGCCCGGGGCACATGCCCCGCCTGCCCCCCACCCCCCCCCCCCCCCTTGCTACGCCCCTGGTCTAGCCTAAGATTTCACTTATTGCACTGAAAAAATTAGCAACATATTTCCAAATCCACAGCATGCCTAATATCTGCTGCAGAATGTTTATGCGATTTGTGAAGAAAGTTTATTAAAACCCTAATTACTTGAATTTTACAGTTCGAGCAAATTCCATAGCCGAAATTCCGCAAACCAATACGCTGTGTGTGTACCCAGCATGGCACACACTTCTACACACACAGGTATGCTTTTACACTCTTGTTTCGACACATGCAGACTCTCTTTACACCCACAAACATACTTTTACACTCATACTTTTACACATACAGGCACACTCTTACACAAACAGATATACAGTATGTATATATATTTCTTACCTAGATCATATGAAGGCTGTCTGGCGGGTCTATTGTGGGTTGTGCGGTCCTCAGCTGCCTCTATTTGTTGACAGACTCCATTTGTTGACCACCTCCTCCTCCCCATCTTATTAGGAGGCTCCCACAGTAAATGTGTGTCCTCATGTCGCAATTTTTCCCAAAATCACATCCTGCAAAACACACGTTCACACGTGAGAGTTTTAAAATTTTCATGTCAAAAATTTATTACAGGAATCCACAACGCATAGCACAAATTTTGATTCAGATTTGGTCCCAGACTTCACTCTTTGCAATGCAATGGCTTCAGCACTGTCTGGTGCTCTAATCACTAGATAAGAGTGATCCTGCTATATGGATGGCCAGGGGCATAACACTCAGGCTGGGTTCACAAAGACCTATTTTCAGGCGTAAACGAGGCATATTATGCCTCGATTTACGCCTGAAAATACGGCTCCAATACGTCGACAAACATCTGCCCATTCATTTCAATGGATTTGCCGACGTACTGTGCCGACGACCTGTCATTTTACGTGTCGCTGTCAAAACACGACGCGTAAAATGACTGCCTCGTCAAGAAAGTGCAGGACACTTCTTTGGACATAATTTGAGCCGTTTTTCATTGAATCCAATGAAGAACAGCTCCAAATTACGGCTGTCAAAGACGCCTCGCAAAATGCGATTACGAGCAATTACATCTGAAATGACGGAGCTGTTTTCTCCTGAAAACAGCTCCGTCATTTCAGCCGTAATGGTCGTTATCGTGTGCACATACCCTAACTCACTCACTCATACAGGCAGTCAGGGACAGGCTTACACTCTCAAAAAGAAGCACACACATACCGCATATACAATATTTACACACAGACAAACTCACATACCCTACCATACTTTCTGATAAGCGGTGTGATAAGCAAAGCATAAAAAATTTTAACATACGTCCGCCTATTGAGTGGACTTCATCAGGGTCTTCTCAAGTCCTGGCAGCATTCAAAACAGCTTTTTACGTTAAAATATTTAATAAATTCATAGAAAACCTATGTATCCTCAATCTGAGCATCTAAATTTATCTGGCGTTGAACTCTGGACTCCCTAGTCAAACTTTGCAACCTTAAGCACCTTGATATGAAGAGTACTTGTTTTTCCTAGCTTTGCCCAGCCATGTATTTTCTGTACCTAGTGATTAGTTAATTCATTGCACTTGCCTTGTGGCCAATCATAGTAATTGATGGCAAATATTAACCCACAGCCTAGTACATTCTGCGCCTGATTATTCTTGCCTTTCACTAATTTAGCTTTCCTCTGCATATCTACTATTATTCTCCTTGTATACCAAACTCTGCATTATATCTGACAAAGGCTGATCTCTCTGTTTGTGTACCAAACTCTGGATTACATCTGCCATGACTGATCTCTCTACTTGTGTACTGAACTTTGCATTATGTTTGATCACTGCTGATTTCTCTACTTGTGTACCGAACTTTGCATTACGTAGAGGCGTAGCTAGGGGGGAGCAGGCAGGACATGTGCCCCGGGCGCAACTGGGAGAGAATGTACAATTAAACACTCCTCTTGGCGGAACCCCCCCTAACATCACTATCCATATATGGACATTGATGTCAAGGGCTCCTCCTCCAGGAGAGGAATCATACCTCCCAACCATCCCGGATGGCCAGAGGTATGTCCAGCAGTCAACTGTATCTGTATCCTCAGGATGCAGATACAGTTGAACTTAATGCTGAAGCAAGGAACAGTCAGCTCCCTTCTTCAGTATCAGTTTAGAGCGGAGGAGCAGAGGGAGCTCCTCCACTCATGAGGACTCACGGGCACAGCGCTACTTTAAGCGCTGTGCCCAGGAAAACCCTTGACGTCACTGTCCATATATGGACAGTGACATCAGTGGCTCCTCTGAAGCGGAATCCCTGTTGCCGATGCTCTGGCAGGGGATTCCGCTCCAGGAGTAGCCCCTGACGACACTGTCCATATATGGACAGTGACATCAGTGATGTCACTGTCCAGATGTGAACAGTAGCATCCAGGAGCATAATCCCCTGCCAATGCTCTGGCTGGGAATTCCGCTTCTAGAGGGAGTCCCAATGGCGCTATTTACAGGAGAGGGAGGGTGTATCGTTATCTACAGGGACGGTGGCGCTATCTTTTAGGGGGGTGTGGCACTATTTACATGGGCACTGTGGCACTATATAGGGAAACTATCTATGGGGGACACAGGCGCTAGCTACAAGGGTACCGTGGGCACTATCTACATGAGCACTGTGTCACTATCTACATGGGCACTGGCACTAGGGGCATTATACTGTATGGGGGCAGTTATGGGGGCATTATACTGTATGAAGGAAGCTATAGGGGCATTATACTATATGGGGCAGCAGTGGGGGCATTATATTGTATAGTGGCAGCTAAGGGGCATTATACTGTATGGGGCAGCTATGGGGCATTATAATTTATGGGGGCAGCAATAGGAGCATTACATTGTATGGGGCAGCTGTGGGGGTATTCTACTGTATGGCGGAAGCTATGGGGCATTATACTGTATGGGGGCATTATGCTGTATGGGGCAGCTTTGGGGGCATTAAGTTCTATGGGGCAGCTATAGGACATTATACTGTACGGGGCAGCTATGGGGGCATTATACTGTATGGGGGCTTCATAGTGTATGGGGCAACTATACAGACATTATGATGTATGGGGGAATTTGATTGGACATTATACTGCATGGTGCATCTGTGTGGGCATTATACTCTATGGGGGCATCTGTGTGGGCTTTATATTGTATGGGTGCATCTATGGGGGCATTATACTGTATGGTGGCAGCTATGGGGGCATTATACTGTGGGGACAGCTTAGATGACATTATACTGTGTTGCTATGTGTGACGCATCTTTTGTCCGTCTTTGTGATGCTTGAAAGTTGGGAGGTGTGGAGGAATCCCCAGCCAAAGGGTTGCCGATGCTCTTCCCAGTGATTCGGCTACTGGAGAAGCCCCTGACGTAACTATCCCTATATGGAAAGTGATGATTATATAAGACTATAATTGAGATCTTTATTGTTTGCTTTGCATATTGTATTCCCAGAGATAGGTTAACATAGGAGACCTAATAGAGCAGCTTTAATAGAATTGGATAAACTCCATTCTTGACTTTATTCATTAACTTACATCCCTTCTCTCTTCCTATTAATCCGCCTACTTTTTAAAGAGTTACATCTATTCCTTCTCTCTTATAAGAATTTGATTTTTCTAGAAATGCGTGTGGTGCTTTAATTTTTATAATGCTGTCCTGGTTTCACTGTATCTTTAACCTACGCCACTCCATTCTGCTGATTTGACTCTCCTTTATTATTCATATAAGTCTTCTAGGTAAGGGGTAATCAGTAATCTCTGAACAGACTATGCAAGCACAAAAGAGCAAAAGGCACTGTGCTGAATTTGACTTTAATGATTGAGGTCCATAGATTACAATATACATGGAAGTTCTACATAATAAAGCCAATCTACAGTATAATAAAGAATACATCCTTGTAATTCATTACAGCAGGACACAGTAAAAAAAATCTTTTCTAGATACATTTTGCCCGAAATGTTAACCGGTTAAGGACTAGGCTGTTTTACAGCTAAATGACCAGAGCAAATTTCACAATTTTGCTATGCGCTTCTTTAGATGACTATAACTCAGCAGGTGAATAAAGTTCATCTTTGAATTTTACACTCTTTTTAAAGGACAGATAGGGCTTTGTTTTAGTGGCATTTGTCAGTATATATCATTTTATTTTTTTTCTCTAAAGTGGGCAAAATTGGAAAAAAATGCAAGAATTTAACAATTGCGTCGGTTTATGCTAGCATTTTTCACACACGGTATGAACCACGGCCAAAATTAATCTCCTTTCACATTCTTCCACTTCTCCCGTGCATGGGGATACCAAATATGTGAGCCTTATTCACTGTGCGGGCATGTGCCAGGGCTTGGCATAAAAGGAGGCTTTTTGGCCTTTTCGGTCCAGGAATTTTGCATTTGATTTTAGAGCCGCATACTGTATTTTGGGGGGCCTAATGCTGCTGAAACATTAGAAACACCCCATAAATGACTTCATTCACACAAGTAGACCCCACAAGGTTTCCTTCAAGGGGTTTATCATATTTTTAGCAAGTCCAGTTTTCTTCTGAAAGTTTCTTGAATAAGATGGAACAAAATAAAATCAGCACTTTTTTAGCAAATGCGTCAGTTTAGGCTAGTATTTTTCACACACGGTATAGACCACGGCCAAAATTCATCTCCTTTCACGTTCTTCCACTTCTCCCGTGCATGGGGATACCAAATATGTGTGCCTTATTCGCTGTGCGGGCATGTGCCAGGGCTTGGCATAAAAGGAGGCTTTTTGGCCTTTTCGGTCCAGGAATTTTGCATTTGATTTTAGAGCCGCATACTGTTTTCTGGGGGGCCTAATGCTGCTGAAACATTAGAAACACCCCATAAATGACTTCATTCGCACAAGTAGACCCCACAAGGTTTCCTTCAAGGGGTTTATCATATTTTTAGCAAGTCCAGTTTTCTTCTGAAAGTTTCTTGAATAAGATGGAACAAAATAAAATCAGCACTTTTTTAGCAAATGCGTCAGTTTAGGCTAGTATTTTTCACACACGGTATAGACCACGGCCAAAATTCATCTCCTTTCACGTTCTTCCACTTCTCCCGTGCATGGGGATACCAAATATGTGTGCCTTATTCGCTGTGCGGGCATGTGCCAGGGCTTGGCATAAAAGGAGGCTTTTTGGCCTTTTCGGTCCAGGAATTTTGCATTTGATTTTAGAGCCGCATACTGTTTTCTGGGGGGCCTAATGCTGCTGAAACATTAGAAACACCCCATAAATGACTTCATTCGCACAAGTAGACCCCACAAGGTTTCCTTCAAGGGGTTTATCACATTTTTAGCAAGTCCAGTTTTCTTCTGAAAGTTTCTTGAATAAGATGGAACAAAATAAAATCAGCACTTTTTTAGCAAATGCGTCAGTTTAGGCTAGTATTTTTCACACACGGTATAGACCACGGCCAAAATTAATCTCCTTTCACGTTCTTCCACTTCTCCCGTGCATGGGGATACCAAATATGTGTGCCTTATTCGCTGTGCGGGCATGTGCCAGGGCTTGGCATAAAAGGAGGCTTTTTGGCCTTTTCGGTCCAGGAATTTTGCATTTGATTTTAGAGCCGCATACTGTTTTCTGGGGGGCGTAATGCTGCTGAAACATTAGAAACACCCCATAAATGACTTCATTCGCACAAGTAGACCCCACAAGGTTTCCTTCAAGGGGTTTATCACATTTTTAGCAAGTCCAGTTTTCTTCTGAAAGTTTCTTGAATAAGATGGAACAAAATAAAATCAGCACTTTTTTAGCAAATGCGTCAGTTTAGGCTAGTATTTTTCACACACGGTATAGACCACGGCCAAAATTCATCTCCTTTCACGTTCTTCCACTTCTCCCGTGCATGGGGATACCAAATATGTGTGCTTTATTCGCTGTGCGGGCATGTGCCAGGGCTTGGCATAAAAGGAGGCTTTTTGGCCTTTTCGGTCCAGGAATTTTGCATTTGATTTTATAGCCGCATACTGTTTTCTGGTGGGCCTAATGCTGCTGAAAGATTAGAATCACCCCATAAATGACTTCATTCACACAAGTAGACCCCACAAGGTTTCCTTCAAGGGGTTTATCATATTTTTAGACAGTCCAGTTTTCTTCTGAAAGTTTCTTGAATAAGATGGAACAAAATAAAATTACCTTTTTTTTTTAACAAATGCGTCAGTTTATGCTAGCTTTTTCACACACAAAATGGACCACGGACAAAATTCATCGCATTTCACATTCTTCCACTTCTCCCGTGCATGGGGATACCAAATATGTGTGCTTTATTCACGGGCATGTGCCAGGGCTTGGCATAAAAGGAGGCTTTTTGGCCTTTTCGGTCCAGGAATTCTGCACTTGATTTTATAGCCGCATACTGTTTTCTGGGGGGCGTAATGCTGCTGAAACATTAGAAACACCCCATAAACGACTTCATTCACACAAGTAGACCCCACAAGGTTTCCTTCAAGGGGTTTATCATATTTTTAGACAGTCCAGTTTTCTTCTGAAAGTTTCTTGAATAAGATGGATCAAAATAAAATTAGCAATTTTTTAGCAAATGCGTCAGTTTATACCAGCATTTTTCACACACGGCTTAGACCACGGTCAAAATTAATCTCCGTTCACATTCTGCCACTTCTCCCGTGCACGGGGATACCAAATATGTGGCCTTATTTATCACATAGAGATGTAGGAGGGCGGAGGATAGAAGAAGATTATTTCACAAATCGCTTTTTTTCAAAGCTGGTTTTACAAAACTCAACAGAGTTTCTATAACACTTCCAAAATATCTGCTCTTGAAGCAGAAATCCCAAAATATTCATCTAGGGGTATAATGGGAATTTATTTTTTGGGGTTTTCTAAAATAAGAAATTTCAGGTTAATGCAAATGGAGCTCTCCAGCAGATGAACTTTAGAAAACATCAAACATGACATCCACCCCCCACCCATTCCCTCCCTCACCCTTGGAGTAAAATCAGGGGAAAAATAAAAACGTAATGTAGGGCAAATATATTTTCAACAAATTAACTAAAATCTAATAATTCAGAACAGTGTGGTATTTTTTAAAACATGGCTCAATGCACAGGCCTGGTTGCGAGGGACATGAGGGACAGAAATATCGGGAATCTTTGTGGTGCCCGTCTTTTCTGCAGATGCGGCACTTTTTCTGGGGGTTGCTTCTGGTTGCTGTTGGGGGAATCCGACTGATGAAGTGTCTTTCAGTCAGTCGCGTGACATCCTCAGACTGGGGGCATTCTCGGGTGTCCTGAACATCAAAAATGAGGCCTTCAATAATTTTCTCCTGGAAATCCAGGTATGTGTCTCTGCCTCTGTTTTTTTTGTAGAGCACAAATGAGTTGTGGATGGCCACCTGTAACAAATAAATGGCCACCTTTTTGTACCAGGTTTTAGTTTTGCGTTTTACTAAATAGGGCTGTAAAACCTGGTCGCTTAAATCCACCCCCCCCATGTACTTGTTATATTCGGACACGCTCACTGGTTTGTGCTTGTCCGATGTTGCCCCTCTTTCCCTCACTGCCACTGTTCCTGCGGTATGAATCGTGCTTAGCACATACACATCTTTGCGATCCCTGAACTTGACCGCCAGCAATTCTTCAGATGCATAAGCACAGGAGTCCCTCTTTACCATGCGCTTCCCCACTAATTGCTGTGGAAAACCAATTCGGTTTTTGCGCATTGTACCACATGCCCCAGTCCTTGCAGCATGCAAATGCCTAAACAGGGGCACACTCGAATAAAAATTATCACAGTACAGGTGGTACCCCTTGTGAAGCAGAGGCTGCATTATCTCCCACACAATCTTACTGCTGGTGGAAAGATCAGGGGGGCATCCAGGAACATTTATTGTGCGGTCCCGCCCTTCATAAATCCTGAAGGCGGTGGTATATCCTGACCCGCTTTCACACAATTTGTAGAGCTTAACGCCATATCTTGCCCTTTTGGAAGGTAGATATTGGCGAAAGCTAAGTCTGCCATGAAAGTTGAGGAGGGATTCGTCCACACTTACATTCTGCTCAGGGGTGTAGAGTTGCAGAAATAAATTATTCAGGGAATTTATTAGCGGTCTTATTTTGAACAACCGATCCCGGTTTGCATCGGTACTTGGGGGGGCCTGTGCGTTGTCATTGAAGTGGAGGAACCTCATTATTGTCTCATAACGAGACCTGGGCATTACTGCAGAATATACTGGGGTGGCTTGGGCGGGTCTTGTTGACCAGTAAGACCTAATGGAGGGCTTTTTGACAATACCCATATTTAGGGTGAGCCCCAAAAAATTTTTTAATTCCTGCAAATTGGTGGGCGTCCAATCTCTGGCATGGGTGGATGAAGGTTTCTGCCTTATATATTGCGTGGCATATAAATTTGTTTCGTGGACAATCTGATTTAGGATGTCGTCCGTTATAAATAAATGGAAGTAATCCATTTGGACAAAATTTGTATTGTCCACGGTTATGCCACGAGTGGCCGTAAATCCGTGGATTCTAGGCCCAAAAGATGGGGCAGGTGCCCATACAAGAGCCTGGACTGGAGGGACCAGGCTGTCCCGTGCTACAGCGCTACTTGGCCCTGCGCTTTCATGTTCTGCAGTTTCGACTGCATCAGGGACAACGTCCCCTGAAGATGAACCTGAAGTGACGCTGTCATCGTCACTACCTAAAACAGGTTCCATCTCGGACGCCATCTCTGATGCGGTCTCCGACTCAGACCACAGCATGACGTATGCCTCCTCGGCGCTAAACAACTTCCTCGCCATAACGTAACTAACACTAACACTAACTAAACACATTTTTTTTTATTTTTTATAAAACACACAAACTAACTGCTATATATATCTACACTACCGCTAACAAAAAAATAAACCGCTATTGCTATATATATTATATATATGTGGATATATATATAATTATATACTCCCTACCTGCCTATTCTAATAGAATAAAAGAAAGAAAGGTAGATAGATAGAAAAAAAGATAGATGGATAGATAGATTGTATAGATAGATAGAAATCTATCTATACAGAGAATGTTTTAGTGTAACTGTATTTTTTTTCACTGTAATCTTCTGGCAGCAATTCTCTAGAGTCTCTTCTTCTCCTCAAACTGAAACAATGTTTGAGGAGAAGAAAAGAGGCAGGAGATTTACTGCCAGAAAAGTCAAAATAAAACAAATGTGGTCGCTGTGATAGGTTTTCACAGCGACCACATGATCAGGGACCATCAGATTGGTCCCTGATACTCTGCCCAGTGCCCAGAGCTGTTGGTAACAGCGAGGGCACAGGGCTGTGTGCACGCGATCGCGTGCACACTGTTTTCTATGCAGAAATGCATGTGATCGCTGTGATTGGTTGTCACAGCGATCAGATGTTCAGGGGCCAAAAGATTGACCCCTGACATTCTGCCCAGTGCCCATGGCTGTTAGCAACAGCCAGGGCATAGAGCTGTGTGCACGCGATCGCGCGTGCACAGTCTCTGAAGTGCGGCCGTATATATACTATACGCCGGACTTTAGAGACCCTGACCGCTGGCCGTATATTTACGGCCAGCGGTCGGGAACCTGTTAAATTAGTTCACAGACCGGGCATGCCTAAGGATATATACTGAATGAATCTCTGAGGTACAATATATTAAAGAGGTCATATTTGATTTTGCTTTCCCTGAGTAAGCTCTGGTAAATAACTTCATATATATACAGTATATACAGATGTAGCTATCTTTATCCTGACTCTGATACTCTGATAACTTGCTGTAGCGTGATATCACTCAACAAAAGCCATCGAAAAGTCATTGAAAAAGTCAAGTATTTAATGCGTTAAAAGTCAAGATGGAGTCGGTTACATCTGTGTATATATAAGTTCAATACATTTGTTAAAACTTTACAATACTTATCTTGCAGTAATCCTACAGCCTATATTATTAGTCCAGATCTGTTTTCATAATTCTGCTAGTTGATAGTACACGAGCTTGTCATCAGACACATCCCTAATCTAGTAAGTAAGCTCTTACAATGCAGTGGGTCAGTAAGTTTTTCATACATTGAATTTAGTGAACGGTGCCTAGTGTAATGATTACACTGTGCAGGAACTGACCCAACAAGAAATACTGGGAGATTTGAGCTCTGAATCTCGCACAATCATTAATGCAGCTCTGGATTAGAATACAAACTCAGTAATTCAAGATCAGTATAAAACAAGTAATGTCATGTGCTTATAAGGTTAGTTTTAATGTAGAATAATTCTATACTGGGGTTAAAATAAACATTGTTATATTGTTTTTGTCTATAACGGTTCTCACCTGTTTGTTTGTGGATCCTCTGTGTCATCTGGGAGATGGTGCTTGGAACCAAGGGCAACGCTTGGCACAGCGAGTAGAGACGGTCAGATGGTAAGGCAGAAGTCAGGACAAGCAGCAGACGTTGTGACGGGTATGGATGCAATAGGTCAAGGCAGGCGGCGTAACGGATATGGAAGCAATATGTCAAGGCAGGCGGCGTAACAGGTATGGATAGCAATAGGTCAAGGCAGACGGCAGGCAAGGATAGTCAAGTTCAGGTAGAGGTCAACAACGGGATAACCAGACAAGGCAGAAGGGAAGGAAACAGAGAACCAGGGTACAGCGAAACTCACGGGGAACTTGGTTGAACAAGCATGGAAGAGAGGAAGGAGGATCCTTAAATAGGCGCGTGCTGGCCCTTTAAGAAAAGACGCCCTCTAGTGGCTGCAGCCGCACATCGAGGATGACGGCCACGGAGGGAGGTAAGGGATGCACTTACCTGATGCCGCCCAGGGCCAGCAGAGCATCCGGATCGGGTAAGTGGAGCTCGGGATGAGCATGCGGTAGTGGAGGGCGCAGGAACCGGAGCAGAGGCCGTGGGGAAGGCGGGGAACGGCACGGCAGCCATTACAGTACCCCCCATTTATGCCCCCTCTTTTTTGGCTTGCTTGGGAACCTTCGTTCAAAGTCCTTGATGAGAGCTGAGGCGTTGACATTCTCCACAGGCTCCCATGATCTATCCTCAGGACCATAATCTTTCCAGTCCACTAGGTACCATAATCTCCCCCGTGTTCGTTTGACATGCAGGATCTCTTTAATCTGAATTTGGCATCAGCCGCAGGAGCAGGATGGACCGGAATTTTTTTTGAAAATCGGTTGAGTATAGTGGGTTTCAGCAGAGAAATGTGGAAGGAATTAGAGCTTTTCAGAGACTGAGGAAGGCGAAGTCTGAAAGTTACTGGATTGATTTGTTTTGTTATCTCATAAGGACCCAGAAACCGAGGAGCTACCTTGTAACAAGGGGTCTTCAGACGTATGTACCGGGTGGACAGCCAGACTTTATCCCCAGGAAAAAGCTGCGGCAGTATCCTGCGTCTTTTATCCGCGGCCCTCTTAAACCTGGCTACGGCTTTGTGGATGGAGTCCTTGGCCTTCTGCCATATCCGTACAAAGTCACGGTGGACCGTGTTAGCAGCTGGAACCTCAGAAGGCACAGAGACTGGTAGGGGAATTCCTGGGTGATGGCCATACACCAAGAAGAAAGGAGAAGAGCGGGTAGATTACCCCGTATGGTTGTTGTAGGCAAATTCGGCCCATGGAAGTAGACTTGCCCAGACGTCTTGTCGTGGAGACACAAAATTTCTGAGGAAACTTTCAAGTATTTGGTTTATCCGCTTTACTTGACCATTTGATTGAGGATGGTAAGCGGAAGAAATGTCTAGCTTGACCTCCAGCAGTTTGCTCAAGGTTCCCCAGAACTTGGATGTGAAAGAAATATACTCCTATGTCAGAAACAATATGCTTAGGAAGATCATGAAGGCGAAAGATGTGTTTGATAAACAGTGTTGCCAGTCGGGAAGATGACGGAAGGCCTGAGATGGGTACAAAATGCGCCATTTTGGAAAAGCGATCCACTACTACCCAGATCACAGTACACCCAGCAGAACTAAGCAGATCGGTGATGAAGTCCATGGCAATGTGCGACCAGGGAGAGTCAGGCATGGGTAGAGGATGCAAAAGGCCAGCAGGTCTTAAATGGGAGACTTTATTCTGAGAGCAGTTGGAGCAGGCTGATACAAAGTCTTTAGTGTCTTGGGACATGGAATGCCACCAGTACTGACGGGCAATCAAATTGAGTCTTTTTGATGCCAGGGTGCCCAGAAACCCTAGAGGCATGACCCCAGCGAAGAAAACAATCCCTTTGTTTAGGGGGTATGTAGGTCTTTCCTCTGGGAATGTGTACCACTTCAGCTTGAGCAGCAATCATAATACATTTAGGATCTATAATAATATAATAAAATGAGGACTGGGCTCTTGGTCTGTGTGGTCAAAACAGCGAGATAAGGCATCAGCCTTGGTATTCTTTCCATCTGGTCTGTAGTGAAGCTGAAAATCAAATCTGGAGAAGAATAATGCCCACCGTGCTTGGCGAGAATTTAGGCATTGAGCAGTCTGCAAGTATAGGAGGTTCTTATGATCTGTGTAGATGATAATAGGATGCCATGGACCCTCAAGCAAATGTCTCCATTCCTCCAGGGCCAATTTACTAGACAAAAGTTATTTAAGTCCAATACCATAATTTTTCTCAGCGGATGTGAATTATTTGGAGAAAAAAAACACAGGCCACCAGTCTCCCTGTATGAGTCTTTTGTAAAAGAATAGCTCCGACTCCCACAGATGAAGCATCGACCTCCAGAACAAAGGGTTTGGTGGAATCCGGTCTATGTAGGACTGAAGCAGAAGAGGAGGCAATTTTAAGAGCTTGAAATGCGGCTTCAGCTTCCGTGGTCCAGTCTTTGGCATTAACCCCCTTTTTGGTCAGAGCAGAAATAGGAGCTGTCATAGACGAGAAGTGAGGAATAAACTGACGGTAATAATTTGCGAATCCCAGCAGGCGTTGGACCGCTTTGAGTCCTTGCGGACGAGGCCAGTTGAGAATTGAGGATAGCTTGGCTGGATCCATTTGAAGTCCCTGGTCGGAAATGACATACCCCAGGAAAGGCAGGCTGGTTTTCTCGAGGAGGCATTTCTCTAGTTTGGCGCCCATGCACACAATGGCGCACATGCACATGGACATGCACACAATGAGCTTGAATATTTAGGGAAAAGATTAAAATGTCATCTAGGTATACCACCACACAGCTGTACAATAGATCCCGAAAAATGTCATTAACAAAAGCCTGGAAAACCGCAGGAGCATTACAAAGTCCAAATGCCCATCACGAGTGTTGAATGCGGTTTTCCATTCGTCTCCCTCGCGGATACGGTTGAGGTTATAAGCTGCACGAAGGTCTAGTTTGGTGAAAATTCTCGCCCCCTGTAGGCGGTCAAAGAGTTCAGAGATCAATGGTAATGGGTACTTGTTCTTTAGTGTGATATTATTCAATCCACGGTAATCAATACAAGGACGCAGGGAGCCGTCTTTTTTCCCCACAAAGAAAAAGCCTGCGCCAGCAGGAGAGGAGGACTTTCGGATGAATCCTCTCTCCAGATTTTCTTGGATATAGTGAGACATGGCCTCTGTCTCAGGCAAAGACAAAGGGTAGACTCTACCTCTGGGAGGTGTGGCGTTGGGGACCAGGTCTATGGCACAGTCGTATGGCCTGTGAGGAGGCAGCGATTCAGCTTGTTGTTTACAGAAAACATCCGAGAAGCTTTTGTATGGAGTAAGAAGTCCTGCTGAGTTAGGTTCTGTAGGCTGAGGCATGGGTGGGCAAATGGATTGTAGACAATGTTGGTGACAGAAGTCACTCCAGCGGTAATTTGAAAACAAAGGGTTCCTAGAGTTTTTGAAACATAGAAGAAGATACTGGCACAGAAAATTCCCAGCGGATCCAGAATCTAGGAAGGCTTAAGCACAGAAAGTGGTTCCTGCAAAGGACAGTTTTGCTGGTATGGTCATCTTTTGAGAGGAAGGAATTCCACCTAGGGTAGCCTCTCCTACTTGCCCTTGGCATTGATTTTTTCCGGCCTCACTGGAAAGTCTTTGAAGAAGTGTGTTTTTCCGCCACAATATAAACACAAGTTCAACTTGCGTCTATTCTGGCGCTCCTCAGGTGAGAGTCTTGTTCTCTCCACATGCATGGGTTTGTCCGACCGAGAGGAAGATGAGGCAAGAAGAGGCCTTTGGAAGGTTGGTGCCAACCGTGATGTCCGATTGCCTCGAGCAGATTCTTGTTGTCTCTCACGGAAACATATGTCAATCCGATTAGCAAGAGTAATCAAGTCATCCAAGGACGGTGGAAGTTCTCGGCCAGCAAGTTCTTCCTTGATTCGGCCCGCCAGACCTTCCCAGAAGGTAGATACCAAAGCCTCATTATTCCACTGGAGTTCTGTAGCCAGGGTGCGAAATTGAATGGCGTATTGGCCTACAGTGGAGGTTCCTTGCTGGAGCTTAAGAAGAGAGGAAGCTGCAGAAGAGGCTCGACCTGGTTCTTCAAACACCCTTTTAAAAGTGGAGAGAAAGTTCTGAATATTATACATGATGGGGTCATTTCTCTCCCGCAAGGGCGATGCTCAAGCCAGTGCTTCAACAGACAGCAGGGACAGAATGTAGGCCACCTTGGCCCGGTCTGAGGAAAAATGATGCGCCATGACTTCGAAATGGATGGTGCATTGATTGACAAATCCCCTGCAGTTCTTGGGGTCTCCCTCATAGCAGGCAGGTGTAGGTAAATCTAGTCCTGAACTTTAGACAGGAGCTTGCTGTGGTGGTGGTGGTGGTGGTGGTGGTATCGGAGGCGCCGGAGGCGCTAGTTCGTTCAAACGAGTGGACACATTTTGCAGCAGCTGAAAAAGCTGATCTTGGTGGACTCGTTGTCTAGAAAGCTCCTGAGCCATAGCAGCCGTGTCAGGCACGGCTGTGTCAAGGGGATCCATTGCTTGTTCAAACTATAACGGTACTCACCGGTTTGTTTGTGGATCCTCTGTGTCGTCTGGGAGATGGTGCTTGGAACCCAGGGCAACGCTTGGCACAGTGGGTAGAGGCGGTCGGATGGTAAGGCAGAAGTCAGGACAAGCAGCAGACATCGTAACGGGTATGGAAGCAATAGGTCAAAGCAGGTGGCAGGCGTCGTAACGGGTATGGAAGCAATAGGTCAAGGCAGGCGGCAGACATCGTAACGGGTATGGATAGCAATAGGTCAAGGCAGGCGGCAGGCAAGGATAGTAATCCAGACAAAGCAGAAGGGAAGGAAACAGAAAACCAGGGTACAGGGAAACTCAAAGGGAACTTGGTTGAACAAGCATGGAAGAGAGGAAGGAGGATCATTAAATAGGAAGTCTTTTGAATTAAGGCGCGCGCCATCTAGTGGCTCTAGCCGCACATCGAGGATGACGGCCGCGGAGGGAGGTAAGGGATGCACTTGCCTGACGCCGCCCAGGGCAAGCAGAGCGTCCGGATCGGGTAAGTGGAGCTCGGGATGAGCATGCGGTAATGGAGGGCGCAGGAACCGGAGCAGAGGCCGTGGGGAAGGCGGGGAACGGCGCAGCAGCCGTTACAGTGTCAATTTTTCAACTCATGTTAACAACATATTAACCCCTTAATGACCAGGCCATTTTGCGCGTTAATGACCAAGGATTATTTTTGGTTTTTTCACGGTCGCATTCCAAGAGTTGTAACTTTTTTTTTTTATTCCATCGACATAGCCGTATAAGGGCTTGTTTTTTGTGTTTCTCCAAATGAGAACTGATTTTTTTTTAGTTACATGTTACAAGTTACATGTTAACATAGGACCCCTTCTTTGATATTACCTTCACAATTCTTGCATCCATTGAATTTGTGAGTATTTGGACAGTTTCTGCTTGAATATCTTTGCAGGATGTCAGAATAGCCTCCCAGAGCTTCTGTTTTAATGTGAACTGCCTCCTACCCTCATAGATATTTTGCTTGAGGATGCTCCAAAGGTTCTCAATAGGGTTGCGGTCAGGGGAACATGGGGGCCACACCATGAGTTTCTCTCCTTTTATGCCCATAGCAGCCAATGACACAGGTATACTTTGCAGCATGAGATGGTGCATTGTCATGCATGAAGATAATTTTGCTACGAAATTAGTCTTCATGTATTTCTGAGCCCACTGCAACCGTTTCTGTTTTGAGCATTGTTTAGGCGTGACCGAATAATAGCCTTATGCACACTTGCAAACTTCTGGAGGATCCTACACCTTGAAGTTCGCGGGACTCCAGAGGCACCAGCGGCTTCAAATACCTGTTTATTGCTTTGCAATGGCATTTTAGCAGCTGCTCTCCTAATCCTATTAATTTATCTGGCAGAAGCCTTCCTCATTATGCCTTTATCTGAACGAACCCGTCTGTGCTCTGAATCAGCCACAAATCTTTTCACAGTACGATGATCACGTCTAACTTTTTTAGAAATATCCAATGTTTTTATACCTTGTCCAAGGTATTGCACTATTTCACGCTTTTCGGCAGCAGAGAGATCCTTTTTCTTTCCCATATTGCTTGAAACCTGTGGCCTGCTTAATAATGTGTAACGTCCTTCTTAAATAGTTTTCCTTTGATTGGGCACACCTGGCAAACTAATCATCACAGGTGTCTGAGATTGATTACAATGATCCAAAGAGCCCTAAGACACAATACCATCCATAATTGTATTTGAAAAATGAATAATTAAATGTTTATGACACTTAAATCCAATGTGCATAATAATTTGGAACACGGTGTAATATATCAATTAACTTTTATTAACTTTATTTTAGTAGGGAACTGAAAATAAGCAGCTATACCAGCATTGATTTTCACGTTATAAATTTACGCCGTTTACTATGCATTGTAAATAACATGTTAACTTTATTCTATGGCTCGGCACGATTAAGGGGATATCAAATATGTAAAGGTTTTCCTACGTTTGCACAATAAAAACCCTTTTAGAAAAAAATTACTTGTTTTTGCATCACCGCATTCCATGAGCCGTAACTTTTTTATTTTTCCGTCAATGTGGCCGTATATGGGCTTGATTTTTGCGAGCCAAGATGTAGTTTTCATTAGTACTTTTTTGGGGTACATAGGACTTATAGATTAACTTTTATTACATTTTTTATGGGGGGAATGGGAGAAAAGAGAGAATTTTGGCGTTGTTTTTTGCGTTTTTTTTGGACGCCGTTCATTCGGTGGTTTAATTAATGTGTCATTTTATTTTTCATGTCGTTACGATTGTGGGTATACCATATATGTGTATGTGATATTTGTTTTGACACTTTTACTAAATAAAACCACTTTTTGGGCAAAAAAAGAACAGTAGTTTTATTTTATTTTGACTGTACTGTACATTTATTTTTATTTTTTTCACAAACTTTATTTAACTGCTTTACATTTTTTTTTTTGTCCCACCAGGGGACTTCAATATGCGATCTGCTGATCGCATATATAATGCTTTCGTATACTTAGTATGGTCTAACAGGCATTTGCTGAAGACAGACTTGGGGGCCTTTGGAAACCCGATGGCACCCCGCGATTTCTTTGCGAGGGCGCCGATGGGGTGATAGATGGAGCTCACTCCCACAAACACATTAGATGTCGCTGTCGCTATTGACAGCAGCATTTAATGGGTTAAACTCCCGGAATCGGAGCCCGCTTCTATTCCGGTAGTTGCGGCAGGAGCCAAGCTGTGCATAACAGCCGTGCTCCTGCCGCTGATCACGTGTGTACACTGGCAGTAACCACGCGATCAGAGGACGGATTTATCCGTCTTCCTGCGCAAACTAGCAGCTTCAGAGGACGGATATATCCGTCCTTCGGCGTTAAGAGGTTAAGGCCTCATGCACATGACCGTAGTGGTGTGCACGGGCCATGATTTGCGGCTCGGACGGCCGTGGACTGGCACCCGCGGCTGCCCGCAAATCACGGGTCGTGCACATTGCCGTGTGCATTCATTTCAACTAGCAAAATGCGGCCGTAATAAGACATGTCCTATTTTTTTGCGGTCCAGGCTCCCGGGCAATGCACGGACCGTGGAAACCACCGTCGTGTGCATGGGCCCATTGAAATGAATGGGGCCGCAATTCACCCCCAGATTTGCGGCTGAATTGCGGTCGCAAAAATAAGTTTGTGTGCGTGGGGCCTAATACTAATAATTTCGTATTAATAGTATTAGAATTATAAAAAGAAGAACTCCAGACAGATAACATAAAATCCAATGTTAGGTTCTAACTTGACCAGGGGCTTAGTGCCCGAGGCAGTGATGCGCCCCACCGGACTGGGTCCTTAAAGTTTTTCATGATAGCTGTCAGATGGACTATCATTCATTCAATTGCCCTGTTACCACTTTCCCTACCAATTACGAGCATTTTCATTTGTAATACATACTATCCATGCACTACCATCCTCTCCACACATGTGCTGTTCTTAATGCAGAACTGGCCGGCCACCCTACTACATATCTGTAGTGGGGGCTGCCCACTCTTGCAGTTACTCTCTTTGTTCCATCTCTCAAATTTTTGCACTTTTTAATCATCAGCTACAATAAAGCATTGAAAGGTCACAGTGGAAGGTCCCGAAACATTGCACAGGTGTGCTGCTACATCTATTCAGCTCCTGGCAGCGTCTCCGCATGGAATTGAACTACATTAAACTACGGACTACTGCTTTTCTAAGCTTGGATATTTATTTTTTTTCACATTTTGGTGATAATAAAAATAAACTTTTGGTAATTGATGTTTATTTACTGTAATATCATATATAAAAAATTTAACATAAAGAACATCTATTGGATGATACACTGTGGTACCCACAGTGATACTGCCACACAGTAAAAGCCTATTCCTGTGTGACAGGTGTGGTTCCTACACCAATACACTAAAAGTGTTTCAGTATTATCAACATTACATCATAATCCTCTACTAAGACACGGTGTCCATTCGGGTGTGCAAAGAAAATATATGGTGTTTTTTCACTTTTAAATCCATGTAGTGTGCCCCCATTTCTTCAGTGGCATACTATGAGGCCACCTTACAGGATTAAAAAAATACAAAGAAGAGCAGGGGGCTGTGTGTGGCGCTATCTACAGCGGGAATTATTACTGTGGGGGAATAAAGGGTGCACGGTTACTGATGGGGCACTTTTATTGTGTTGAGCACTAAGGGATCATTATTATCATCTGGGGCACTGTGGATTATGAGTTGGTTAGAGGATGGGGTATAGGAGGGGGGTTGCTGGAAAAGCAAGAAACCAAAAGTCTGTGTGTCGAATTCTGCAGAGATGAGTCGTTGCTGGAATAAGTCATCACAGTGGTCTGGGCCGGATGGAGAAAAAAAGGGAAAGTGAACAACTCTAATCAGGGAAAACATCACCTGTGAGTCACTAGGATATAAATGTGCTGTAATCACTTATATTGTCTGCAGAACTCCTGTGTGTAATTGGCATTTACCACTATATGTTGGTCTTTGTATAGTGGTTTTTATTCAGTAACAATATGGGGTTTTTATTCAGTCACTATCTGGTTATAGTGTGGCGGTATTATTCAGTAACAGTATGGGGTTATCATTCAGTAACAGTATGGGAGTATTATTCAGTAACAGTATGGGGGTATTATTCAGTCACCATGTGGTTATGGTGTGATGGTATTATTCAGTAACAGTATGGGGGTATTATTCAGTTACTATGTGGTTATGGTGTGGCGGTATTATTCAGTAAACATATGGGGGTATTATTCAGTCTATGTGGTTATGGTGTGGTGGTATTATTTGGACCTTATAATGTATTTTTATTGGTAATATCAGTCTTATAATAGTGAGTTGCTTTCAGTAAAAGTATGCAGGCAATATTTCATTTGGTATAGTGGTATGATATAATAACTGTATATAGATAATTTTTTGTGTGAGAGGGGGGACATATGCTTTGGGGCTTACAACACTCCTGGATGCGCTAGAAATCAGCGATGCAGTTCTCTGCATACCGCCTTCTGAATTGACTGCATTATGGATACAGTAAGGGTGTGTTCACATCAGCGTTTGGTTTCTGTCGACTGCACTATTGTTTCTGCCAGAAAAACAGAAACCTTACGGAACAGAGACAAATGGAAACCATTTGCAACGGAAACATTACCTGTAAAGGATCTGCCAGGTACTACGTCTGTGTATACTCCCGGGATTAATCAGTCGACACCTGAGGCCAGACCTCTTAGACTGACACCGGCTCCCACCAACCAGGGTGGCAGGCTCAGGAGTGGGAGAGCCTATCGCGGCCTGGTCAGTGTTCTCTTCCTCAGTGCTTGTTATTCTTCTTGGATTCCTGGCCCCACTGCTGCCTTGCTCCAGCCTGCTTCTGCCGTGCTTCTGCCTTGCTTCAGTTCCGCTTATCCTGCTTTGCTTTGCCCCTGCCTTGCTTCCTGCTCCGTGCTCTCGTTGGTATACTCCACTACATCCTGATCCTGACTGACTCATTCACCGCTCCGTTTCCTCGCGGCGTTCCGTGGGCTACTGCCCCTTCCCTTGCGTGTTCCCTGTTTGTACTCCCTTGCACTTAGACAGCGTAGGGACCACCGCCAAGTTGTACCCCGTCGCCTAGGGCGGGTCGTTGCAAGTAGGCAGGGACAGGGCGGTGTGTAGATTAGGGCTCACTTGTTCCCTTCACCTCCTTCCTGCCATTACATAATAACAAGCCCATACCTAGTCTACCATTTCTCCTACACTGACGCTATCATGGACCCCCTTGAGACCCTGACCCAGCAGATGCAGGGCCTCTCCCTACAGGTCCAGGCACTGGCTCAGAGGGTCAACAAGGGTGACGCTGCCTTAGTAGTGCCCCTCACCACACCTCTAGAACCCGACCTCAAGTTACCTGACCGGTTCTCAGGGGACCGTAAGACTTTTCTCTCCTTCCGGGAGAGTTGCAGACTTTATTTCCGCCTAAAACCTCACTCCTCAGGTTCCGAGAACCAGCGGGTGGGTATCATTATTTCCCGACTCCAGGAAGGGCCCCAAGAGTGGGCCTTCTCCTTGGCTCCTGACGCCCCTGAACTTTCCTCCGTTGATCGTTTTTTCTCTGCCCTCGGACTCATTTACGACGAGACTGACAGGACTGCCTTAGCCGAGAGTCAGCTGGTGACCTTACGTCAGGGTAGGAGACCTGTTGAGGAATACTGTTCTGATTTTAGAAAGTGGTGCGTAGCTTCTCGGTGGAACGACCCGGCCCTAAGGTGCCAGTTTAGGTTAGGATTATCTGACGCCCTGAAGGATCTGCTGGTTAGCTACCCCTCTTCTGACTCCTTAGACCAGGTTATGGCCCTAGCAGTACGACTTGACCGACGTCTCAGGGAACGTCAGCTTGAACGTTTCAATGTGTTCCCCTCTGACTTCCCTGCGATTCCCCCCGAGGTCCCGTCTCCTCGCTCTTCCATGGAGGACTCGGAGGTACCTATGCAACTCGGGGCCTCCATGTCCCCTCGACAACGTAGAGAGTTTCGCAGGAAGAATGGTCTCTGCTTCTATTGTGGGGGTGACAAGCATCTACTGAACACCTGTCCCAGGCGCAAGAATAAACAGCCGGAAAACTTCCGCGCCTAAGTGATCATCGGGGAGGTCACTTGGGCGCACAGGTATTTCCCGTTAATATGAAACGCAATAAAATTTTGCTTCCCTTTCAGGTCTCGTTTGCTGGCCGGTCTGCCACTGGCAGTGCCTTCGTGGATTCTGGCTCATCTGCTAATATCATGTCTGTGGAATTTGCTATGTCTCTAAAAATGCCTTTTATTGATTTGCCTTATCCTATCCCGGTAGTGGGTATCGACTCCACTCCTCTTGCTAATGGTTATTTTACTCAGCATACTCCTGTTTTTGAACTCCTTGTGGGCTCCATGCATTTGGAGCAGTGCTCTGTACTGGTGATGCAGGGATTATCGTCCGATCTGGTATTAGGTCTTCCCTGGTTGCAGCTGCATAATCCCACATTTGATTGGAATACTGGGGATCTCACCAAATGGGGTAGTGAATGCCTGATGTCATGTCTTTCGGTTAACTCTATTTCTCCCCGGGAGGAGGTAAACACGCTTCCTGAGTTTGTTCAGGACTTCGCTGATGTGTTTTCTAAGGAGGCCTCCGAGGTGTTGCCTCCTCATAGAGATTACGATTGCGCCATCGATTTGGTGCCTGGTGCCAAGCTTCCTAAGGGTAGGATATTTAATCTTTCATGTCCTGAACGTGAAGCTATGAGGGAGTATATCCAAGAATGCCTGGCCAAGGATTTCATTCGCCCCTCGATTTCTCCTGTAGGTGCTGGCTTCTTCTTCGTGGGGAAGAAGGATGGTGGTCTTAGGCCGTGCATTGATTATCGGAACCTGAATAAGGTCACCGTAAGGAACCAGTATCCCCTTCCTTTAATTCCAGATCTTTTTAATCAGGTTCAGGGGGCCCAATGGTTTTCTAAGTTCGATCTACGGGGGGAATATAACCTTATCCGCATCAAAGAGGGGGATGAGTGGAAAACAGCGTTCAACACACCCGAAGGTCATTTCGAATACCTGGTCATGCCCTTTGGGTTGTGTAATGCCCCTGCCGTCTTCCAGAATTTTATTAATGAAATTCTGAGAGATTACCTGGGTAATTTTCTTGTAGTGTACCTTGATGACATACTGATGTTTTCCAAAGACTGGTCCTCCCACGTGGAGCATGTCAGGAAGGTCCTCCAGGTCCTCCGGGAAAATAATCTGTTTGCGAAGACCGAAAAATGTGTGTTTGGGGTACAGGAGATACCATTTTTAGGTCAAATCCTCACTCCTCATGAATTCCACATGTACGCTGCCAAGGTTCAGGCTGTGGCGGAATGGGTCCAACCTGCCTCCCTGAAGGCGCTACAGTGTTTTTTGGGGTTCGCTAACTATTACAGGAGATTTATTGCCAACTTCTCGGTCGTCGCTAAGCCTCTTACGGACCTTACTCGCAAGGGTGCTGATGTCCTCCATTGGCCCCCTGAGGCCGTCCAGGCTTTTGAGACCCTCAAGAAGTGCTTTATCTCGGCCCCCGTGCTGGTTCAGCCCAACCAAAGGGAGCCATTTATTGTGGAGGTTGACGCATCCGAGGTGGGAGTGGGGGCCGTCTTGTCCCAGGGTACCAGCTCCCTCACCCATCTCCGCCCCTGTGCTTACTTCTCTAGGAAGTTTTCGCCCACGGAGAGTAACTATGATATTGGCAACCGCGAACTTTTAGCCATTAAATGGGCTTTTGAAGAGTGGCGTCACTTCCTGGAGGGGGCCAGACACCAGGTAACGGTCCTTACTGACCACAAGAATCTGGTTTTCCTAGAATCTGCCCGGAGGCTTAATCCTAGACAAGCTCGTTGGGCACTATTCTTTACCAGATTTAATTTCTTGGTTACCTATAGGGCTGGGTCCAAAAATATTAAGGCTGATGCACTGTCACGTAGTTTCATGGCCAATCCTCCTGCCGAGAAGGATCCTGCTTGTATTTTACCCCCTGGTATAATCGTTTCTGCCACTGATTCTGATTTAGCTTCTGACATCGCGGCTGATCAAGGTTCAGCTCCCGGGAACCTCCCTGGGGACAAACTGTTTGTCCCCCTGCAATACCGGCTAAGGGTACTCAGGGAAAACCATGACTCTGCACTATCTGGTCATCCTGGCATCTTGGGTACCAAACACCTCATTACCCGAAACTATTGGTGGCCTGGGTTGCCTAAAGACGTTAGGGCTTACGTCGCCGCTTGTGAGGTTTGTGCTAGGTCCAAGACCCCTAGGTCCCGACCTGCGGGCTTACTATGTTCCTTGCCCATTCCCCAGAGACCTTGGACCCATATCTCCATGGATTTTATCACCGATTTGCCTCCATCTCAGGGCAAGTCGGTGGTGTGGGTGGTAGTAGACCGCTTCAGCAAGATGTGCCACTTTGTGCCCCTTAAGAAACTACCTAACGCCAAGACGTTAGCTTCTTTGTTTTTTAAACACATTCTGCGTCTCCATGGGGCCCCAGTCAATATCGTTTCTGACAGAGGGGTACAATTTGTTTCCTTATTTTGGAGAGCTTTTTGTAAAAAGTTGGAGATTGATCTGTCCTTCTCCTCCGCCTTCCATCCCGAAACTAATGGCCAAACGGAAAGGTCTAACCAATCCCTGGAACAATATTTAAGGTGTTTCATCTCTGACTGTCAATTTGATTGGGTCTCATTCCTTCCCCTCGCCGAATTTTCCCTGAATAACCGGGTCAGTAACTAGTCAGGGGTCTCCCCGTTTTTCTGTAATTTCGGGTTTAACCCAAGGTTCTCCTCCGTTTCTCCTGGTTGTTCCAATAATCCCGAGGTAGAGGACGTTCATCGGGAACTGTGCACAGTCTGGGCCCAGGTTCAGAAGAACCTAGAGGCGTCCCAGAGCGTACAAAAGATTCAGGCTGATAGTAGACGTTCTGCTAACCCCCGGTTTGTCGTCGGGGATCTGGTCTGGTTGTCGTCCAGGAACTTGCGCCTTAAGGTCCCGTCCAGGAAGTTTGCTCCCCGATTTATTGGACCTTATAAGATCATTGAAGTCCTCAACCCTGTATCCTTCCGTCTGGAGCTGCCCCCATCCTTTCGCATACATGACGTCTTCCATGCCTCCCTCCTTAAACGCTGCTCCCCGTCCTGGTCCCCCTCAAGGAAACCTCCTGTTCCCGTTCTCACCCCTGAGGGGGTGGAATTCGAGGTGGCCAAGATTATGGACAGTAGGATGATCCAGGGCTCCCTCCAGTACCTGGTCCATTGGAGAGGATACGGGCCGGAGGAGAGGACTTGGGTACCTGCTCGTGATGTTCACGCTGGGGTATTGATGAGGAGGTTCCACCTTCTCTTCCCCACTAAACCGGGTCCTCTTAGTAAGGGTCCGGTGGCCCCTCATAAAAGGGGGAGTACTGTAAAGGATCTGCCAGGTACTACGTCTGTGTATACTCCCGGGATTAATCAGTCGACACCTGAGGCCAGACCTCTTAGACTGACACCGGCTCCCACCAACCAGGGTGGCAGGCTCAGGAGTGGGAGAGCCTATCGCGGCCTGGTCAGTCGGAGTTAGCTCCGCCCCCTGTCCATTTATACCTGCCGTGTTCTCTTCCTCAGTGCTTGTTATTCTTCTTGGATTCCTGGCCCCACTGCTGCCTTGCTCCAGCCTGCTTCTGCTGTGCTTCTGCCTTGCTTCAGTTCCGCTTATCCTGCTTCGCTTTGCCCCTGGCTTGCTTCCTGCTCCGTGCTCTCGTTGGTATACTCCACTACATCCTGATCCTGACTGACTCATTCACCGCTCCGTTTCCTCGCGGCGTTCCGTGGGCTACTGCCCCTTCCCTTGCGTGTTCCCTGTTTGTACTCCCTTGCACTTAGACAGCGTAGGGACCGCCGCCAAGTTGTACCCCGTCGCCTAGGGCGGGTCGTTGCAAGTAGGCAGGGACAGGGCGGTGGGTAGATTAGGGCTCACTTGTTCCCTTCACCTCCTTCCTGCCATTACATTACCATTGAAAGCAATGATAATGCAAACGGAAAGCTATGGTTTCCGCTTGGTTTCCCTTCATGGGTTCCCCTGAAGGAAAGGTCTGATGGAAGCCATCAACGGAAACCTGATGCAGATGTGAACAGGCCCTAATTCAGCATTTGGGGGCCCTCTATTAACAGAGCCACACTTTGTTTAAAACCGGCCCTGGCTACAGGCCACGTTCGGCCCACAGCCAATCAGGCGCAGGGACAGGATCCCTGTGTCGTCACTGGATAACGCCCGCCTACGCAAGAATCCCCTCGGCGTTGATTCGCTCCATTCGTCGCGGGAACGGGGCCTAATGAGTATGATTCTTTTGGTTTATTTGTTTGAGGGTCGCTATCTACAGGTGGGATGTATGGCACTATCTACGAGGGGGAGGTGGGAGCGCTATCTACAAGTAGGGTTGTGACACTGTCTACAGGAGGGGCTGTATAGCACTGTCTCCAGGGGGCTGTATGGCACAATCTACAGGGGGCACTATCTACAAGGGGGGATGTGGGTGGCACCAAGGGGAGGGGGGCCCAAGTCAAAAGTTTGCTATGGGGCCCAGTCTTTCCTAGTTACGCCCCTGAACAAATGGATGTCAGTATTAAATACTGTATGCAACTTAGTAGGTTCTAATTTGTTAGGCACAGCTAATATTTTCTATGTCTAAAGTTTTTTGCAAGCATTTCCACTGACACCTACCTATTTCTCATGTATATAGTTTAATTATCTTGTGACATACCATCATTAAGTCAGAATATCTAAATTAAACAGACTGGAGGGATCGGTGATTTACACTGAAGGAGTGTCAATTGACTGCCTTGTGTTAAAATGAACAAATATGACTAAAAAGTCAGCAGCAAATATGACAAAAAAGTCAGCAGCAAATACAAGATGTTCTATAAGAAACGCCAGTTATAGAATAATATTTTGCAATATTTATAAGAAATCTTTACTATGATTTGTGTAATGACATTCTTTAGCTACTAGGTTACATTAGACACTTCACATATGCACATTGTAACATCCACAGCCACGGACCGTCGTTCTATCTACACCTCAACGGCTGCGGCCATGGACAAGTGAGTGCTGGGCTGCATCTGCCTCCTGAGAGACGCCGGCACTCGCATTACTGTGCTGGGTGCTCGCGCCTGGCCTTAGAAGGCCAGTACGTGCACATGTGTTAAATCTGTAATTAGCCCATGATCACCCTGGACTATAAAAAGGGCTCTGCCCTTTCACTAATTGCCTGAGCGTTGTTGCCCTGCTACCTGTATCCTGTGCTACATTTGTTCATGTGCCTTAGAGTGTTGGAGTCGTGTTGTGCCACCTGTCACACATGCTGTTATACACCATGTCTGGTGTCACCTGCCTGCATTTTCATCTGTGCCTAGCCTCCGCTTCTGTCTGGACTATCAAAGGCACCCTTGTACTAGGACTCTTGCTTGGCTAGCTGCTACTCCGCTATGGCGGTGCGGCCTAGTGGGTCCACATACCCACGGATCGTGACAGTACGCTCAGGCCTTGGACCCCCGCTGGTCAATCCAAGACCATTACGACAGTCACGACAGTCACGACAGGACCAACTCCTCCTGGCGTTGAATGCCATTGCACATAGGCTGGATGCGCAAGCTGCTGTCATCATAGCACCTGTTCCTGTTACCCCGGCTGTTCCTCCTGTCCGTACCGGTGCCGACTCCCGATTCTCGTTGCCTCTACCCCCTTGCTACGACAGAGACACGAGAACCTGCAGGGAATTTCTGAACCAGTGCCAGATGCACTTCAGTCTACATGTCAGAGCATTCCCTCTCGATTGTGCAAGGATCGCTTTCATCATCTCTGTCCTTACTGGCAAGGCCCTAGCATGGGCGAATCCTATCTGGGAATGTCAGGGACCAAAGACCTGTGACTTCCAGTGTTTCCTACAGACTTTTCACACGGTATTTGAGGAACCTGGACGAGTCTCGTCAGCAGCTGCATCCCTGCTGACCCTTCGCCAGGGAGACATCTCCGTGGGCGAGTACGCCATTCAGTTCCGCACCATGGCAGCAGAGCTGTCCTGGAACAACGAGGCCTAGGTGGCTACAATCTGGCAGGGATTGTCTTCCCAGATAAAAGATGCGCTTGCCGCCTGTGATCTGCCACCTACCCTGGATGACCTCATTCGTCTTGCCACCCGGTTCGACATGAGGATCCGCGAGCAATCCCAAGAGGTTCGTCGGGAGGGAAGATTCCCCAGGCTGGCTCTTGCTTTCCAGCAATCTCTGTTGCCCTTACCAGTTGTTCCTCCAGAGGAGCCTATGCAGGTGGACCGGCTGAAATTGTCAGTCCAGGAGAAACAACGCAGACGCACTTTGGGACTTTTTCTGTATTACGGCCTCGGAGGCCATGTTGTGCGTTTGTGTCCCCAGAAGCCAAAAAACTCCAATGCCTAGTATTGGTTGGAGAGACAACCCTAGCCAGAACGGCGCTGAATAAAAAATTATTTTCTAAACTGTCCATCCGTCGCCATAGTGTTCAGCGAAAAGACGCATCGGGTCTCTGCCTACCTGGACTCCGGCTCCACGGCAAATTTCATCCAAAAAGTCCCTCTGGAGATGTCTTTGGCTGTTGCCTCGGTGAATGGACTGCCTCTGCCCGACCCGATCGTATCTGAAACCAAGCCGCTGAAGCTCCAAGTTGGAGCCCTCCATACTATACTGATTTTGTTTCTTGTTTTGCCTAAAGCCGTCAATCCTGTTCTACTAGGCCTGCTTTGGCTCCGGTTGCATGCCCCAGTCCTGGACTGGAATTCCGGAGAGGTTCTCCAATGGGGCTCCAAATGTCTCAGCCGCTGTCTGTTGCAGATCCATCCTGTCCAGCCTCCTCTGCCTCAGTCTTTGGCAGTATTGCCTCCTCATTTCTCTCAGGTTGCGGATGTCTTCAGCAAGAAGGAGGCTGAGACACTGAGTAACTACACTGTTTCCCTTACTCCCATAGTAGTGAATGGCAGTTACGGAAGCAGCGTAGCATGCATGCATTCGCTGTTTCCGTAACTACTGTCCAGTTCTATGGGAGGTACGGAAACAGCGTAGCTCAGCGAGTTACGCTGTTTCAGTAATTCCACATGTGATCAAGTGGCCGGGAGAGCATAGAAAGCTAGAACGGGGTTTAGGGGGCCCTGTTCTAGAGATAGGTGCGGGTCCCAGAGGTGGGACCTGCATCTACCTGACATTTATGACATATCCTGTGGATATGTCTTAAATGTCCTTCATAGAAAAACCACTATAAATGCAGCGGTTGCTATTGACCACGGCATTTAACTAGTTAAAGGGGTTTGCCATAAAACACATGTATCCCCTATCCACATGATAGGGACTACATGTGAGATCGCTGGGGGTCCGACCGCTGGGACCCCCAGCAATAAGGAGAACAGGGGATCGAACGTCACTCAGAGCGCTACATGCGAAGCCTGGACTTCCTGATTCTGTGTCCAGCTTATCTGTTCCGTAGCTCCATAGAGCTCAATGGAGAGCCGGTCGCGCATGCGCAGAAGAATCCCATTGATCTCTATGAAGCTGCCGGACACAGAACGCAGAAGTCACAGCTTCTCATGCAGCGCTCTTGGTAACATTCGTTCCCCGTTCTCCTTATCGATGACACATGTATCCCCTATCCTGTGGATAGGGGATACATGTGTTTTATGGCACAAGCCCTTTAAACTGCCAGGAACAGCGATATTGCTGTTCCTGGCCATTATAGCAGCGTGTCAGAAGCTGACACCTGCAGTGTATGGAGCGGGCTCAGCGCGTGAACCCGCTCCATACATCATCCCCCTCCAGCTCCATGATGTGCCGGCACATCATGGGTCGGGAAGGGGTTAAGTAATGAAGCGGTCCTGGCGCCCAGCGATGCGGGGTCCCTTGACAGCGGACTATAAGACGCAGGGACTTTTTAGCAAGATTTATTCTTGCTAAAAACTGCGTCTTATAGTCCGAAAAATACGGTAATTTTTTTTGTTAAGAAGAAAACACTTGCAGTTGAAAGTGAGGACCAATTAATTTCTATTGCCCAAGGACACCTTTCCGTATATTAACGGGAAGGTGTCCGGGCCAGAGAAATGACCCACAAAAAATAGGACATATCCTATTTTTTTATTTTACGGACCATGTTCCCATACTTTATAATGGGAGCACGGCCCGCAAATGCGGGTGACTGTCCGCGGCCGGCCGTGCCCGTAATAACCGGCCATGATTACGGGCATGGCTGTGTGCAGTGGGCCTTACTAAGGAGATTTCAGAACATTTACAGAGAGTCTGTAGGTTAGGAAAGGGAAACTACAGACTGCTGGAAAGCAGGGATGATACAGTTTTGCTGGTACTGTTATTTCTTTTAAAAATAAATAAATAAAAATAATGCCGTGCAGTGGAATCTTGTCGGATTTTGTCTTTCAGCATATTGTTGTATAATTTCAGTAGCAACCAGACCAATTTTGAATTAAATTGTTCAGAAAAATTTATTTTAATAAAGGCTCTAATTCAGGATTTAAATGATTCGACTCTTGAGTTTATAGAGAAAAAATATATAGAAGCCAGTTAGGTGTTCAGCAATCCGCCGAGTTAGAATCGTCCTCCCTTGGATGGCTGAAATACATAGTAAAGAGAGATGCTCATGTTTCTTATGTATATATGAAAATGTTATCTTCTCACATAGTTGTTATCATGGAATGCTCTTATTGCCTATTGAAATTTATCCAGGTCATCCAGAAAGATGGGCACTGTTTGTCATTGTTGCCCTCTTTGCACCAGCTCTCTTTAGGTAGTATATGTGAAAACAGGATGACCAAAGTGGACAACCCGTTCAAAGGGGTTGTTCCACCATAACAACGTATCACATATGCGAAGTATAGGTGATGTGTTTGACCGATGGGAGTCCTACTGCTGGGTCCCCCACCAATCACAAGAATGGGGGTCACAGGTACCCCTGTTTGAACTGAGTGGTGGTCACGTATTCGCGCTGCAAATTCCCATCTATAAGATTAGGTGGAACAAGCTGCTTACCACATGCGTCTACCATGATCTAATGGTAACAAGATGCTGCATTTAAGACATCTTTTATAATCCACGCTGCATTAAATTAAATGTATGCCGCAAGCTCTTAAGCTCCCCCTAGTGCAGGCAACCAGATATTTATATACTATATATAATGGGAAATTGATCAGCACAGAATGCAACCAATAGTGAAATGATGTTAAAAGGTGGATATTCACTTTAAGACTGTTTTGAAAGTAAAAAGGGGTCAAAACAACTAATTAAAAATGTGTAACTTTTAGTTTATACAAATTTACATTTACGTTTGCTATCAAAACTAACATACATAACAAACATTAAAGAGGAAAAAAAAAAGAAAAACACCTTTCCCCTATAATTATACAACCCAGTGGGGTATGTTTTGTATGTTCTTTTTCCATTCCCTTACTTATAATTTTACAAACAAATACGTAATTATGAAAATTAGTTGGCAAGAAAATACATTTTTACATACAAGAATTTACAGAGCAAAATCTCTGCATTTCCATTTCAATTATCCTCTTTTGTTTACTTTATATTCCACATTTGTATTTTGGTGTTATCAGAACTTGTATCTTTCTTGCTTTTATTAGAAAAGGTTCTTAAGTAAAAGTTGCAAATTTTAGTATTGAGCACAGCCAAGTGGTAAAAGTGTGTAATTACATTATTATTATCACCACAGCTTTTATTTACTAGTGTTACTTCTGTTTTTTAAATTGTATAAACTGTTTATAACTACAGTATAAGAATTTTAACCCCTTGATGCATTATTACGTATGATAAGCGTCATAGGGAAATATGGTGGGCGCTCAGGGGCTGAGCGCCCTCCATACCTTGTGGGTGTCAGCTGTGTTTTACAGCTGACAGTCCAGACTAACGGCCGGGAACAGCAATCGTGCTGTTCTTGGCCGTTTAAACCCACAAATGCTGCGACCACCACATCTGAGGCGTTATAGAGAGGGGGCGGCCCCCTCCGACAGCTCATCGGCGACCCCACACTGCGATCGGGGGTTGTCATTGCAGCCGGGGCCTAATTAAGGCCCCCAGGGCTGCCTTTTGTCTGCCTCTGTAAAGCCGTGTCTCTGGCATGGCTTAACAGAAGCCTGTGAAAATCACGCTAAATCTAACGATCGCTGCTTCACGTCCCCTAGGGGGACTAATAAATGGTGTAAAAAATAAAAAGTTCAATAAAGTTAGTAGCAGTGTCAAAAAATATATATATTAAAAGTTCAGAATAATAATAATCTAAAAATTAAAAAAATAAACTAAATTGGTATCGCTGCATCCGTAAAAGTCTGAACTGATACAATACAGCATTATTTAATGCGCACGGTGAACGCTGTAAAAAATAAACTGTAAAACACCCAAAATCTACGTTTTTTTGTCACCTTCTCGCAAAAAAAATGGAATAAAGAGTGTTCAAAATGTTTTACGTACCAAAAAATTGTACCAATAACAACTACAGCTGGTCCCACAAAAATAAGCCCTCACACAGCTCAATCCACTGAAAAATAAAAACGTTATGGCTCTCAAAATGTGGTGAAAAAAACATTTTTTTTTTAACAAAAAGATTTTTGGTATTTTTAAAGTAATAAAATATATAAAAAACCTATATAAATTTAGTATCACCGTAATCGTATTGAGCTGCAGAATAAAGTTAGGTTGTAGTTTTTACCGCACGGTGAAAGCCGTAAAAAGGAGAAACCAAAAAACGATGTAGGAATCGCAGTATTTTCCTATTTCTGCCCGCAAATAAGGGTTTTTTTTCAGTTTCCCAGTACATTATATGGTACTTTAAATGATGCCATTAGAAACTACAACTCCTCTCGCAAATAATAAGTTCTCAGACAGCTCCATTAACAGAAAAATAAAAAAGTAATGACTCTTGAACTGCGGGGAGTGAAAAACGAAAAAAATGAAAAATGGCTCGGTCATTAAGGGGTTAAAAGTAGAAAAAAATAGATTTACTTTGGGATCATATAACTCTGAGGGATGTGTTTCATACCTTCTCCCTTTTCCTACTATGTTTTGCAAATAAGACAGAACTGTATAACATCACTCATAAGGCTTTCATTTGCCTCAGCTCATCACTATAAGTCCAGCTTCTCTACCCACTGGCCCTGTTATCGCCGTAGCTATCCACAGCCAGCCATACATATCCCATGCATCAGACACTTGCTGGGGAAATACTGCATTAAAGTGCCTTGTGAAGGTATTCCCCCTCTTGGTGTTTTTCTGGGTTTGATGCATTACAACCTTGAATAAAAAATTTATGTTTTGGGGGGGGGGGGGTTCGTACCATTTGATTTACACCACATGCCTACCACTTTGAAGGTGCAAAAAAAAAAAATGATTGTCACACAAACAATAATTAAGAGAAACACACAGAACACTTTAATGTTTAAACTCAATACTTTATGGAGCCACCTTTTGCTGCAATTACAGATGCCAGTCTCTTGGGTTATGTCTCTATTAGCTTAGCACATCTAGACACTGGGATTTTTGTCCATTCCTCCAGGCAAACCGCTACAACTCCTTCAAGTTATTTATTTCAAAACTCTTTGAATTCAAAGACACAGCATAGAAACTTTACAACGTGCAGAACGTGATGAAAATACAGTCATCAAATGGAAAGATAATGAATATGCAAACTGTACAATTATTCCATAAGTGATAACTATATCGAGAAGAAAAACGGGAAGGGGAACATATAGGAGAAGGAATAGGGGATCAATATTAATGCAGAACAGTAGGAAATATATGCGTCACAATTGTGTAGCACTATAAGTAAATAGCGTGACACCAGCATAAGTCAGACATCAGACAGGTGGTGGAGGTTAATAGCAAGCAACAGACCAGTCTAGCCTAAGGGTATTGTTATAGCGTTTAGGGTATGTTCACACACAGTAATTACGGACGTAATTCGGGCGTTTTTGCCCCGAATTACGTCCGAAAAATGTGCCTCGATAGCGTTGACAAACATCTGCCCATTGAAAGCAATGGGCTGACGTTTGTCTGTTCACACAAGGCGTATATTTACGCGCCGCTGTCAAAAGAAGGCGTGTAAATCGACGCCCGCGTCAAAGAAGTGACCTGTCACTTCTTGGGGCGTAATTGGAGCCGTTATTCATTGACTCCAATGAAAAGCAGCGCCAGTTACGTCCGTAATGGACGCGGCGTTCAAGCTCCTGCACATGCCGTTACGGCTGAAATTACGGGGATGTTTCCTCCTGAAAACATCCCCGTAATTTCAGCCGTTATGGACGCTGTCGTGTGAACATACACTTATAGAAAAACGAAATTCAGAACAGTACCCAAAGCTGTGGTGTAGCAAGCTCACTGCACAACACCATCTCGACAATCATTATTGGAGTGAAACCACAATTTAACCCCTTCCCGACATTTGACGTATCGATACGCCAAAGTCGGGTAGGGGAAGTATGGAACGGGCTCACGGGACACTTCAGAGTAACGAGCGGCAGCGCGATCCCGCTCGTTTGTCGTTAAATGCTGCTGTCAATACCAACCGCAGCATTTAAATAGTTAGAAAGAGGGGGAGACCCCCTCTAACAGCTCATCGCGCCCCCCGCAACGCAATCACAGGGGGCGATGGTTGCTATGGCTGCCTGGGGGCCTAATGAAGGTCCACAGGTCCGCCATCTTTGTGCTCCTATTAAACCCTGCCAGGGTTTAATAAATGCCTGTCAGAATCACGATATACTGCAATGCATTAGTATTGCAGTATATCGTGCAAGCGATCAACGATCGCTGGTTGAAGTCCCCTAGGGGGACTAAGAAAAAAATTAAAAATTTGTTAAATAAATATTTTATTAAAAGTTTAAAAAAAAACCCTTTTCTCATTTTCCCCCTGGAGCATAGTAAAAAAAAATAATAAATAAACATAATTGGTATTGCCGCGTCCGTAAACCACAGAATCTCTATTTTTTTGGTCACCTCATCTCCTACAAAAAATGAAATAAAAAGTGATAAAAACGTTGCATGTGCACCAAAATTGTACCATTAAAAACTACAGCTTATCCCGCAAAAAACAAGCCCTCATACCACTTAATCGACGGAAAAATAAAAAAGTTATGGCTCTAGGAATTTGACACAAAATAAATTTTCTTTTTTACACTTAGGTTTTTACTTGTAAAAGTAGTAAAATATAGAAAAAAGTATATATATTTGGTATTGCCGTAATTGTATTGACCCACAGAATAAAATTAATATGTTGTTTTAATTGCACAGTGAATTACGTAAAAACTACGCGCAAAAAACAATGGAGGAATCAATATTTTTTTCATTTTCTACCCCACAAATAATTTTTTTCCCGTTTCCTAGTACATTATATAGCACAATAAATGGTGCTACAAAAACTACAACTTGTCCCGCAAAAATCAAGCCCTCATAGGACTATATCGATGGAAAAATAAAGAAGTTATGGCTTTTGGAAGCTGGGGAGGAAAAAAACAAAATGAAAATCTGAACAAGCTAGTTCTTCCAGTCTGAACAGCTGTCCCACCTTGCTGTACCATTTATCCAAGAATGAAGATTCAGATTTTAACCAGTTAGGATGGATCAGCAGCTTGGCAGCCTGATAAGGTGTGTGGCTAGATTATTTTGGACGGGAACCAAGGAGTACTCGGTAACAACAGTAGAACCATCTCAGGTGTTAGGGTGGTGGGGGAGCCACAAATAGTTTTAATAATATTCCCCATTTCTGACCTGAATGAACTAAACCTCGTCCAGTACCAGAAAATGTGAGTACTAGTGCCCCTATCAGATCCACATCTCCAGCAAATGTCAGAGGTGAAAAAGCCTATCTGTTTAAGTGCCACTGGTGTTTTGTACCACCTGGTTATTATTTTATAGGAATTTTCTTGAAGACAAACACAGCATGAAACGCCATGCAAGTTTCAGTGCATAGAAGTTACATCTAGTTCTGCAAACAATCTGCAACTTCTTTAAGTTAGATGGGTTGCGTTGGTGTACATCAGTCTTCAAGTCACGCCACAGATTTTCAATTGGATTGCTTTCTGGACTTGACTAGGTCATTCCAAGACATTTAAATGTTTCTCCTTATACCCCTCCAGTGTAGCTTTAGCAGTATGTTTAGGGTCATTGTTCTGCTGAAAAATGAACCTCTGTCATAGTCTCAAATCTCTGGCAGACTGAAATACATTTTCCTCAAGAATTGTCCTGTAATTACTGCCAGCCATCTTTCCTTCAATCCTGACCAGATGCTGCCGATGAAAGCATCCCCACAGCTGCTACCACCATGCTTCACTGTGGGAATGGCGTTCTTGGGGTGATGGAAAGTGTTGGGTTTGCACTACATAGAGCGTTTCCAATGATGGCCAAAAAGTGCAATTTTAGTCTCATCTCACCAGAGAACCTTCTTCCGTGTGTTTGGGAGTCTGTCACATGCTGTTTGGCAAACTTAAAACGTGCTTTCTTATTGGGTTTTTTTAAGCAATGGCTTTTTCTGGCCAGTCTTCGATAAAGTCCCACTCTGTGTAGTGTACAGCTTCTAGTGGTCCTATGGACAGATACTTCTATATCCACTTTGGAGCTCCTTCAGTGTCATCGCTGGTGTCTTTGTTGAATCTCTGATTAATACTCTCCGTGCCCGGCTGTAAGTTTTGATGGACTGCCTTCTCTGATTAGGTTTGTAGTTGTGCAATATTCTTTCCATTTTATTATAATGGATTTAAAGGGTAACTAAATGTTCAACAAACTTCTGACATGTCATAGTGACATGTCAGAAGTTTTGATTGGTGGGGGTCCGAGCACTGAGACCCCCACCAATCGCTAAAACTAAGCGTCAGAAGCAATCGTGTGAGCGCTCAGCCGCTTTGTTTCTGCTTGGCTTTTTCCGGAAAGCTGATATATCATAGACTTTTGATACATTGATTTCCGTAAAAAGCCAAACAGAAATAAAGCGGCTGAGCGCTTACACAAGTGCTTCTGCAGCTTTGTTTTAGCGATTGGTGGGGGTCTCAGTGCTCAGACCCCCACCAATCAAAACTTCTGATATGTCACTATGACATGTCAGAAGTTTGTTGAACGTTTAATACGTCACCCTTTAATAGTGCTCTGTGTGATTTTTTTTTTATAACCCAACCATCATCTACAGTTAGGTTAAGAATTATTTGGACAGTGACACAAGTTTTGGCATTTTAGCTGTTTACTAAAACATATTGAATATACAGTTATATCATCAATATGGGCATAAAGTGCACACATCCTAATTTGTGGAAGGGTTTAGGAATTACAGCTCTTTAATATGTAGCTGCCTCTTTTTCAAGGGACCAAAGGTAATTGTACAATTATCTCAAAAGCTATTTAATGGGCTGCATAGACTATTCCCTCCTTAATCAATCAGCATTTAAGCAGGTAAAAGTTCTGGAGTTCATTCCAGGTGAAGCATTTGCATTTGGAAGCTATTGCTGTGAACCCACAACATGAGGTCAAAGGAGCTCTCAACGCAAGTGAAACAGACCATCATTAGGCTGAAAAAATGAAGACATCCATCAGAGAGATAGCACAAATTTTAGGAGTGGCCAAATCAACAGTTTGGTACATTCTTGAAAAAAAAGACCGCACTGGTGATCTCGTGAAGTCCAAAAGGCATGGACGGCCACAGAAGACAACAGCGGTGGATGATCGCAGAATCCTTTCCATGGTGAAGAAAAACCCCTTCACAACATCTACCCAAGTGAGGAAGACTCTCCTGGAATTAGGTGTATCAGTATCTAAGTCTACCATAAAGAGAAGTCATCATGAGAGCAAATACCACAAGGTGCAAACCATTAATCAGCCTCAAAATAGAAAGGCCAGATTAGACTTTGCCAAACAACATGTAAAAAAGCCAACCCAGTTCTGGAACAGCATTCTTTGGACAGATGAACCTAAGATCAACCTGTGCGAGAATGATGGGAAGAAGAAAGTATGGAGAAGGCTTGGAACGGCTCATGATCCAAAGCACACCACATCCTCTGTAAAACATGGTGGAGGGGGTGGGCAGTGTGATGGCATGGGCATGGGCATGCATGGCTGCCAAATGCACTGGGTCACTAGTGTTTATTGATGATGTGACTGAAGACAGACGCAGCTGGATGAATTCTGAAGTGTTCAGGGATATACTTTCTGCTCAGATTTAACCAAATGCAGATGGAGAATGAACCAAAACATACTGCGAAAGCAACCCAGGAGTTTTTGAAGGCAAGGAAGTGGAATATTCTGCAATGGCCAAGTCAATCACCAGATCTCAACCAGATCAAGCTTGCATTTCACTTGCTTAAGACAAAACTTAAGGCAGAAAGACCCACAAACAAGCAACAACTGAGGACAGCTGCAGTAAAGGCCTGGCAAAGCATCACAAATGTGGAAACCCAGCGTTTGGTGATGTCCATGGGTTCCAGACTTCAGGCAGTCATTGCCTGCAAAGGATTCTCTACAAAGTATTAAAAAAAAAAACATTTTATTTATGGTAATGTTAATTTGTCCAATTACTTTGGAGCGCCTGAAATGAGGAGACTGTGTAGAAAAATGGTTGCAATTCCTAAATGTTTCACAGGATATTTTTGTCCAACCGCTTGAATAAAACCTGAAAGTCTACACTTGAATTGCATTTCAGTTCTTTCATTTTAAATCCAATGTGGTGGCATGCAGAGCCCAAATCATGAAGATTGTGTCACTGTCCAAATAATTCTGGGCCTAACTGTATACTACTCCACAACTTTGTCTCTGACGTGTTTGAAGAGCACCTTGGTCTTCATGTTGCTTGCTTAGTGGTGATGGGGCCTTTCAAAATAAGTGTATTTATACTGACATCATGTGACAGATCATGCGACACTTTGCTCACAACGGACCTTATACAATTTATTAGGTGACTTCTGAAGTTAATTGGTTGACCAGAACTTATGTAGGGGTTTCATGGCACAGGGGCAGAATACATATGCACTCTCAATGTTTTAGTCTTTACTTTTTTGACACGTTCATTACGTAAAATTAAATTTAAATCCAGTTATAATGTAACAAAACAGGAAAAGCACCAAGGGAGGTAAATACTTTCGCAAGGCACTGTACATGTCAGTGAGTAAATGGCCATCCATGTAATGCATGGTTCGCCGGGTCTTCCTGAGCAGCTTTTTCCCTAGCCAGAGCAGCTAGAGACCCCCCTCTATGCGTCCAGGTGCCTTTCTATCTATCTCTAAGTATTTGCACTCGGGATTAATCTTGTTTTAAAATACTCCTAATAAAATTGGAACTTTGTTCTATTTTAATCAACTGCGCTGGATCCTTCACTTCTTTGTTTTCCTGCATTCAACACCGTGAGCCGTCACGGAGATCCAGGCGCATATCGCAGAAAACCTGCAGTCAAGGTGAGCTGGAGGATTCCTCCCACAGTTTTACTTGAAGATTATACTTACTGTCATTTCCATCGACTATTTAGGAAAATCAGCGAGAAATAACATTTGCATAATAAATTGGAACGCGGTGTATGTGCAATGTCTACAGATTCCCTGTGTCAATGTTCACTTGTCAACAATGATGTAAACACATATGCAACCCCGAGAAACCTGATATAAAACATATAATAAACACTGGCATAAAGAAAATAGATAACCATATGTAATAATGAAAAGTTAATTGATTTTTATTACCTGTATAGAAATTATGTGTATAGGTTAGCTCAGTTTTTCTGACTAAATTATACAACTTTGGCTGCATACAGCCACCACTAGAGGGAGATAGTTCCATATGGTTTTATACAGCTAGTATTTAATTGTAACGCCGGCGGTCACAAACAGTAGAGGGACCAGGCCCCCTGTGGGGCAGGTAATCGACATGGTGGCAGAGAGCGTAGGCAAGAGCACCATCCGCCGCATTTGTTACAGTTAAATACTAGCTGTATTAATCCATATGCAACTATCTCCCTCTATTGGTGGCTGTATGCCTCTCCTCCTGCTCATGGCCGCATGTTCCCAAGGGTATTTATAAAATCTCCCTATCTAATCCCTGTTGCTCCAGGCCTATTTAAGGCAGCTCCTCTGATCACCTGGTGACTGAGCAACTTTGTTGCAACTTAATCGTTCCCTTTCTAAGGTTCATGTTTGCATCCTGATACCAGTCCGCAGCTCGCTGCTTGCTATTAGTCTGTATCCAGCTACCCACTACCATTCTGAATCCAGCTACCCACTTATCAGTCAGCTCCTGCTACCAGGTCTGTATCCTGTTAACCGCTATCAGTCTGCATCCTGCTAACTACTGCCAATCTGTATCAAGCTACGTGAGATGAGCCTGAGGCCGGATTCACACGAGCGTGTTTGGTCCGTGATATACGGTCCGTATGTCGGCCGCATTTCCCGGACCGAACACACTGCAGGGAGCCGGGCTCCTAGCATCATAGTTATCTATGACGCTAGGCAGGGCCAGCCTTAGGATAGATGGTGCCCCGTGCGAAATGATCTTTCGGCGCCCCATCCCCATCATTAAAAAAAATGCCCCATAAAAAAATTATAATGCCCCTTTAGTACCCCCATACAGTATAATAATAATAATACTATTTAATAATATAATATATGACAACCCCATCAAGGACACAGTATCTTGTCCTCTAATTGTGTGCACAGTATTATGCCCCCTGTAGTATAGACACAGTATAATGTCCGCTTAGTGGCCCCCACACAGTATAGTGCCCCCCCTGTAAATTTTGCCATACAGCCTCCCTATAGACAGTGCCCCCACCTCCTCCTGTTAGATCGTGCCATACAGCCCCCCCCCCACCTCCCCCTTGTAGACAATGCCATACAGTCCCCCACCTCCCCCTTGTAGACAGTGCCCCCAAACAAAAACAAAAATTGTACTCACCTAGGCCCCGTTCCCACGACAAACTGAGCTGTGCCACGACGGTATCCTTGCGTAGGCCCGCGTGATCCTGTAGCCTAGTACAGAATTTCCCAACCTTTTCAGACTCAAAGCAGAACTGGAAAAATAAAATTTCCTCAGGGCACCTCTACCAAAAATTGTTTCGAGAAAGACAGAAAACGGCTAGGTTATGTTCACACATCCTTTTAAGGCAAAAAAAATCTGCCTCAAAATTCCTTCAGGAATTTTGAAGCAGATTTTGTATTGACAGTGTTGTTTGACCTTTTTGTTTGCGTTTTTTCTTAAGCCGTTGAAGTCCATGCAAAAAAGCACCAAACGAGCGCAGTAGGTATTTTCTGCCTCCTATTAATTTCAATTGGAAGTAGGAGGCGGAAACCACTTGAAGACCATCAGCCCCCCTCTCACAGTAAAATTAGGTAGCGCCACACAGCCCCTTGTAGGTAGCGCCACACAGCCCCTTGTAGGTAGTGCCACACAGCCCCTTGTAGGTAGTGCCACACAACCCCCTTGTAGGTAGCGCCACACAGCCCCCTTGTTGGTTAGCACCACACTTCCCCCTTGTAGGTAGCGCCACACAGCCCCCTTGTAGGTAGCACCACACAGCCCCCTTATAGATAGCGCCACACAGCCCCCTTGTAGATAGCGCCACACAGCCCCCTGGTAGGGAGCGCAACACAGCCCCCTGGTAGGGAGTGCCACACAGCCCCCTGGTAGGGAGTGCCACACAGCCCCCTGGTAGGGATTGCCACACAGCCCCCTGGTAGGGAGTGCCACACAGCCACCTGGTAGGGAGTGCCACACAGCCCCCTGGTAGGGAGTGCCACACAGCTCCCTGGTAGGGAGTCCCGCACAGCCACTTTGTAGGTAGTGCCACACAGCCCACAGCCCCCTTGTAGGTAGTGCCACACAGCCCACAGCCCCCTTGTAGATATCACCCCCCCCCCCTTCCCATAGATAGCGCCACTGTAGCTCCCTGAAGGAGCGGAATTCCTGTGTGGCTGGGGATTCCGCTCCTGGAGCGCTCCGCTTGATTTCTCTGTCCATATATGGACAGTCACATTAGGGGAAACTCCTGAAGTGGAATCCCCGTCCACAGCGTTGCAGATGCAGATGCTGTGACCAGGGATTCCACTCCAGGAGAAGCTCCTGTCGTCTGTGTCCATTTATGGACAGTGACGTCATTGGCTTCTCCTGGAGTGGAATCCCCGGTCACAGCATCTGCAACGCTGTGGACGGGGATTCCGCTTCAAGAGTTTCCATATATGGAGAGAGACCTCAAGCGGAGCGCTCCAGGAGCAGAATACCCGGCCAAACGGGGATTCCGCTCCTTCAGGGAGCTACAGTGGGGCTAGTAGATAGCAGAGCACGGAAATACTTCCCTGCTCTGCTATAGTGCCATCGCTACCGCTGAAGCAGCCACAGCGGCTGCTAGCGGCACCACTGCCCTCATGCTATGGGGTCGCCGCTAGCAGCCGCTATGGAAGTGAAGAAGCACCCGGGCGGAAAGGCGACTGCTGAGCTAGTGCAGCACCCCCTTCCACCTGCTGGAGTGATGCGCCCCGTGTGAAGGCACAGGTCGCACACACCTAAGGCCGGCCCAGACGCTAGGTGTCACTGCCTCTCCGCGGAACTACTGTCCCATACTGAAAACATGATTACAGTACGTGACAGTTGTCCGCAGCGAGGCAGTGACACCTAGCGTCATATATAACTATGATGCTAGGAGCCCGGCTCCCAGCAGTGTATACGGTACAGGAAATGCGGCCGACATACGGACCGCATATCACTGACCAAACACGCTCATGTGTGGGAGGCCTGAGGCTCTCTATCTGTTACAAACTATGACTTCTGATCCACATCAGTCTGTCAAGGTATTATCTGCCAGTGCCTGAACCCTCAGTGTACTACATGGTTGTCTCCTAGTCCGCTGAACAGCTGCTACTCACACTGGGACCACCTCAAGAGATAGCGACCTGGTACTCTCCTCGCAGCAAAGTCCAGATCCCTGTATGGGGGTTAAAGGGTGAATACCAAGGAGGCTACTTAGGGCCACCTCTAAGGGCGTTGTCTAAGTCAAACCGGTTGAGTAGCACAGTGAATTCGCAACGCGCTGGTGCCTACAATAACTCAGTGGGAGCTGTATAAATTTACATCTCAGAAGCATGTAGGCACAGAATGTCTAGTGCATTAGACTCTGCCCATTAAGTAGGCTACACCTTAAAATAAATGTCCAACATTTAACACCATGGGGCAGATTTACTAATGTGATAGTGCCTATTAATGTGTGTCACATTTTTGGAGAATAATGTCACATCAAGTTTTAGACCTATTGTTGAAGCAAATGTGCAAAAAAAGAACAGATGTTTGCGCCTCACTAGACACTTATTAAAAGTGTCTCTAAAAGGGGTGTCCAACCAAGAGGTGGTATAAGGATGAGAAAAGTATCTAGCAAGTATCTCATATCTAGAAAGATGCGCCAAATTAATCATACAGTGTGCGCCACTGTGATAAACTTGGTGCAACTTGTAATTAAGTTTCCGCTGTCTAAATCTTAGAGATCAATAGTAAAATTTTACCATACTCATTTCGGTCCAACATTTTGTGCTGATTAATTTCATAATATATCTTTATAGCGGAAATAAACTTTTCTTTAAAAAGAGCACAGAAAGAGTTAAATTATAAAATGTGTGCCATCTGCAGTCTATGAGTAAAGGGAGCTTAGGAGTTTGCTGTATAGGAGTTATAGATTGAACACAAAAGTACGCAGTAGTACAAATTAGAAGAAGACAAGACAGAGAAGAACGATCACATGACATCTGGTGGCGGCCCGTCGGGCTTCCCCATAATCCCTTGCAGACAGCCCTCCCTCTAGCAAAGCCAATCATAACGGGTATAGGGTGTGAGTCACGGATGACAGTCATATGAGTCATAGCCACTATAAATAGCCTACCCAGGAAATGCTGATGCTTTGTGACACAGAGAGAAGAGAAAGGACGTCAGTCAGAGAGTGAGAGATAGTAAAGCACAAAATACAGATAGATAGTGGATTTGAGTCAGTGAGTGTGTTTCATAGTGAGGAGAAGAGAATATATGGTTAGATTTACAATAATTTGATATAGACAGATTTTAGAGAGATAGGAGTCAGTCAGTGTCAGTGTGAAAGTTAATCTGGCAGCCATTGCTGTGTGTGCGGTGCAGCTAGCTGTACAATTAATTCAATTTGTGAATCACCAATCTTCATCAAATCCTTCACAAATCTTCTTCAATAATATTAATCCTGGCGCTGATTGTGTGCCGTTGCCTTCTGAAACGGATGTAACAGAAGTGACGTCACTCATTGTTTTGCATATATCTCATGGTGACACTAAAAATGTTGTATTCTTTTCTGTCAAGCATTTATACAGCGCCTTTATATTTCAGTCTGTAACAAAGTGACATTTTTTTTAAATAAGTAGATTTTCATTTTAATTTAAATCCCGATGCTGATAGCTTGCCACTGCCTTCGGATACAGACGTCAAAGATGTGACGTCACTCAATATTTTGAATATATCTAATTGCTAATAATAGTGCCACCAGAAAATGGCTTATTATTTTGCCTTATGCAGATAATACAGATCCATTATACATCAGTCCATGTACAAGTGAATTTGTTTTTCAAATAAATAAATTTTAAATTTAAGTCCTGGTGCTGATAGAGTGCCGCTGTCTGATGATATAGACGACATGGACGTGATGTCATGCATTGTTTTGCATATACCTTATTGCTTATAGTGCCAACCAAATATTTCATGTTGTTCTAAGTTAAAATTAGCCAACAATAACAGCAGCAAAAAGCAACAATACAGTGCAATTTTAATAACTATACTGTGTGACTTCTGGGTTTTTTTCATTTCTTCATAACCATTGGCCTTGTGGTCAGAATTACCAGTGCAGGCTCAGTGGTGCCTCACTTAAAAATAAAATAACTGGTAAAAGAAAGAGTGGCAATGGATGGGGTAATGTAAGAGGAAACACCTGTGCCCCGTCATCCGCCAGTAAAAATGTGGGTGGCAGTAGCAGCGGCACCACTGTCGGCACTAGTCGTCCGGCTAGTAGTAGCAGGCCACAGTTGTTAGTTACCTCTGGTAGGCATTTTAATACAGAGAAAGCGGATGATATTGTGGACTGGATGGCTTACTCATAATCTAAGTCACAGCAGGATGATATTACCACTGACACCATGACGTTGAGTTAGTGTACAGCGCATTCCTCCTGTTCCTCTTCCTCCTTTCCGTTTAATTTGCGGGCCCAAAAGAAGCATTTCCTTGCTGTCATCTTTGTCTTCACTGACCCCCGGTGGGGCGCCATCTTTTCTCCTAAGAGACAGCACCCCAGATACTAAGAAAAATATTCAAGATACTGTTCCTGTTGATGAGTTGTATGAGAACAGTCAGCGTTTAGACTGCGATGAGGAGGAAGATCAGGCGGAGGTGGAGGACATGACTTATATGCATCACTGGGTTTGGTAGTGGTTGTAGGGGCACTGGTAGCCATAGTGGTATTGACACCCGGGCAAATATAGAGGTGGGAATCAAGGGGGGGTAAGGAGCCCATGATATATCACAGTCTGAGAAAAGTGTCGGGGATAATGACAATGATGATGATTGTGTGTTGGACAAGACCATGGAGCCAGATCAGGGTAACGAGGAGGTAATGGCATTAGAGCAACAGGGTGGTGGTGGTAATGAAGAGCGTGCTGCTGTTAGTGTAGGCTGGTGTAAACTGTCAGACCTAGGGCAAGTTTGGGTGGAGATGGCAGAAATGTTGTGAGCATTGCTAGTGGTAGCTTAGTACGGCATCTTTTGTGTGGGAATTTTTCTCTACATCCCTGGACGACAAAACCATTGCAGTGCAACAGCTCGGCAAGCAGAGAAAACGCTGTGGCCATTCAGTGATATAAAATACATTACAAAGCATGGTACATATATACTAGTCCGTGGTTAATGACGCTGAGGTCAAATAGTGTAGGTCGAGGTTCACGAAGGGAAGGTAAAGAACATCTTTAAATATGAAGGCAAACTATATCACCAAACGAAAGAGACAGCAATGGGGATCAGGGGTTCCCCCAGTTATCCTAACCTGTTCTTGGGTCGATTTGAATCCCTCTACATTCTAGATAGACACGAACATCTGGATAAACTAGACTATTATCATCGATACATCGATGATCTGTTCATCAAATGGGCAGGATAGCCCGAAGAAGCCATGGATTTTGTAGACTTTCCCAATCATAACACTTGGGGTTCCATTTTAACCCCCACTTTATCTAAAACCAAAATAGTGATCTAAAAATCGGTCATTTAGAAAACATCTTTACAACAAAAATACACTTAAAAAAGGTGGATATTAGCAGCTTTTTAAGCACACATTACTAAAAATAGACATTAAACATCCCATTTAGCCAGTACAGACGAGTGAGGAAGAATTGTTCTTCAACAACAACCTATAGAAACCAATACATCGATGATTTGTTCATCAAATAGGCAGGATAGCCCGAAGAAGCCATGGATTTTGTAGACTTTCCCAATCATAACACTTGGGGTTCCATTTTAACCCCCACTTTATCTAAAACCAAAATAGTGATCTAAAAATCGGTCATTTAGAAAACATCTTTACAACAAAAATACACTTAAAAAAGGTGGATATTAGCAGCTTTTTAAGCACACATTACTAAAAATAGACATTAAACATCCCATTTAGCCAGTACAGACGAGTGAGGAAGAATTGTTCTTCAACAACAACCTATAGAAACCAAGCAAAAATTAAAGATTCAAAGAAAAAGGCTACCCTAGGAAGGTAATAACCAGTGCCTTCCAAAATAATCTGGCTATATCGCAAGAAGAATGCCTTATAGAAAAAGCAAAAAATGCCAAGAAAATAGGTGACAAAAAGCACTATTCAAGTAATCGTATTACCGCTTTAACCTGTTAACGCCGAAGGACGGATATATCTGTCCAGGGGCGTAGCTAAAGGCTCATGGGCCCCGATGCAAAAGATCTTATTAGGCTCCCCCCGGAAACTTCTGATGGCCGATGGTCCACAGCTTTCAGCTGCATCGCTGGGTCTCCTAAGTGACCCAACAATGCAGCACTAGCAGCCGGGGGCGTCACTAAGGACTTAAAATGTCAGGGGAAATAGCCCCAATACATATGTGTCCACCCAAAAAAAAATGTGTGTGTGTGTGTGTGTATAGGAGACAGCATATCTATAGCACTACGACCCTATCAACTATGGATAGGATTAGATACATTGGCTCAGCAGACAGTATCACACATGATAGGATTAGATACAGTGGCTCAGCAGACAGTATCATACATGATAGGTTTAGATACACAGCTCAGCAGACAGTATCACACATGATAGGATTAGATACAGTGGCTCAGCAGACAGTTTCACACATGATGTGATTAGATACACAGCTCAGCAGACAGTATCACACATTATAGAATTAGATACAGTGGCTCAGCAGTCAGTATTACACATGATAGGATTAGATATAGGGCCCAGCAGACAGTATCACACATGATAGGATTAGATACAGTGGCTCAGCAGACAGTATCACACATGATAGGATTAGATACAGTGGCTCAGCAGACAGTATCACACATGATAGAATTAGATACAGTGGCTCAGCAGACAGTATCACACATGATAGGATTAGATACAGTGGCTCAGAAGGCAGTATCACACATGATAGGATTAGATACAGTGGCTCAGCAGACAGTATCACACATGATTGGATTAGATATAGGGCCCAGCAGACAGTATCACACATGATCGGATTAGATACAGGACTCAGCTCGCTGACATTGCGGCTCCAGCGCTGGACCCAGGAAAGGTAAGAATAATAATTTTGCTTCTTTATGTGTTACTGATTATTTTTGTGTGATTGTGTTTTTTTACAGGTTCAGTTGTTGGACTTCGGATACGAGGACTTCAATGACGGCGTTTTTTTATTCTCAATAAAATGGTTAATGAGGGTTGTGTTTTTTATTTCAATAAAATATTTTTTCTATGTGCTTGTATCTTTTTAAACTTTATTATTACCGCCTTAGTAATGGCCGCTGGCTGATTGACAACCTCCATTACTAAGGCGGGGCTTAATGTTAGCCGGTGCAAAGGCCAACACTAACCCCCATTATTATCCCGGTATCCACCGCCACCAGGGGTACGAACCAGTACCCAACCATCTGTAGTGGCGAGCAGACACCGCGGTGGCCGCACGCTGGTAGTATTAGGCTGGGGAAGGCCAAAAACAGTGGCACCTACCACCCTGGTAATGCTGCCTGCTGCTGCTGTGTTGTATCTGTCTGGTTATGAAAATTGGGGGTGGACCCAACATCGTTCTTTCCAATTATTTTTTATTTTATTTTTTTTAAATGACGTGGGGTCCCCCCATTTTTCATAACCAGCCAGATATAATAAAGCAGCAGCAGCCTAGCATCACCAGGGTGGGAAGGGCCACTGTTTTTGGCCGTTCCCCTCCTGATAATACCAGCCTGCGGCCACCCCAGTGACCGACCATCACTACAGATGGTCAAGTACTGGATCGTACCCGGCTCTTCCCAGCACCCCTGGTGGCGGTGGGTACCGGGGTAATAATGGGGGTTAGTGTTAGCCTCTGCACCGGCTAACACTAAGCCCCGCCTTAGCAATGGATGCTGTCAATCAGCCGGCAACCATTACTAAGGCGGTAGTAATATAGTTTAAAAAAACACAAAGACATAGAAAAAATATTTTATTGAAATAAAAAAAAAAAACACACAACCCTCATTAACCATTTTATTGATAATAAAAAAAAAGCCGTCATCGAAGTAGTCCTGGAATCCGACGTAGTCCAACGACCGAACCTGTAAGAAAACACACAAAAAAAGATTAGTAACACGTGTGTTAGGCTTAGGGTATGTTCACACGAGGTCATTACGTCCGTAATAATACCAGCCTGCGGCCGCCCCAGAGCCCGACCATCACAACAGATGGTCGGGTACTGGATCGTACCTGGCTCTTCCCGGCACCCCTGGTGGTGGTGGGTACCGGGGTAATAATGGTGGTTAGTGTTAGCCTCTGCACTGGCTAACACTAAGCCTCGCCTTAGTAATGGATGTTGTCACTCAGACAGCGGCCATTACTAAAGTGGTAGTAATAAAATTTGAAAAGAAAAAGACAAAGATATAGATAAAATATTTTATTGAAATAAAGCACCCCCAACACAACCCTCATTAACCATTTTATTGTAGAAAAAAAACATCATCTAAGTAGTCCTCGAAACCGACGTAGTCCAAACACCAAACCAGTAAAAAAAAAAATGAAATAAAACATGTCGTAGGCTTAGATTCAGTTTAATGTGTGATACTGACTGTTATACCATGTATAGAAGCCTGCCGCGAAGTTGACTTAGATACAGGGCGCCAGCAGACAGTATCATACATGGCCATAGAGACATATATACAAACAAACATACATGCAAACATACATACATACATATATACAAACATACATACAAGCATGCACATATATACATGCAAATATACATACATGCAAACATACACACATATATACATACATACATGCAAACTATCATACATACATACATACATACATGCATACACACACACATGAAAACATACATACATACAAACAAACAAACATGCAAAGATACATGCAAACATAAATACATGCAAACATAATTACATACATGCACATATATATGAACATACATGCAAAAATAAAAACATGCAAACATACATACATGCACATATATACATACATACATGACTACATACATACATACATACATACATGACAACATACATACATGCAAACATACATACATGCAAACATACATACATACATGCAAACATACATACATGCAAACATACACACATGCAAACATACACACATGCAAACATACATACATACATGCAAATATATACATGCAAATATACATACAAACATGCACATATATACATACATGCCAACATACATGCAAACATACATGCACATATATACATACATACATGCACATATATACATACATACATACATACATACATACATGACAACATACATACATACTAACATACATGACAACATACATACATACATACATGCAAACATACATACATGCAAACATACATACATTCATGCAAACATACATACATGCAAACATACATACATACATGCAAATATATACATGCAAAATATACATACACACATGCACATATATACATACATGCCAACACACATGCACATATATACATACATACATACATGACAACATACATACATACATACTTACATACATACATACATACATGACAACATGCATACATGCAAACATACATACATGCAAACATACATACAAACATACATAAATGCAAACATACATACATGCAAACATACATGCATGCAAACATACACACATGCAAACATACATACATACATATATATGCATGCAAATATACATACAAACATGCACATATATACATACATGCCAACATACATGCAAACATACATGCACATATATACATACATACATGACAACATACATACATACATACATGACAACATACATACATGCCAACATACATACATACATACATACATACATACATACATGCCAACATACATACATGTCAACATACATACATGCCAAAAAAAATAATAATACGTTCATACTTACTTTCCTCCTGTCCGGCCTCCAGCGATGACGTTTCATCCATGTCGCAGCTGCAGCCTGTGATTGGCTGCAGAGGCGGTCACGTGGGATGAAGCGTCATCCTGACGTGCGTGACCGCCACTACAGCCTGTGATTGGCTGCAGCGGCGAAAGGGATGAAACGTCATCGCTGGAGGCCGGACAGGAGGAAAGTAAGTACGAATGTATTATTTTTACTTTTTTATTACATTAAAATTTTATTTTCCGCGCGCCGAGCATGTACTGTCAAGGTTGCTGAAAGAGTTAGTGCAGCCCATTAACTCTATCAGCACCCTGGACAGTAGCATGCTCGGCGCACGGAAGTGACAGGTTCGGTCCGAACTAGTTCGGTCCGAATCGAACTTTTTTGTCATATTCGGCGAACTAGCCGAACCGAACTTTTGATAAGTTCGCTCATCTCTAATTATAAGCATCTAAAAATTATACAACTACAAAATACAACTCATCTCGCAAAAAACAAGCCCTTATACGGCTATGTCGACGGAATAAAAAAAAAGTTACGACTCTTGGAATGCGACCGTGAAAAAACAAAAAATAATCCTTGGTCATTAACGCGCTAAATGGCCTGGTCATTAAGGGGTTAAACACAGGGAATGGTTTAATCAGAAATACCCCAAATAAATACTGGGGAATATTACTTAATTCTAAACAAAATCCCCCATAAAAACAAATATCACCTTTAGACGAGGTAAAACAATAAAAAATATAATTGCACCCAGTAGACTAAAATCTATAATACCAACCAAAACTCTAAGCTTGTTCCCTACTATTGTAGGCATCTACAAATGTGGCAAGAGAAAATGCGCTAACATCAACTTTGGTAGCAAAACAATTAAATCGAATATTACTAAAGAGGAATTCCCAGTAAAATCCTTTTGAAACTTTTGCTCGGATTACGTAGTATACAGTATGTAAGATGCAGACCAGGGCCGGCCTTAGGTTGGACATGTAAGAATGTAAAATATGTAAACATAAGAAACAAGGAAGCCAGATTTTTTTATGGTGAAACGCGCGGGGCTAGGTTTTTTTGTGTTAGCCCACCTGCCGGGTTTATACTGATTCCAGACCGCATTATTTGTTGGGTATATGTTGTATTATAGTGGATGTCACATTGATATACTGTATATCTGCATTTACCTTAGAGTCCAGTGGGTTATAGTTGGTTTGGAGTTTAAACACCTTACAGTGGATCTTATCATGAATTGCTGTTTGTATTTTTGGTTACAGTGATTTTAATTTAATTGTTTTAATTGTTTCTGATTATAAATAAAGTTGTGAAATTATCTTTACTGACTGGATGTGGAGGCTAATTTATTTTGTCCTACCTTTTTTTGTTACTTCTTGTAACAAACAATACATTACTTAAATGCATGGGACCCTAATACACATCCCTTGAGAAAACAAATTTGAGGCAAACAAGTAGTGCATATTGATATATACTGTTTATAAGAGTCTCGTTATTCAGCTCTTTGTTGAGCATATTTTCCAAAAATCTTTATGTATTTTATTATACTTTTTTCATTCTGGGTATGTTGTAGGTTGTTGTTAGCTCTTTATTGGTATATGTTTGGACATTTGGTGTATATTTACTATTTACAGTAGGAACTTTTTAATAAAAGGCCATAGCTTCCATTGTAAGACTGAGATTTTGACTGTGTAGTATTTCAGCTGTGATCACCCAAATATGACAAAACTGCTCAGTTACAACAAGTGCAATGAGTCCTATGTTCTATGGCTGTACTTTACATTCTTTTTTTTTTAATGTTATTCTCACTTATGTGCCCTGGGATTTTTTAACATTTTGAAAGTATTCAGATATTCTGTCATTTATTAATTTACTAATTGTTGTAAAAGAAGCCTGATAGTAAATATTGACTTTTTAAGGTAAGGATCCAATAGATTGCTAAAATTGCCTGTGCTGTACACTCAGTGGCACTGACTCCAAATCAGTTGGAGATGATAGATGCACATTATCGGGGGAGTGGGGTGTCATAAGATTTTACCCTTGAGCAAGCAGTAAGATATAACTAAATCACAAAGCTCATCCTGTGTCTTCCCTCTAATGAACCATATTGATTGCTGCTTCATTGAATTATATATAACCTTGGCCTTTCCTGTTCCAGCCCTTCACATCTAAATGAAGCGGTCACTCTGATCGGAGCTGCCTGCCTAATCCTATTGTAATTATGAAGGAGATGATCAGAAAATCAAGTTACGCAGCTCCTACAAGGGAATAGAGAAAAAAAAACGCTCTCAGGGAGCCATGAACGTCTCTTTGCTTTAATGCACTTATCATTGACATCAAGAAAAAAGTAATTAAAAGTGATAAGATGTAGATCTTTGGGAAGAAGAGAGAAAAAAAAAAGAAGAAAATCAATGACGGATCAGTATTCAGAATACGTACTCTCTGTGGCCTGGGAATGGCCTTTTCGGAACACAAGTTATAAATGTTCTTCTAAATTCTCAACTGTTCGTATTTCCTATAATCTAAACATGTTTGCATTTTATTAAACATTGAGACAAAACAATAATGAGCAATAAATGGAATTATACATTAAGTTACTGTACATTTCCGTAGAAAATGGACAAATATAGTTATACTTAACATACAAAAAGTGGTACTTACAATATATAGAACAATTCCAAGAATCTGGGACTCGGTGAGCCAGAACACACAGAGGTAATTGTGGGGCTAGTGGTTACAAGAATTTGGAATAAACACCTTTGGAGGGGTTTGCGATGACTTTGATGCAGTTGTAATTTGTATAGGGGGTATTATTTGGGGTCTGATTAATTGAAAGGGTTTGATCTTGGGTTTGATTAGTTTATGGTTTCTGGATTAGTTCAGGTGGTCTGGTCTAATGTTCATATTAGTTTAGGGTGTATGATCTGGAATTTGATTAATTTAATGGGTCTGTATTTGTTTGAATGGTCTGGTCTGGGGTCTAATTAATTTAGGGGTTTTAGTCTTTGGTATGAACGTATTTGTGTTGCGAGTAAGACCGGGGACGGCTGCTAAAGTGAGGTACCAAATGTCCAGGCAGCAAACACTGCGGTCATCAGGAGAAGCAATCTGGGCCGGATCGAGAAGAAAAGGAAAGAGAATATTTATAACCAAAGAAAACATCACGTGTGAGTCATTGAATTTATAGAGGACCTGTCTCGCTGTATTGTGATATTCCTCTGTTATTCCTCCTGGAAATGTATGAATAAGGCATGGCCTACATGGAGACATTTTGTAATGCAACTAACTAATTTTAGCTATAGATCTACAGCTTTCTTGTGGACTACAGCTATAACTCAATAGTTAAAATCAATCAATAGTGTTACAAATATCTCTGTGTAGCCCAGGCCTAATTGATAACTGCCTGTTACCATTGTCAATTGGATGATACACAGTCCGATACTGTCAGCAATGAATAAACAGTGTTAGAGTATGTAGGTACACAGCTATTTGAAAGAATAGTAACACCCGGCCTTCAATTTGTTTATACAATTCTAGGAGGAATAACAGTGAAACGGCACAATGCAAAGTAATAAGAAAAGATGCTCCAGAATTGTTATTTCATTGTTAACACAAATATTTAGTAATATTTACCCACTGATACTGAACCCGTCAGTGCCGCTGACCTGACAGATACAGTTTTCAGCGATAGATACAGGATACAAAGCAGTAGTATCTGAAAAAGTAACAATCATTTTCAATAAAACTAATTAAAAAGTTGCACCAAACACACTGATACACTGTTTTATAAAAAAAAAAAAACTTTTCAAAGTACATAGCCTTTAATGGCAAATTGACTTTATCCCTCTGAATTTCAACCAAGATGTAGTTTTCCTTTGTGAATACAGTGGAGAAGAAATTGCCACGTTTATAGGGAGGTTGGGAGGAGATTGCTGTTAGCAGAAAGAGTTTATCCGGCTGACCGCTATCTTATTTGTATGGCCAGCCTAAGAACATGTACAATGACAACAATAAAAACAATAAAGAGAAGTATCAAGTAATAATTATTGCTAGATTTTATTTAGCAAATACAAATATTTCCAAATTCAACATGTTTGAATAAACAACAATAAACAATGGGCTTCCTTCTTATTGTCAATTTGCCGAGCATCAATAAAATAAGAGTATTTACCTACAGTATACAAACCATTCGCACACATTCCACGGTGCCAAAGGGCAAAGAAAGAGGTAATATAATGCCCATGGGCAGCTAAAGTGTGGCGCTCCAGACAATTTTTTTATTTTTTATTTTCTTTAGTCTGTCGTCGTGTTTTAAGACCCGTAACTTTTTTATTTTTCCATCGACATAGACATATGAGGGCTTTTTGTTTTATGGTATGAGTTGTATTCTTTAATGGCACCATTTAATGTACCATACAATGTATTGAATAACATAAACCTTCTGCAGGTCAGTATGATTAAGGCGATAATAAATGAATATAGTTTTTATAATGTTTTACTACTTTTACAAGCCTTCACACAATTGGAGCTGCATCTTTTATTGGTACCATCTTGGGGTACAAGCAACTTTTTTTTATCACTTTTTATTCAATTTTTTATTTTTTTTTAAGAATTAAGGTGACCAAAAAACATTTGTATTGTGTGTTTTTTTGTTTTTTTTTACTAAACCTGCGGGTTAATAACATGATTTAATAACTCTGACTTTTACAGGTGCAGCAATACCAATCATGTTTACTTTATATTTTTTATATTTTATGTACAATTTTTCTGTGCTCCCCTATTAATCAAGCACAGAAGGCAGATCTGGAGACTTTCACTATGTCTCCGACTGCCATGAAAAAAGTTTGGCACCCCGCAACCTTTTATCGCGGGAGGGCAAATGGGGGACAAAGGGAGCCCCTCCCTTTGTATAACCGCTAAGATGCTGTGGTCAAAAGTAATCAATAGCTATTGACCGCAGACTTCTGAGGGGTTTTATGGCTGGTATTGGAATTCTCTGATCATGGCTATTGCAGGCGGGTGTCAGCTGTATAAAACAGCCGGCACCCGCTGCGTATGGTGCACGCTCAGCTCCTGAGCCTGCGCCATATTGTCAATCGGCACATCAGCATGTACGGCGGGTGGCGCTAAGGGGTTAACTTTCCTGAAATAACAGTCAATCAATAGTCATTCAGGTAAGAGAACTAGCTGAGACAATGGAAACTCACATCCCTTAACCTTTATGCACACCGCAATGTAACTGTACATCGTTTTGAGTTTTAACTTCCTGCTTTAACTTCCTGCACCTCGACATACAGTCACCTGATGGTGATGGCGTCAGCATCAGGTGCCGGCTGTTTATCCACATAGATGCCGTGGTCAATAGCCACTGTGGTATTTAAGTAGTTTAACAGAGAAAGGGAGATCTCTCTGTTTCCCCATCAGCACTCTTTCGAATTGTCACGCTGCTTGTCGTTGTGACAGCCCTGGGCCCTAACAAAGGCCCCCAGACCTGCCATGTCTTTATGTATATTAAGCGATGCCAAATGCACGGCCTAATAGATTGCCTGTCAGTATTAGGCTGGGTTCACACGACCTATTTTCAGATGTAAACGAGGCGTATTATGCCTCGTTTTACGTCTGAAAATAGGGCTACAATACGTCGGCAAACATCTGCCCATTCATTTGAATGGGTTTGCCGACGTGTCAAACGACGACGCGTAAAAATACAGCCTCGTCAAAAGAAGTGCAGGACACTTCTTTCAGACGTAATTTGAGCCGTTCTTCATTGAACTCAATGAAGAGCAGCTCAAAATTTACGGCTGTCAGAGAAGCCTCGCAAAATGCGAGGAGAAGCATTTACGACTGAAACGAGGCAGCTGTTTTCTCCTGAAAACAGTCTGTCTTTTCAGACGTAAATGCCTGCTATCGTGTGCACATACCCTTACAATGGCAAGAAATAATTCTTTGGTATACTAAGTATACCAAAGTGTCATAGAATTGATTAGAAGATCGTATTGTGAAGACCCATAGTGGGACTTAAAAATAAATAAATAATTAAATACAGTTTAAAAATGTTAATTAAGAAAGAAAAAATAGTATTTACAGTACAAATAAAATAAAATGTTATTTTATGTGTTAATAAAAAAATACACCTAAATTAAATTTTATAAGTGCTAAAAGAAAACATACAAATAAATGGTAACACCACGATCATAATGACCGATATAGTGAAGGTATTTTGTTATTTTAAATACAGGTTTATCGTTGTAAAAATAAAAACAAAAAAATCTACGGTGGAAATGGCTCTCGAAATGTGACGATGAAAAAAACTAAAAAAGATGCTTCATCCTAAAGACCCAAAATAGGTCGGTCCTAAAGGAGTTAAAAGAGCCCACACAGTTGTGTGGCCATACCTTCCTGCATTCAGATATTGGATTAGCTATTTGTTACTACACATAATGGGTTTTAGTGATTATCTTTTTGAGCAGACTTATTACAGGATCAGGACTTTCAATTCTCGGAAGTTGGGGTATAGCTGCCTGGTATCCATCTATTTTGCATGTGTTACTATCTTCAAGTGACAGGACAATATGTATTAGGATCAATCAATAGGATACTCAAATATTGCTGCCAAAGCACACATCAACATGAATGAATTCTTATTTTCTTGGAAATCAATTCGTCATTTCCTTCTTAAATACATAATAAGCAGCTATCATGTGAGAGTAGCATGTACTCAAGAAGAATGCTACATCATTATGTGTCGTTGCAGAATATTTTCATATTAGCTAAATGTTCAATCAAGCCAGCTATATATGGTAAAATGTCTCATTGGCATTTATGGTTGTTAAGATTGATCCCAGTTCTCAGACCACCACTGGGCTAGTGGTGCCACCAGCACAGTAGAAGTCTGATCCATCATTTTCAGTAAGAAAAAGGAAAATTACATATTTGCATTTGTAATTTGTAAAAATATTGAAAAAACTCTGAGTAACGTCACCTGCTTCTTATCATTAGAACCTCTTTATGACCATTGTCCTATCTTCAGAGCCTCTTAATAAGTCTTCTTTTCATTGCAGCCGATTGATGGATCTCCATACATGGTCCACTTATTGGCCTGATCATCATTCAGACATGCTTTTTTTTTGCATTTTAACAGGTGGATATTGTTGTTCACACTGTTTGATGTCTCCATGCATTAACCGGCCTAAGGCCTTATTCACACGGACGTGTCCGCTTTGTGCGCGCAAAAAACGCTGCGTTTTGCGCGCGCAAAAGCTCCGTGTGTCATCAGCATATGGTGCGCGGCTGCGTGATCTTCGCGCAGCCGCCATCATGATGACACTCTGGTTTTATGTTTACAAACAGAAAAGCATGTGGTGCTTTTCTGTTTTCATTCATAGTCTTTACTGCTGTAGCGCACATCACGCGCGGCACCCCGGAAGTGCTTCCTTGTGCCGAGCGCGATTTGCATGCACCCATTGTCTTCAATGGGTGCGTTCAGCGCGAAACACAGGCAAATATAGGACATGTCATGAGTTTCACGCAGCGCACATACGCTGCGTGAAATTCACTGACAGTCCGAACGGCCCCATTCATTAACATAGGTCCGTGCGACGCGCGTGAAAATCACACGTGTAGCACGGACGTATTATACGTTCATGTGAATGAGGCCTAATCGTAAGCATTCAAATAAAAGGAAAACACAGTTATTACTGAAAATTGGAATTTCATTTAAGCCCATGGCCATCTTTCAATAATGAACATAGTATACATGGAGTGAATACCTATATGGCAGCAGACTAAATGTCAAATGTAAATGGACTCTTAACCCCCATATATATCATATCGCAAAAAGACAAAGCCGTGGTGGTCAATCTGAATACATGAATGCATACATACTTACACACAACGCAGCTTTTTGAGATAGGAAACATACTACAGTGCCCCCCTAACATAGAAGAAAAAAGAATAGCTCTACTGATCTTTATGGTTGGGCAGAGTACTTAGAATTGCGGAGTACTCATGCCTGATCATCATTCTTGGCAAGCCAGCTGCACAGGGCTGCATTATAGGGAGGGCACAATGGACATGTGCCACCGGGTCTCCACCACCAAATATTGCTGCCAAAGCACACATCAACATGAATGAATTCTTATTTTCTTGGAAATCAATTCCACATTTCCTTCTTAAATACATAATAAGCAGCTATCATGTGAGAGTAGCATGTACTCAAGAAGAATTTCGGGTCTCCACCACCCAGGTTAATTCTTCTGATACACCCCACCCAGAATTTTCTAGTTATACCCCTGGAAGTCACTATTTATATGGGCAGTGTATACTCTGCTCACCTCTGGGACCCCCACCTTTCAGGAAAATGGGGGTCCACTGAAGGTTTTTCAACAATTATACCCAGTCAAGAAGAGATGGCCACACATGCACGCGACTCTCCCTTTTGATGTCTAAGGAAGTAGCTAGGTTGGTCGTCTCCCTAATTCTTAAAGGCTTTAGTGGGAAGGGGCATACTCATGTGCAGCCTCCGTTCCTATATGTTGTTGTAATAGGGGGTCCGGTTGGGTCCAGGTCCTAAAGATGAAATGGGGGTCCCCACCAGCCTTAATCCAGCCCTGTAGCGGCACCATATGAATTTGCCACCACCTGCGAGTTGCACATCAGGCACATAAGGGACATCAGTTGGGCATCACTGATCTAGGTCAAATTTGCAAGGTCTCATTGACTACCCAAATGGGTAGTAATGGCAGATACTATAACAGCATTCAAGGCTAGATGCTTATCTAATGATAAATGGCAGTGAAGAATATAAATAAGCTAGCATCGAATTATGTATTTTTGATATGATAAAGGTTTGACTTGATGAACATGTGTCTTTTTTCAACCTAAGTAAATATAGTATGTTTATATACTTGTAGGTATTTTATTGGAACATTTTAACTAAAATATCTAAAGAATAAAATAATTCTACCTTCTCATATTATGATTTTACTGCAATATTTCAGGGAAATACACAATCTTTATGTAAATTCAGCAGTGAAGTAGTATTATTTTTTAACAGTTATTTTTTTTTCATTTAAACCTCACCCACATTGCATGGTATGTAGCATTTAAAAGCAAATTAATTTATTCTTTAATAAGCTGTGTGGAAATGTCAGCAGAAAGGTTATACTGTCTACAGTTAAAGTGGATTAAATAAGTCAATATGGCAGCTTTTAATTGATTTTTGAAACGGCACATTGAGGTCTGACAAAAATGCCGAAAATAAGTCTATTTAATGTAAAATCAGGAACAGTAATTATGGTTTCATTACAACATTAAGTCACAAAAGGGGTTTAATTGTCATTTTACCAGACATTTAGAGTAAGTTCATGTTTTAATGAAAAATATTATCATATGTCGGTGAGAGACTTGATCTAATTAACTCCTAACATAAATGGAGGATACTTCTGACTTATGAGGATTGAAATTTGCTCTGAAATATAGAGACGGCTTGTTCAAAGCTCAGCTCAACTATAGGTGAGGATGAACCAAGCCTTTACTATGCTGTCAACATTATATAATGACATAGTAATGATAATAAAGTATATTCTCTCTCTACATTGTACAGCTGCATGAAGAACTTCCATTTATTCTCATTAACCTCGAACTGAACCGCAGCGTTGGATAGCATGGGAAATTTTTCCTTAACTTATGAGAGTCATTCATTTTGAAACTACACTAAAATAAATATTTTTTCCTTTAAAAAGCCTTTTCTTCTACCATTCTCGGGGTGAACTATAAACCAAAGACACAATTTTCACAATAGTAATTTTATCTTGTGTTTCGCTTACAAATAAATAGCTGAAATACCAGTCAAAGTCTTGAAGAACTTTTCCCCTAAAAATGAGGATCATTGAGTAGAGGCTGATGGAAAGCTGTCGTCATTTGTCTTCTGATGAATATGAAATCTGTTGTTTTTGGAATTCGGTTTATTGTCTCCCTGTTTAGAATGACAGAAGTTCAATACTTGTCCTTAAGTGGTTGTCACATTAAAAAAGCAGCTTCCTTGAGTAAAATGCAGCTGAGAGTACTAACTGCTACTAGTTGGTTTTCTCTTCATTTGTGTAACATCTATGGCCGAGAGCCGTCGCTCAGACTTACCCTCTGACGGCCCCGGCCACAGACATCTGTCTTCTCGGCGACATCTCCCTCCAGGGAGACGCCGGCACTCACTTCCGGGTCCTGGGACTGTTTCCCGCGGGGCGCGCAGGCCCGCGCGTGCACGGCCTTAAAGGTCCAGTACGCGTTCAGCTGTCTTCACTTAATAATTACCCCAGAGTGCTGCTGGACTATAAAAAGGGCTCTGCCCACTTGATCCTTGCCTGAGCGTTGTTGTCTACCCTAAGTTTGTCTTGCAAATGGTCTCCCAGTGTTTTCCAGTTCCCAGTGTTACCCGTTCCTGCTGCCTGTACCCTGTATCCCGTGCTATCGTATCTACAGAGAAAGTCAAGTTGTGCTTCCGCCACTGTCTACATTGCCTCAGGTACCCATTTGGACTATAGACATTGTTTTGTACCTAGTTGGCCAGCTGCTAACCCGCTATGCGGTACAGCACAGTGGGTCCACACCCCGCGCTGTGACAATTTGTCTACCAAACTTTCATTCATTCTAGAGCCCTCCATCCTCTCCCTTATCTGTGTCAGCCTTTGTGAGAATACTAGGTCTTTGTGTGGAGCTAATATCTGTCATACTTGAAAATATTAATATTTTTAAAAACATTTGCTTAAAAAAATGCATGGGTGAAAAGTATTTTTCAATGCAATTCCAAAGGTGCAGTGACAGTTTGAATTGGTTCTACTAGGTTACATCCACCAGTAGTGCAGTAGTAAGGGGGATGTGAGTGCTCAGATCACACTGCCCTGTTCTCAGTATGTGTCCTGCTCCCCCTCCCATCCTTCTTATACACTGACAGAACTATTGTAGCTTTGAGCAGGAAAGTAGGAAAACTCCTGACTTCTTTATTCCTTACAAGAGGACCTGCTCTTATCTAATATAAATCTAGTTTTAGGCCATGTTTACACAGCATGGATACGCTACATAAAAAGCACACAGTGTATCGGCCCTAGGCCCCGCAGAGAATTTCGGCTGAAAAAGCACACCAAATTGTGGTGCTGTTTTTCAGCCTGAATGTGCGCTGAGGAAAACTGCACAAAGAAAAAGAAAGTTTGATATTTACATAGCCATGGCGATGCGTCCCTCCGCCATCCTGCAGGCTGGGCTCCTAGCATGACATTTCATCCCATGTGACCACTGCAGCCTGTAATTGGCTGCAGCGGTCACATGGGATGAAACATCATTCCAGGAGGCCGGCCTGGAGACGAAGTATATGATTTTTTTTTTTTTACTGTTGCGTTATTTGCAGCGGAATCGCTGCTTTTCCCCAGCAAAAAAAACTCAACATCTGCTATTTGTAGCGGGTTATACCTCCCGATTTAATTCAATAGGGAAAACCCACAACAAATAACCAGCAATTATGCATATGCAATTGGCATGCTGTGGATTATAAAACCGCACCGCAGGTCAATTTCTGAGTGTTTTTTCCGCTCAGCATTTACGCAGATTGTGGATGAGATTTGTTCAAATCTCATCCACTTTGCTGCTACTGTATTATGCCTCGGATTTTCCACAACAAAATCTGTTGCTGAAAATCTGAAGTATTTCCGCTACCTGTGAACTTACCCTTAGGCCTTATTTTCACGAGCGTAGTTCACGTCCGTGATACGCGCATGAAAATCCCGTGCGTCTCACGGACCTATGTAAGGCAATGGGGACATTCAGACATTCCGTGTTTTTCACACAGCGGGTGTCCGCTGCGTAAAACTCACGACATGTCCTATACTTGAGCGTTTTTTGCGCATCACGGACCCATTGAAGTCAATGGGTTCGTGAAAATCACGCGCAGCACACGGACGCACTTCCGTGTGCTGCGCGTGATTCACGCAACAGAAGATCAAGAAATGAAGGGAAAAGTAAAACCACCTCCTTCATTTCTTTTTCTAAACCTCCAAACTGCGTGTCATAAGGATGGCATGTGCGTGAAAATCACGCAGCCCGCACCAAATACTTATTACACATGGAACTGCAATGCGCAAAAAATGCTGCGTTGTTTGCGTGCGCAAAACGCACATGTTCGTGTGAATTTCACCTTTGACGTGAGACTGCTCCCCTGCCCTACACTGTGGTGTGTTTGTTGCTTTACTTCATAGGCAGCTTGCAGCACCTACAGAATTATATATCTATGTCAGATGCATGGACATTTCAACATTTCTTTTTTCCGGGAGCACAGCTCAAACTTTATTATATTGAACTACTTTCTGTCCTTTGATATCCTATATTATAGCTCCCATGATAGAAAGTAGTGCAGCCTATACAGTAAGGCTGGGTTCACACGATCTATATTCAGACGTAATGGAGGCGTTTTATGCCTCGAATTACGTCTGAAAAAACGGCTCCAATACGTCGGCAAACATCTGCCCATTACTTTCAATGGGCTTTACGATGTACTGTGCCGACGACCTGTCATTTTACGCGTCGCTGTCAAAAGACGGCTCGTGAAATCACAGCCTCGTCAAAAGAAGTGCAGGACACTTCTTGGGACGTTTTTGAAGCCGTTTTCTCATAGACTCCAATGAAAACAGCTCCAAAAACGGGCGTAAAAAACGCAGCGAAAACGCCGCGAAAAACGCGAGTTGCTCAAAAAACGTCTGAAAATCAGGGTCTGTTTTCCCTTGAAAACAGCTCCAACTCTACGTGTGAACATACCCTTATAAAGTATTTCAATCTCACCACGTCCTTGTGGTTTATATGACAGGCCAGTCCACACACAGAACTTATCCCCTGTTAGGCCCAGTTCGCAAGGAGTTTTTGGTGCTGATTTTGACGCAGAAACCGAGTCAGAATCAGCGCCACTAAACGGCCGAAACCGCCTCCCATTGATTTCAATAGAAGGAGAGGGCAGGAAAAAAAGTGGCATATCCATTCTTGCTGCAGTACTTGCCGCCTCTGACCTCCCATTGAAATCAATGGAAGGCAGAAAAATGTTTTTTGCTGCGTTTTTATCCCGCAGTGCTCAATGGCTGCGGGCGAAATATGCAGCAAAAAACGGCGTGAAAACAGGCGGCAAGAAAGTGCAGGCAGGTCAAGATCTTAAATTCACTGAAATATGATGATAAATGTCGTTCCAATATTATTATTCTAATATATGATTCACCGCCTGAAAGAACGATTAAAAGTAGTTTATTGTTTATATAAATAAAATTGTGGCTCAACCAGCCACTGATACCAGACCAGGCATAAGCAATTGATTTGCGAGAAAGAAAAGTGGTATAGAGTGAATCAAGTCTCTCTCACACCCACATACCAACTCTCCTGTTTATGGTATAAATTCCGCTATCTACTTGCCATTAAATTACTATCTATCTATATCCTACGCGTTTCATCATCACACTCCAGGTGATGCTTCCTCAGGGATTCATAGATATGAATTGTTTAATTGTTGTTATATTTTTGTTAAATTTTAAAGTGATTATATAGTTGAAATGTTAGAGCACTGGATAGCACCGTTCGTGTGCTGATTAATAGCCTCCAGACGCATGCACGGCTCTGATACACTGGCCGTACACGCGCCGAGGAGACTAGAGGCTTAAAAGGCTGAGAGCCCGCCCTCCAAAGGTCATCCCCGGGGCGAACCACCAATCCGCATAGTACACGACAAACTATGACGTGCCGGAGGCGGCGCCCCGCAGATCTAGTAACCAATGAGGGTTCCTAGACGACGAGCATTCTGATACGCCCCTCTCAACACATCCCTAGGGTATCCCCTATGTCTGAATCTGTTCTCAAGGTCACGTGCGGATACCCTAAAGTCCGTAATGGTGGAACAATTCCTCCGTGCCCTGAGATATTGGCCCTTCGGTATCCCTCTCTTCAGGTTTATTGGGTGCCAACTTTCCCACCGAAGTAGGCTATTGGTCGCCGTCTCCTTGCGATACATATTGGTCTCCAACACTCCTGTATCCGTCTTCGAGATCGTAATGTCCAGGAAGGTGATCCTCATATCTTGAATTTCCGATGTAAAAAAGAGACCTAATTCATTGGCATTCAAGATGTCCACAAATTCCTTAAATTCCTCCCTGGTCCCTGTCCACAGGATCAAGACATCATCTATAAATCTCAACCAAAGAAGGATATAGGATGACCATTTATCCATAAGGTCACTGAACACAACCTCTTTTTCCCACCAACCCAGATATAGGTTGGCAAAAGTGGGTGCACATGGACTACCCATAGCCACTCCTCTGAGTTGATGGTAGATCTTCTGATCAAATAAAAATAAGTTGTGTTCAAGGACAAACCTTAGTAGTTCAATAACGAATTGATTGTCGGCCTGGTATTGTACCCCTTTATCCATCAGGAAGTATTCAATAGCTCTACATCCCTGACTATGTGGAATGGAGCTATATAAGGACTCAACGTCTAAAGATGCCAACAGAGTCTCACCATCGCAGCGTATACCCTCAAGTCTTCTCAGCACATCCATTGTGTCCCTCACATATGATGGCAGGGACACCACGAATGGCCTAAGGACCTGATTCAGATATAGGCTAGCATTTTGCGTAAGACTATCAATTCCAGATACGATGGGGCGACCCTTCAAAGGGTTCACCCCCTTATGCACCTTGGGTAGACTATAGAACGTTGCCGTTAGTGGGTACTCCTTCAATATGAAGTTAATTTCCCTATCATTAATAAGGTTATCTGATTTTGCTGGACCAAGGATATTCTTTAGTTTCTCTTTGAAGGTGGTCACCGGGTTACTGGCAAGGACCCCATAGCAGTCACGATCATCCAGGATGTCGTGACACATCCTGCTGTATTGTGATCGATTCATCACCACTATATTCCCCCCTTTGTCAGAGGGTTTAATAATGATATTATCATCCCTCTCTAGAGATAACAAAGCTGCCATCTCTCTACTGGAAAAGTTAGACCCATGTTCTTTTAGATTAATCAATTTAAGCTGGTCCTCCACTACCTTTACAAAACCATCAATGGGGGTATGGTCACTAAGGGGTGCATATTTGGTTGATGGGACCCTTAGCTCCGTAAATGGGCCCTTTCCCTCCTCCCTGTGACCCTCCTCCCATAAGTCCTCTAGTAGTCTAAAGTGTGGGAGATCTTCTTCCATGATACCCAATTCAAGGCATTGCCGTTTATTATGCATCTTAAAAAACTTTTTCCACTTGAGTTTTCTCGCAAAGTGGTTGAGATCCTTCACCCACGTGAAAAGGTTAAATTTATTGGTCGGGACAAATGAGAGACCCTTACTTAGTACCTCCACCTCCTCTCCTGTAAGATTACGTCTGGAGAGGTTAACTATCTGAAGTCTATCACTGCTCCCTAATGGGGTACCTATAGCTCCCTTCTGTCTCGCAGAAGGTACTCTGAAATCGGGTGGTTCTTGGCTAAAAAAAACACCACGATGCTGACTCTTACCTCTACCTCTACCTCTAAAGTTTTGACGAGTCTGGTACCTACCAGTCTCGTTCCCTCCCTGACCTCTTCTGGGTGGATTTCTACCAAACTCTGAGTCCGATTGTTCCTGCTCCGATGAGGAAGGATCGGTGTCAGGCTCATGAGAAATACCAGTCCTGGCACTATAGTCAAAGATTCTTCCTTCTTTGAAGTCCACCTTGTCACGTACAAATTGGAAATGTTTCCTTTCTTTGATGTGACACGTGAACTTCTCTACTGTTTGTTGTAAAACAGCCTCTTTTCTTTCGTATTCTGAATTGTTGTTAGATTTATTAGCTGCAGTAATACACTCTTTAAGTTCTTGACTACTACGTGCCAGGTTGATATGCTCTTCCTCTAACAGAATTCCCATGAATCTCAATGAGGATTCGATCGATTCTTTCTCCCACTTTTTTAAAAGCTCAGGGGAGCGAACCCTTGCTGCAGGGATAAGGGAAATTCTCAGTCCCCTTGGAACAATTTTGTTTTTAATGTATGTCTCTAGAGTTTGGATTTCCCACCAGGATCTAATGTGGTCTTTATATACTTTAGTTAGTTGTCGGAAAGAGGCAGTGATGCTTAGATTATGGGACTGCGGTATAAGTTATTTGTCTGAAAAAACCTCCCTAGCGTCTGTAAACCATTTATCGGTATTGATGTCACTCGTCAGGAATCCTGCCATCCCCACTAGATGATCAAGTTAATTAGTAAATTCACTGAAATATGATGATAAATGTTGTTCCAATATTATTATTCTAATATATGATTCACCACCTGAAAGAACGATTAAAAGTAGTTTATTGTTTATATAAATAAAATTGTGGCTCAACCAGCCACTGATACCAGACCAGACATAAGCAATTGATTTGCGAGAAAGAAAAGTGGTATAGAGTGAATCAAGTCTCTCTCACACCCACATACCAACTCTCCTGTTTATGGTATAAATTCCTCTATCTACTTGCCATTAAATTACTATCTATCTATATCCTACGCGTTTCATCATCACACTCCAGGTGATGCTTCCTCAGGGATTCATAGATATGAATTGTTTAATTGTTTTTAAATTTTTGTTAAATTTTAAAGTGATTATATAGTTGAAATGTTAGAGCACTGGATAGCACCGTTCGTGTGCTGATTAATAGCCTCCAGACGCATGCACGGCTCTGATACACTGGCCGTACACGCGCCGAGGAGACTAGAGGCTTAAAAGGCTGAGAGCCCGCCCTCCAAAGGTCATCCCCGGGGCGAACCACCAATCCGCATAGTACACGACAAACTATGACGTGCCGGAGGCGGCGCCCCGCAGATCTAGTAACCAATGAGGGTTCCTAGATGACGAACGCGTCCATGGTAACAGGGGGACGCTAAACGCGGCTCCTGAACTGTCAGTCGACAGCAATACACCATATGGATGTTGTTGATGTAACCCACGGCATTGTCAAAGAACAAGGACGTGTAGGTACAGAGGGAAACGAGTCGTATCGAGAGCCGTCTCTAACAGAGATAACACTCCCGGGCGTGACACAAGCGTCCCATGCCTCAACAAGGGGTAACAGACATAAACAAACAGCGTCCCATAGTATAGCATATAAGGTCAGTAGGATAGAAGGTACAGGGACAACAGGAATATTCTTCCTGTCCCCCAACTACCCCTTCAAAGGGCCGCACACAGTGGCTAAGATAGCACCTAATGACAAGTAGTCCCACAGTGGACATCTAGTGAACTATAGCACGGAGAACACATGCCATAGATAGATTAAAGGGTACAGATGGTACAAGGCAAACCGCGATATACATCGCGAAAAACGCGATAAGAAACGCAATGAAAAACGCATGGTGTGCACAGAGGTAGATATTGCTCAAATTATCAAAAATCACCAGAAGTGGCAATATTAACATAATGTAAAGGGAGGACACAAAGATCCCTACATAGATGCCACACTACGCCATAAAGTATTCAATAGCTCTACATCCCTGACTATGTGGAATGGAGCTATATAAGGACTCAACGTCTAAAGATGCCAACAGAGTCTCACCATCGCAGCGTATACCCTCAAGTCTTCTCAGCACATCCATTGTGTTCCTCACATATGATGGCAGGGACACCAAGAATGGCCTAAGGACCTGATTCAGATATAGGCTAGCATTTTGCGTAAGACTATCAATTCCAGATACGATGGGGCGACCCTTCAAAGGGTTCACCCCCTTATGCACCTTGGGTCGACTATAGAACGTTGCCGTTAGTGGGTACTCCTTCAATATGAAGTTAATTTCCCTATCATTAATAAGGTTATCTGATTTTGCTGGACCAAGGATATTCTTTAGTTTCTCTTTGAAGGTGGTCACCGGGTTACTGGCAAGGACCCCATAGCAGTCACGATCATCCAGGATGTCGTGACACATCCTGCTGTATTGTGATAGATTCATCACCACTATATTCCCCCCTTTGTCAGAGGGTTTAATAATGATATTATCATCCCTCTCTAGAGATAACAAAGCTGCCATCTCTCTACTGGAAAAGTTAGACCCATGTTCTTTTAGATTAATCAATTTAAGCTGGTCCTCCACTACCTTTACAAAAACATCAATGGGGTATGGTCACTAAGGGGTGCATATTTGGTTGATGGGACCCTTAGCTCCGTATATGGGCCCTTTCCCTCCTCCCTGTGACCCTCCTCCCATAAGTCCTCTAGTAGTCTAAAGTGTGGGAGATCTTCTTCCATGATACCCAATTCAAGGCATTGCCGTTTATTATGCATCTTAAAAAACTTTTTCCACTTGAGTTTTCTCGCAAAGAGGTTGAGATGCTTCACCCACGTGAAAAGGTTAAAATTATTGGTCGGGACAAATGAGAGACCCTTACTTAGTACCTCCACCTCCTCTCCTGTAAGATTACGTGTGGAGAGGTTAACTATCTGAAGTCTATCACTGCTCCCTAATGGGGTACCTATAGCTCCCTTCTGTCTCGCAGAAGGTACTCTGAAATCGGGTGGTTCTTGGCTAAAAAAAACACCACGATGCTGACTCTTACCTCTACCTCTACCTCTAAAGTTTTGACGAGTCTGGTACCTACCAGTCTTGTTCCCTCCCTGACCTCTTCTGGGTGGATTTCTACCAAACTCTGAGTCCGATTGTTCCTGCTCCGATGAGGAAGGATCGGTGTCAGGCTCATGAGAAATACCAGTCCTGGCACTATAGTCAAAGATTCTTCCTTCTTTGAAGTCCACCGTGTCACGTACAAATTGGAAATGTTTCCTTTCTTTGATGTGACACGTGAACTTCTCTACTGTTTGTTGTAAAACAGCCTCTTTTCTTTCGTATTCTGAATTGTTGTTAAATTTATTAGCTGCAGTAATACACTCTTTAAGTTCTTGACTACTACGTGCCAGGTTGATATGCTCTTCCTCTAACAGAATTCCCATGAATCTCAATGAGGATTCGATCAATTCTTTCTCCCACTTTTTTAAAAGCTCAGGGGAGCGAACCCTCGCTGCAGGGATAAGGGAAATTCTCAGTCCCCTTGGAACAATTTTGTTTTTAATGTATGTCTCTAGAGTTTGGATTTCCCACCAGGATCTAATGTGGTCTTTATATACTTTAGTTAGTTGTCGGAAAGAGGCAGTGATGCTTAGATTATGGGACTGCGGTATAAGTTCTTTGTCTGAAAAAACCTCCCTAGCGTCTGTAAACCATTTATCGGTATTGATGTCACTCGTCAGGAATCCTGCCATCCCCACTAGATGATCAAGTTAATTAGTAAATTCACTGAAATATGATGATAAATGTCGTTCCAATATTATTATTCTAATATATGATTCACCGCCTGAAAGAACGATTAAAAGTAGTTTATTGTTTATATAAATAAAATTGTGGCTCAACCAGCCACTGATACCAGACCAGGCATAAGCAATTGATTTGCGAGAAAGAAAAGTGGTATAGAGTGAATCAAGTCTCTCTCACACCCACATACCAACTCTCCTGTTTATGGTATAAATTCCGCTATCTACTTGCCATTAAATTACTATCTATCTATATCCTACGCGTTTCATCATCACACTCCAGATGATGCTTCCTCAGGGATTCATAGATATGAATTGTTTAATTGTTGTTAAATTTTTGTTAAATTTTAAAGTGATTATATAGTTGAAATGTTAGAGCACTGGATAGCACCGTTCGTGTGCTGATTAATAGCCTCCAGACGCATGCACGGCTCTGATACACTGGCCGTACACGCGCCGAGGAGACTAGAGGCTTAAAAGGCTGAGAGCCCGCCCTCCAAAGGTCATCCCCGGGGCGAACCACCAATCCGCATAGTACATGACAAACTATGACGTGCCGGAGGCGGCGCCCCGCAGATCTAGTAACCAATGAGGGTTCCTAGACGACGAACAGGGGGACGCTAAACGCGGCTCCTGAACTGTCAGTCGACAGCAATACACCATATGGATGTTGTTGATGTAACCCACGGCATTGTCAAAGAACAAGGCCGTGTAGGTACAGAGGGAAACGAGTCGTATCGAGAGCCGTCTCTAACAGAGATAATACTCCCGGGCGTGACACAAGCGGTGTCCCTATCGTCCCATGCCTCAACAAGGGGTAACAGACATAAACAAACAGCGTCCCATAGTATAGCATATAAGGTCAGTAGGATAGAAGGTACAGGGACAACAGGAATATTCTTCCTGTCCCCAACTACCCCTTCAAAGGGCCGCACACAGCGGCTAAGATAGAGAGGTTAGGGAAGTCCTCAAACGCTTTTGGGGCATTCTTAAGGCGGATCCGAATGTGGGGGCCCTGGTTGGGGACACCCCACTCATTACGTATAGGAGGGGACGCAATCTTAGAGACCGACTAGTCCACAGCCATCTACAACCGGTGACACCATGTAGCACTTGGCTGGGTAATAGTGCTAAAGGGACATACAGATGTGGAACATGTAAAGCATGCGTGTCCATACTATGTAGCAAAAATTTCATGAGCACCCAAACTGGAAAAACTTTTGATAACAGGTCATTCATAAACTGTAAAACAAAGGGCATTGTCTATCTGATGACCTGTAAATGTGGCCTACAGTATGTGGGTAAGACTAAAAGGGAATTTAGGAGAAGGATTCGTGACCACATTGGGGATGTCAGAAGGAAAGTGGACACCCCTGTATCAAGACATGTGTGGTCTTGCCATGATGGGGATGCTACTGCTCTTGTATTCCAGGGAATAGAACACGTGAGACCTCACCTGAGAGGTGGGGACCTGGATAAGAAAATACTACAAAAAGAGGCAGAATGGATATTTAGAATGCAGACCATCAACCCCCATGGCATTAACGAACAAATCTCTTATTCTTGTTTCCTTTAGTCACACCTGTGACTTTATGGCGTAGTGTGGCATCTATGTAGGGATCTTTGTGTCCTCCCTTTACATTATGTTAATATTGCCACTTCTGGTGATTTTTGATAATTTGAGCAATATCTACCTCTGTGCACACCATGCGTTTTTCATTGCGTTTCTTATCGCGTTTTTCGCGATGTATATCGCGGTTTGCCTTGTACAATCTGTACCCTTTAATCTATCTATGGCATGTGTTCTCCGTGCTATAGTTCACTAGATGTCCACTGTGGGACTACTTGTCATTAGGTGCTATCTTAGCCGCTGTGTGCGGCCCTTTGAAGGGGTAGTTGGGGACAGGAAGAATATTCTTGTTGTCCCTGTACCTTCTATCCTACTGACCTTATATGCTATACTATGGGACGCTGTTTGTTTATGTCTGTTACCCCTTGTGAGGCATGGGACGATAGGGACACCGCTTGCGTCACGCCCGGGAGTGTTATCTCTGTTAGAGACGGCTCTCGATACGACTCGTTTCCCTCTGTACCTACACGGCCTTGTTCTTTGACAATGCCGTGGGTTACATCAACAACATCCATATGGTGTATTGCTGTCGACTGACAGTTCAGGAGCCGCGCTTAGCGTCCCCCTGTTACCATGGACGCGTTCGTCGTCTAGGAACCCTCATTGGTTACTAGATCTGCGGGGCGCCGCCTCCGGCACGTCATAGTTTGTCGTGTACTATGCGGATTGGTGGTTCGCCCCGGGGATGACCTTTGGAGGGCGGGCTCTCAGCCTTTTAAGCCTCTAGTCTCCTCGGCGCGTGTACGGCCAGTGTATCAGAGCCGTGCATGCGTCTGGAGGCTATTAATCAGCACACGAACGGTGCTATCCAGTGCTCTAACATTTCAACTATATAATCACTTTAAAATTTAACAAAAATTTAACAACAATTAAACAATTCATATCTATGAATCCCTGAGGAAGCATCACCTGGAGTGTGATGATAAAACATGTAGGATATAGATAGATAGTAATTTAATGGCAAGAAGATAGCGGAATTTATACCATAAACAGGAGAGTTGGTATGTGGGTGTGAGAGAGACTTGATTCACTTTATACCACTTTTCTTTCTCGCAAATCAATTGCTTATGCCTGGTCTGGTATCAGTGGCTGGTTGAGCCACAATTTTATTTATATAAACAATAAACTACTTTTAATCGTTCTTTCAGGCGGTGAATCACAGGTCAAGATCTTCCTCAAAATTCCTAAAGATTAATTTTTTTCTGCCTGCAAAATACTCCGTGTGAACTAGTCCTTCGGCCATGTTCTGACGTGGCAGAATTTTTCCGCTGCAAATTTTGGTGCAGATTCGAGGCAGTTATGCAACGAATTTGCAGTAACATTTGCATATTTGACAGGTAATTCAGACGTTGCAGATATCACAGCGGACTTGCCACAGATTTCAGTTTTTGCCTTGCAAAGGCTGAAATCCGCAGTGAAATTCCGCTTCTTCTCCGCAACATAATGAGCATCCTGCGGAGGAAAAATTCTACACCGCAGCCTAAATTCCGCATAGTTATTTTAAGCAACGTCGGAACTAAGTTTCAAACAAATGTAAAAAACGGCTGCTGCAGAATTCCACTGCGGACTGTCCACAGCGGAATTCAACAGCAATTCCGGCACGTCTGAATGTGCCCTTACTGTCCAATTTGGCGCCCTCTCCCAGAAACTTACATCTTCTCCAGTGCAGCTGCTACGGGTGCCTGTAAGGGTTAAAAAACCTACTTCTGTCTACCTCAGCTGTTGTCCTTAGCTATCAACTAAGTATGAGAACACGCTGCCGACTGCTCAGTTAGGGTATGTTCACACACAAATTCAAAAACATCTGAAAATACGGAGCTGTTTTCAAGGGAAAACAGCTCCTGATTTTCAGAAGTTTTTTAAGCCACTCGCGATTTTCGCAGCGTTTTTTACGGCTGTTTTTGGAGCTGTTTTCAATAAAGTCTATGAAAAACAGCTCCAAAAACGTCCCAAGAAGTGACCTGCACTTCTTTTTCGTGGCCGTTATTTTACGCGGCCGTTTTTTGAAACGGTTGCGTAAAAAAATGGTCCATCGGAACAGAACGTTTTTTTTTGTTTGGAGGCGTTCTGCTTCCGATTCTTTGGTCGATTTTTGACCGTTTACGGCCCGAAAAACGTCCAAAAATAGGCCGTGCGAAATAAAGCATGAGAAATAAAGGACAGCAGAGAAAAACGATGGTAATACAAAACTGAGCTTATTTAATAAGAAAACTGACAAGATAAAATCAATCGCAATCTGCGTTGTATCTGAATAGTTTTGCCTAAGGGTATGTTCACACGGCCTATTTACGGACGTAATTCTGGCGTTTTTGCCCCGAATTACGTCCGAAAATAGCGCCTCAATAGCGCTGACAAACATCTGCCCATTGAAAGCAATGGGCAGACGTTTGTCTGTTCACACGAGGCGTAATTTACGCGCCGCTGTCAAATGACGGCGCGTAAATAGACGCCCGCGTCAAAGAAGTGACCTGTCACTTCTTTGGCCGTAATTGGAGCCGTTATTCATTGACTCCAATGAATAGCAGCGCCAATTACGTCCGTAATGGACGCGGCGTTCAAGCGCCTGCACATTCCGTTACGGCTGAAATTACGGGGATGTTTTCAGGCTGAAACATCCCCATAATTTCAGCCGTTACGGACGCCCTCGTGTGAACATACCCTTACGATTCATCAGGGTTCTAGTTTCTGGCATAAATTATAGCGCAGCAGTGTTTGGCCGAGCTGCTCCCACTAAGCCCCACACACTTTTTTTAAAGTGACATGAAGTGGCATGGTGGAAAACATCAAAAAGTCTCATATTATTGCGCAAATATGGCATGCAGAATAATTTGCAACTTTTTTACGCCATAAAACTCGTTAGAGTCATTCTTAAATCCCCCCAATTATACCATACGTATCTCCTCAAAAACAATTAACCCTCTAACTAAATGCTATGTACATGTACGTAGCAACCATTAAGAGGAAGTATGGGTTCACGGGCTGAGCGTGCTACATACTTTGCAGGTGTCGGCTGTGTAATTCACAGCCGACATCTCACGGCAACGGGTGGAATCAAAGATGACTACGATTCCGTTCGTGCTGTTTTTTGGTCACCTTAGCTCCCAAAAAAGGAATAAAAAATTAGCAAAAAGTTGCACGTATCCCAAAATGATACCAATAAAAACTACAGCTCATCCAGCAAAAAATAAGCCATCACACCACTCAGAATATGGCGACACAAAACTATTTTTGTTTAACCCCTTAGTGACCAGCCCATTTTAGGCCCTAATGACCAAGCTATTTTATTCGTTTTTCTATAGTCGCATTCAAAGAGCTATAACGTTTTTATTTTTTCGTCTACATAGCTGTATGAGGACTTGTTTTTTGCGGAATTAGTTGTGCTTTTTAATAGCACCATTTTTGGGTACATATAATTTTTATATTAACTTTTATTAACCTTTTTGCGGGGGATTATAAAAAAAACTGAAATTCCGCCATTGTTCTATGCATTTTTAAATTGACGCCGTTCACTATGCGACGTAAATAACATGTTACCTTTATTCTATGGGTCGGTACGATTACAGCGATACCACATATGTAGAGGTTTTTTTATGTTTTATGACTTTTGCACAATAAAAACACTTTTGAACTAAAATTATTTGCTTTTGCATCGTCGCTTTCCAAGAGCCGTAATTTTTTTATTTTTCCATCAATGTAGTGATTTTTTGGGCTTGTTTTTTGCGGGACGAGACGTAGTTTTGAATGGTACTGTTTTGGGGTGCATGGGACTTATTGATTCATTTTTATTATGACTTTTTTGGGGGGCAATGGAAAAAAATTGCAATTTCGCCATGGTTTTTTGCGTTTTTTTTTTACGGTGTTCACTTTGCGGTTTAAATTACATATTAACTTTATTAATGGAGTCATTATGGTCATTACACTTTTACTAAATAAAACCACTTTTTATGGAAAAAAATGGTTTTTTGTTTTTTTTTTACTGTACTTTTTATTAATAATCTTTATTTCACTTTGATGACTTATTTTATTAGTCCCACTAGGGGACTTTACTGTGCGATATTCCGATCGCTGCTATAATGCTCTGGTATACTTCGTATACCAGAGCATTATTGCCTGTCAGTGTAAATCTGACAGGCAATCTGTTAGGACGTGCCTCCGGTGCGTCCTAACAGGCATATGTCCAAGGCAGACCTGGGGGCTTTTATCAGGCCCCCGGCTGCCATGACACCCCATCGGAGACCCGCGATTGCATTCGCGGGCCGCCGATGGGTGACAGAGGGAGCGCACTCCCTCTGTAAACAAAGTTTAATGCCGCGGTCGCTATTGACGGCGGCATTTAACGGGTTAAACGGCCGCGATTGAAGTAAACTTCGATCGCGGGCGTTGGAGCAGGAGCTCAGCTGTCATCAGACAGCAGAGCCCCGGCTCCTGCCTGCACGGGAGACCCGTGCAGGACTTAGACTAGGCTGACGTGAAAAGGCGTCAGCCTAGCCTAAAGCCCATTAGTGACCGACGTAAAAAGGCGTATTAGTATTAATAGGCGTATTAAGAACTTCGTTTTGAACTAGCACTATGCTAATATAGTTCATGCTAACCCGATTTTAAATGTGTTTTGCTTTTTCCCCAGGGTGCCTACTTTGCATTAAAAACACTCTTATTAAGTTTATGCAAATGAGCATTTCGGTGCAACGAGGGCGTGTCAGTTGCACCAAAATTCTAGCGCGTCATTGCCCTGTTCATTCCCCCTCCCTCCATGCTTGCTGTGATTGACATGGGCCAGGCAGCATACTCGGCGAGTTCACGCCGGGCCCCGTAGTGTAGTGAGCGCGCGCGCATTCCTACATCTTAGTCGGCACATGCGCAGTATAAACAATATGTCCGTCGTTGTAATCAGCACTACTGCGCACGCGCTGATGACATATTAAGGGTATGTTCACACGCAGTGTTTTCTGGCGAATTTCGGGGGTAAACGCCTCGAAATACGCCTTCAAAAATGCTAGTGAAATGCCGACAAACAGCTTCCAATTGAAATCAATGGGAAAACTGGTGTTTAGGTCAGACAGGCGTGTTTTTATGCCGCTGTTCTAAAAAATGGTGCGTAAAAAGACGCCGCGTAAAAAGAAGGAGCATGTCACTTCTTGACCCGTTTTCATAGGGTCAATTTAAAAACAGCTACTAAAACGGCTTAACCAATTCTCAAAAAACGTTTTCTGCTTCAAAAACTGCTGAAAATCAGAGGCTGTTTTCCTTTGAAAACAGCTCCGTAATTTTCAGACGTTTTTAATTGTGCGTGTGAACATACCCTTATGCATAGACTACACATGAGGAGTCACAACTATACGTCCCTGAGGGTATGTTCACACAGCTTATTTTCAGGCTGATTTTAGAGCAAAAAAGCCTAGTTTTACGCTCCAAAATACACTTGAGATAAGACTGCAGTTTCCCATTGATTTCAATGGCAAACACTGTACTGTTCACGGTATATATGGACAGTGATGTCAGGGGCTTCCCCAGAGATGGAGTCCCGGGCAGAGCGCTACTAGCACTCTGCCTGGGAGTCTGTAGCCTAGTAAATGGCAGAGTAGGGAGCTACCTCCCTGCTCTGGCATATCGTTCAATAGTACTATTGAATGTGGCGTTGCTAACGCTGTAGCAGCCATAGCAGCTGCTAGCGGGGCCACTGGGTATTGCACTATTTCACGCTTTTCGGCAGCAGAGAGATCCTTTTTCTTTCCCATATTGCTTAAAACCTGTGGCCTGCTTAATTTTGTGGAACGTCCTTCTTAAGTAGTTTTCCTTTGATTGGGCACACCTGGCAAACTACTTATCACAGGTGTCTGAGATTGATTACAATGATCCAAAGAGCCCTAAGACACAATACCCTCCATGAGTTTAATAGAAAAACTAATAATTAAATGTCTATGACACTTAAATCCAATGTGCATAATAATTTGGAACATGGTGTATGTTCCAATATGTGCATGGATATATATATATGTATATATGTATATATATATATATATATATATATATATATAGTTCATTTTTGGTTTGCAGAGGGTAGCAATAGAACGTCCTGCACAGGGCACCATCTAACTTAAGGCTGGCCCTGGTGACAGACACTAAACAAAGACAGATATCTGCGGAAAAGCTGATTTGCCATATTTTTGGTGACTATCAGGTGCAGTCTTTGAAAGTCATTCTTGCAAAACGATGGATCTGCATTCCATCAATGGAAGCTCAAACCAGCCAAAAATCAAGGCAAAGACCTATGGGTGATTTGTTGTTTTAACTAAAGACTATTTACGCCTCATTCACACGACAGGGTCCGAGTGTCGGCCGGGAAAATCCGCCGTTTTTGGCCGATTTTCCCGGCCAGTTTGCATCCGGTTTGCATCCGTTCCGATTCCGTTCCGGGCTGAGTTGCCGTTTTTACCGGCCGATTTGGACCCGATTTGCATCCGTTTTTTTCCCTGTCCATTTTAAAATCAGATGAATTTCATTTAAATTTGTTGCCACACACAGCCCTTTGTAGATAATGCCACAGCCCCCCTGGTAGGTAATGCCACCCAGCCCCCTGTAGGTGATGCCACCCAGCCCCCTGTTGGTGATGCCACACAGCCCCCTGTAGGTGATGCCACACAGCCCCCTGTAGGTGATGCCACACAGCCCCCTGTAGGTGATGCCACCAAGTCCCCTGTAGGTGATGCCACACAGCCCCCTGTAGGTGATGCCACACAGCCCCCTGTAGGTTGCACCCATCCCCCCCCCCCCTTCCAGGAGAAGTCACTGACTTCAATGTCCATATATGGACAGTGTAGTCACTCACTTCTCCTGTAGCGGAATCCCCAGCCATAGAGTCGGGGATTCCGCTGCAGAAGTGAGTGACTTCGCTGTGTCCATATATGGACAGTGTAGTCACGCACTTCTCCTGTAGCAGCATCCCCGGCCATAGAGTCGGGGATTCCGCTGCAGAAGTGAGTGACTTTGCTGTGTCCATATATGGACAGTGTAGTCACTCACTTCTCCTGTAGCGGCATCCCCGGCCATAGAGTCGGGGATTCCGCTGCAGAAGTGAGTGACTTCTCTGTGTCCATATATGGACAGTGTAGTCACTCACTTCTCCTGTAGCGGCATCCCCGGCCATAGAGTCGGGGATTCCGTTGCAGAAGTGAGTGACTTCGCTGTGTCCATATATGGACAGTGTAGTCACTCACTTCTCCTGTAGCGGCATCCCCGGCCACAGAGTCGGGGATTCCGCTGTAGAAGTAAGTGACGTCGCTGTGTCCATATATGGACAGTGTAGTCACTCACTTCTCCTGTAGCGGCATCCCCGGCCTTAGAGTCTGGGATTCCGCTGCAGAAGTGAGTGACTTTGCTGTGTCCATATATGGACAGTGCAGTCACGCACTTCTCCTATAGCGGAATCCCCAATCCCCGGCCGGGGATTGTGGATTCCGACTCCTACAGGGAGCAAAAAAAGACCCTCCTCCTCCTCCTCACATGCACTCTGCACTGTGAGGAGGAGGAGAGAGAGTGCGTGAGCGACGGTAGACCCGGCCATCACTTGGGACACATTCCGGTGATGGCCGTGTATTACCCGGCCCCATAGACTTCTAGGGGAGCCGGGCGGCCAGGCACCCGGCCGAAAATAGGGCATGTCCCATATTCTGACGGCCGGTTTTCCCGGCCGTGAAAAAATCGGTCGTGTGAATAGCCCCATTAGTGGTCTATTATTCCTAATGCAGCCGGGTGCCGGACGATTTATGAACGGCCGGCACCCGGCCGGGAAACCCTGTCGTGTGAATCCCGCCTTAGACAGTTGCTTCATTTTGCATTTACGCAAATGCAAGTAAAAATTATTTTGCAACGGTGTACATAGCCTTGATAGGGGTATATTCTTATTTCAGTAAATTAAGTTATACAATTTTCCAATACACTTTCTGCATTATTTTTTTTCTCACAGTTTTCAAGATCTTTCCTTGTTATTCAGTAGTAACATTTATTGTTTACTTCCAGTTAACACAGACACAGCTCTGAGACACATAACTGTAACAAGCCATGCACCTGTGTGTGTCCATCCTAGCTAACTATTCATTTGCTGTCAAATGTATCCCACCCCTTGACTGCTATCATTGTTAACCCCTTCCCGTCGTAAACAACTTTCAGATTTTCATTTTCGTTTTTTCCTCCCCACATTCCAGAAGCAATAACGTCTTTATTTTTCCGTCGATATAGTACTACGAAGGCTTGACTTTTGCGGGACGAGTTGTCGTTTTTCGTAGCACCATTTATTTTGCCGTATAATGTACTAGGAAACGGGGAAAAAATTATTTGTGGGGTAGAAAATGAAAAAAACTGTGATTCCTCCATGGTTTTTTGCGCGCTGTTTTTACGGAATTTACTGTGCAATTAAAACAACATGTTAACTTTATTCTGTGGGTCAATACGATTACGGAGATACCAAATATATATATTTTTTTTTATGTTTTACTACTTTTACATGTAAAAACCGAAGTGTAAAAAAGAAAATGTATTTTGCGTCGCCAAATTCCGAGAGCCACATCTTTTTTTATTTTTCTGTCGATTAAGCGGTATGAGGGCTTATTTTTTGCGGCATAAGCTGTCGTTTTTAATAATACAATTTTGGTGTAAATCCAAGAGTTTGATCACTTTTTATTTAATTTTTTGTGGGAGATGAGGTGACCAAAAAATAGACATTCTGGCCTTTACAATTTTTTTTTACGGCGTTCACCGTGCAGGTTAAATAACGATATATTATTATAGTTCAGACTTTTATGGACGCGGCGATACCAATTATGTTTATTTATTTATTTTTTTACTATGCTCTAGGTGAAAAATGGGAAAAGGGAGGTTTTTTTAACTTTTAATATATATATTTTTTTTTACACCCAAAAAAACTTTATTTAACTTATTTTGACTTTTTTTATTAGGGGACTTCAACCAGCGATCGTTAGATCGCTTGCACGATATACTGTAATACTAATGTATTGCAGTATATCGTGATTCTGACAGGCATCTATTAAGCCCTGCCGGAGGCAAGGCTTAATAGGTGTACAAAGATGGCGGACCTGGGGGCGTTCATTAAGCCCCCAGGCAGCCATAGCCACCATTGCCCCCCCGCGATTGCGTTGCGGGGGGGAGCGATGAGCTGTTAGAGGGGGTCGCCCCCCTCTTTCTGACTATTTAAATGCTGCGGTCAGTATTGACCGCGGCATTTAACGAGTTAAACTAGCGGGATCGCGCTAGTTACTCTGAAGTGTGGGCTGTAACATACAGCCGACACCGTCATCGTATGGAGCGAGCTCACTGCGTGAGCCCGCTCCATACTTCCCCTACCCGACTTTGGCGTATGGATACGTCAAATGTCGGGAAGGGGTTAAAAGTTAGTCAATCTCAGGCTTTATTCACATCTGCTTCAGGCTTCCGTTCATGGGTTCCATTAGACCTTTCCGTCAGGGGAACCCATGAACGGTAACCTAACAGAAACCATAGCTTCAGTTTGGATTACCGTTGATTTCAATGGTAATGCTTCAGTTGCAAGTGGTTTCCGTTTGTCTCCGTTCCGTAAAGTTTCTGGTTTGGTGGAAACAATAGCGCAGTCGACTAAGCTATGGCAACCGGAGGTCTCCAGTTCTACCATGTACAGAAGTCTTTGGTAGGGCTTAAAATGCTGCCTGTCGGAGTAAAACTGACAGTAATAATACATTGCACTAAATAAGTAGTGTAGTGTATTATCACAGCGATCAGGCAGTTAGACCTTCAAGTCCCCTAGTGGGACTAAGATAAAACAGTAAAAAAATCAAATAAATTTACAAAATGTTGTACAAAATTAAAAAAGTAAACGTTTCAGGTTCAAAATCAAAAATCACCTTTTTCCCCCATAAGTCTTCCATTATTGAAAAAAAATAAAAAAAAAAATATATATATATATATATATATAGAGAGAGAGAAGCGTAGAACACAGCAACGGCACCAGGACTTCAGAGTAGATGAAAGCAAAAAGTGGATTTATTCACCTCAGTAAAGCAACGTTTCGGTTCAACAGGAACCTTTCTCAAGCCATCAAGGCTATTTATCTCCATGGCACAAGCCGGGCACAACATATTCCACACTGAAAGGGCATATCTGTGGAAAGATTGCAATTTTTACTGTGCACTAATTGCAAATGCGACATGGCGTCCAGGAACTAATGCTGCAAAATCTGTGCTCCAAAAGCCAAATTGCGCTCCTTCCGTTCTGAGCCCTGCCATGTGCCCAAACAGCAGTTTATTACCACATATGGACTGTTTCCGTACTGGGAAGGAAATTGCTTTACAGATATTGGGGAGCTTTTACTCCTTTATTTCTTCTGCAAAGACTTTTTTTTTTTTAGCTAAAGCCAATTCAGAAAAAACCTGTGGGGTCCTAATGCTCACTATACCCAGAGACTATTCCTCATGGCTTGTAGTTTCCCAAATGGATTCACTTCTCAGGGATTTTTGCTGTGCTGGTACCTCAGGGACTCTGCACATGTGACATGGTGGCCAGAAACCAATCCAGCAAAATCTGCGCTCCAAAATCCAAATGGCTCTCCAAACATTAGTTTATTACCAAATATGAAGTATTACCATACTCGGGAAGAAATGCTTTACAAATGTTGGGAGGCTTTTTCTCCTTTATTCCTTGTGGAAATTAAACATTTTGAGCTAAAATTACATATTATTGGAAAAAAATCTCATACAATCTATGAAACACCTGTGGAGTTAAAATGCTCACCGCACCCCTAGATTAATTCCTTGGGAGTGCAGTTTCCAAAATGGAGTTCTGTTGGGGGTGTTTCTACTGTTTTGGAACCTCAAAGCCTCTGCAATTTACAGTGGTGCCTAGAAAACATCCTTAAAAAAGGAGGCCCAAAATCCACAGGGTGCGCCTTCATTTCTGAGGCCTGTATTTCAGTCAAGTAGCACACCAAAGCCACATATGGGATATTTTCTAAAAACTGCATGATCAGGTTAATAAATATTGTGTTCCTCTTGCTGTGTTACAGAGAAAACATTTTTTACAATTGAATATCTGCATTAATATGGAGTTGATCCCCCCCCCCCCCCCCTTTGCAGCTAAAACAGCTTTCAGTCTTCTGGGAAGGCTTTCCACAAGAGTTTTGGGAGGTGTCTGTGGGAATTTTTGCCCATTCATCCAGAAGAGCATTTGTGAGGTCAGGCACTGATATTGGATGAGAGGTCCTGGCTCGCAATCTCCGTTTTAGTTCATCCCAAAGGTGTTCAATGGGGTTGAGGTCAGGGGTCTGTGCAGGCCATTCAAGTTCTTCTACACCAAACTCACCCAACCATGCCTTTATGGACCTTGCTTGGTGCACTGGGGCACAGTCAAGCTGGAACAGAAAAGGGCTAGGGATTCCTTTCCTTGAGGAACCTCTGGCGTCATTATCCATATGTGGACAAGGATGACAGGGGCTCCTGCTGGAGCGGAATCCCCGGCCAGAGCGTTGTTGACTCTCTGGCCGGGGATTCCACTCCTGGAGGGAGCACCTGTCGTCACTGTCCACATATGGATAATGACGCCAGATGTTCCTCAAGGAAAGGAATCCCTAGCCCTTTTCTGTTCCAGCTTGACTGTATACTTGGACAGTGACATCAGTGGATTCTCCTGGAGCCCAATCCCCGGCCAGAGCATGGCCGACGCTCTGACCGGGGATTATGCTCCTAGAGGGAGCCCCTGACATCATTGTCCATATATGGACAGTGACGTCATGTGCTCCTCCTGGAGCGGACCTCCTAGCCAAACCATGGCCGATGCTCCTGCCGGGGATTCCATTCCTAGAGGGTGCCCCAATGGCACTATCTACAGGGATGGGGGTATTGTGTGGGGCTGTCTACAGGGGGTGTGACGCTATCTTCAGGGTGGGTGTGGTACTATCTATATGGGAATTGTGGCACTGTATGGGCATTATCTACAGGGGACAATGTGGCGCTATCTACATGTGCACTGTGTGTGGCACTATCTATGTGGGCGCTGTGGCACTATCTATGTGGGCATTGGCACTTTATATGTGGGTCCTGACACTTTATATGTAAGCACTATGGCACTTTATATGTCGCCAATGTGGCACTATGTGGACACTGTGGCACTATCTACAGTGGGCACTATGGCACTATCTATAGAGGCATTGCGGCACTATCTACATGGGCACTATGGTGTTTTCACAGGGTTGGGACAAAAAAACCCTGGCAAATGAAATACATCTGTTTTTTAATGGTTATAAAAAAAAAATGGATGTAAAACAGATGTGAGAAATTGCCAAGAAACTGAAGATTTCCTACAACGGTGTGTACTACTCCCTTCAGAGGACAGCACTAACAGGCTCTAACCAGAGTAGAAAGAGAAGTGGGAGGCCCCGCTGCACAACTGAGCAACAAGACAAGTACATTAGAGTCTCTAGTTTGAGAAATAGACGCCTCACAGGTCCTCAACTGGTAGCTTCATTAAATAGTACCCGCAAAACGCCAGTGTCAACGTCTACAGTGAAGAGGCGACTCCGGGATGCTGGCCTTCAGGGCAGAGTGGCAACGAAAAAGCCATATCTGAGACTGGCTAATAAAAGGAAAATATTAATATGGGCAAAAGCACACAGACATTGGACAGAGGAAGATTGGAAAAAGTGTTATGGACAGACGAATCGAAGTTTGAGGTGTTTGGATCACACAGAAGAACATTTGTGAGACGCAGAACAACTGAAAATATGCTGGAAGAGTGCCTGACGCCATCTGTCAAGCATCGTGGAAGTAATGTGATGGTCTGGGGTTGCTTTGGTGCTGGTAAAGTGGGAGATTTCTACAAGGTAAAAGGGATTTTGAATAAGGAAGGCTATCACTCCATTTTGCAACGCCATGCCATACCCTGTGGAAAGCGCTTGATTGGAGCCAATTTCATCCTACAACAGGACAATGACGCAAAGTACACCTCCAAATTATGCAAGAACTATTTAAGGAAGAAGCCGGCAGCTAGTATTCTATCTGTAATGGAGTGGCCAGCGCAGTCACCAGATCTCAACCCCATAGAGCTGTTGTGGGAGCAGCTTGACCGTATGGTACGCAAGAAGTGCCCATCAAGTCAATCCAACTTGTGGGAGGGGCTTCTGGAAGCATGGGGTGAAATTTCTCCCAATTACCTCAGCAAATTAACAGCTAGAATGCCAAAGGTCTGCAATGCTGTAATTGCTGCAAATGGAGCATTCTTTGACGAAAGCAAAGTTTGAAGGAGAAAATTATTATTTGAAATAAAAATCATTATTTCTAACCTTGTCAATGTCTTGACTATATTTTCTAGTCATTTTGTAACTCATTTGATAAACATAAGTATGAGTTTTCATGGAAAACACAAAATTGTCTGGGTGACACCAAACTTTTGAACGGTAGTGTATATTTCACCTTTACTTGCTTTTATTCTTGTGTAACTACTGAATGACAGAACCGATAAAAACAAGGGGACATATACAAAAACACCGAAAAAGGCCATACTTACAAATGGACACAGCCAGGTCAGAAATGCTGATGAAGGAGTGAGCAGGTGCTTTAAATAATAATAGCCACTCCCACTAGTCTTGAGGGGAGTGGTGTGTGTGGTGCATGGGATGTGTAGTAAGAAATAATAAATGAATAGTGTGTGTGCACGTGTAATACTATAAGTGAAATATAGGGGGCAGTAGTGAGTGAAGTGCCTCAATAGAAATAAATGGATAATGGGGTGCAAGTGTGTGAAACATGGAGGGATAGTGTGTACGTCATGAGGCACAACGTGTATAGCCAGGTAGAAGCCTATTTGTGACGCCTTGATAGTTCATAGAGCGGGCTACCCTGCTTGCTATGCCAAACAACAACACACCATGCTCTCCCAGCATCAAAGACCCGGCTGTGTCCAAGAGAAGCGAATATACGTAATAATGAAAAATAACTGTAAGTATGGCCTTTTTCGATGTTTTTGTAACTACTGAATGTTTAAGAAACTTCCAACATGCTTTTTAAATACTTTGAGAGGTCCAGTTTTTAAAATTGGGTTTTATAGCGTGTTTCCAACATATAGATCCCTAAAAGCAACTTCAGAAACTGAATTGGTTGCCTAAAAAAATAGGTTGTGGAAATGTTTTTAAAAAAAATGAAAAATTGCTGCTAAAGTTATAAGCCTTCTACCGCCCAGCTTCTAACCCCTGAGCTTGCCTGACTGAAATTGTGATGTCACAGAAGCTAAACTGATAAAAATACACTTGTGATGTTACAGTGGATTACCTGACAGAAGCTCAGTTGTGATATGACTATATGACATAAGCTATCCTAACTTAAAAGCACCTATGATGTCACACCAGCTTAGATAGTTGTTATGTCACAGCTACTTACTTGACTGAAACACTCTTATGATATCAAAGTTGCTTACCTGACTAAAACTAGCTCTGATGTGACAGCGTTGTTATCTGTCTGAAACACAGTTGTGATGGCACAACAGATTATCTGAATTTAACCCACTTGTGATGTCATAGTAGCATACTTGACCTAAACACACTTTCAATGTCACAGCAGCTCACCTAATTGAAACTCACTTGAGACATCACAGTCATACCTCCCAGCCATCCCGGATTCAGCGGGACAGTCCCGGATTCCGGGCGGTGCCCCACTGTCCCGGGCAGCCGGGGATATATCCCGCTGTCAAACTAATTCTGAAGCAGGGAACCATCAGGTCCCTGCTTCAGAATTAGTTCAGAGTGGAGGAGCAGAGGGAGCTCTTCTGCTCGCCGAGGTCTCTGCAGGCACATCGCTACCATAAGCGCTGTGCCCGGGGATGCCCTTTATGTTACTGTCCATATGTGGACAGTGACGTCAGTGGCTACTCTTGGAGCGGAATGCCCGGCCAGAGTCAGCAACGGAGATTCCGCTCAAGAAATAGCCACTGACGTCACTGTTCATATATGAACAGTACCATCAAGGGCTTCCCCCGAGCACAGTAGCGGTCTGCTCCTCCGCTCTGAACTAATTCTCAATCAGGGAGCTGATGGTTCCCTGCTTCAAAATTAGTGGCTACTCCTTGAGCGGAATCCCCATTGCTGATGATCTGGCCGGGGATTCCGCTCTTAGAGGAAACCCCTGAGGTTACTGTCCACATATGGACATTGACGTCAGTGGCTCCTCCTCCCGGCCAGAGGCGGCAACGGGGATTCCGCTAAAGGAGTAGCCACTGACGTCACTGTCCATATATGGACAGTGACATCAGGGTTTCCCTCTAGGAGCGGAATCCCAGGCCTATGCTCTGGCTGGGGATTCCGCTCCTAGAGGGTGTCCCAATGGCGCTATATACAGGGGGGCTGGCTCTATCTTCATGGGGGTGTGGCGCTATCTACATGGACATTATGGCACTATATAGGGGCACTATCTACAGGGGACACTGTGGAGCTAGGTACATGGGCACTATATACATGGGCGCTGTGTCCCTATCTGCAAGGGCACTGGACCTCGGGGCAGCTAAGGGGGCATTATACTGTATTGGGCAGCTAGGGGGGCATTATGCTTTATGGGGGAATTTGGGCATTATACTGCATGGGGACATCTGTATGGGCATTATACTGCATGGGAGAATATGTGTGGGCATTATACTGTATAGGGGCATCTGTGTTGGCTTTATACTGTATGGTGGCAACTATGGGGGCATTATACTGTATGGTGGCAGCTATAGGGGCATTATACTGTGTGGGGCAGCTATTTGGTATTATACTGTGTGGGAGGCACTATGGGAGCATGATACTGTGTGGGCTGAATCGGGTGTGTATGGGTGGGGATTGGGTGGGATTAGACGTGTGGCTTAAAAGAAAAAAATGTACGCGACGCGCTGCGCGTGCCGCATCGGTTGTCCCTCTTTGTGATTCTTGAAAGTTGGGAGGTATGATCACAGTAGCTCTCTGGACTAAAATCGACTTGTGATGTCACAATAGCTTATCTGACTGAAATCCACTTATGATGTCACAGTAGCTTACATGAGGGAAATACAGTTGTGATCAGTGTGCCCTATAAGGTGCGCGGCTGCGCGGCCGCACACCTTCTACGATCCGCCCGCTCACTAAACTTTAAAGCCCGCGCACGGGCGGATGCAGTGGTGTCGTTAGCAACGGAGGGGGATCCGGTGCTAGCGACAGCCACATTCACTTGTATCTGCGCCCTCTGGACGCACATACACATGAATACTATAGGCTGCAGGCAGGGCCGGCCTTAGGGGTGTGCGAGCACACAGTGCGCTGCACCCTCCCAGTATGTAGAGGGCGCCACTTTCCCTGCCTCTACTCTGTGCTCTGCTCTTAGTTACAAACATGGAGTAAATAAGTGCCGAGAAGCAGAGGAGGAAGCTCCACCCACAGCCCATCCTGCAAGAAGCCTGTGATCCTGTCAGCAAGGAGAGATGGTGAGTATCTATGGGTGTCTGTGTTTGTATGTGAGTATATTACAGTGTGCGTGTGTGTGTGTGTGTGTGTGTGTGTGTGTGTGTGTGTGTGTGTGTGTGTGTGTGTGCCTGTCTCTGCATTTGCTTATGTCTCTTTGTAAAAGTGTGTGTTCAATATTAAAGTAGAACAGATAAAATGAAGATATCTGTGCTGCCTCCTATATACCCTGCTGCCCCTATATACCCTGCTGCGCCCTTTATATCCTGCTGCCCATATATACCCTGCTGTCCCCTATATATTCTGCTGCTCCTATATATCCTGCTTCCCCTATATATCCCACTGCCCCTTATATACCCTGCTGCTCCTATATACCCTGCTGCCCCTTATATACCTTGCTGACCCTTATATTCCCTGCTGCCCCTTATATACCCTGCTGCCCCTATATACTCTAATGCCCCTATATACCCTCCTGTCCCTTATATACCTTGCTGTCCCTTATATACCTTGCTGTCCCTTATATACCTTGCTGACCCCTGTATACCTTGCTGCCCCTTATATACCCTGTTGCCCTCTATATACCCTGTTGACCCCTATATACCCTGCTGCCCCTTATATACTCTGCTGCCCTTATATATATATGCCTCTGTTTGTGTTTATATGTCTCTGTGGGTATAGTTATCATTTACAACATTATCTGTACTCAGAGAGTTATCACTGTGTTATCTGTGGTGTTACATGGGACTGCAGGTAACACTACTACATTATCTGTCATCAGAGTTATCACTGTGTTATCTGTGGCGGTACATGGGACTGCAGGTAACACTACTACATTATCTGTCATCAGAGTTATCACTGTGTTATCTGTGGCGGTACATGGGACTGCAGGTAACATCTACTATATTATCTGTACTCAAAGAGTTATCACTGTGTGTTAACTGTGCTGTTACATAGGACTGCAGGTAACACTACTACATTATCTGTCATCAGAGTTATCACTCTGTTATCTGTGGTGTTACATAGGACTGCAGGTGACATCTACTACATTATCTGTACTCAGAGAGTTATCACTGTGTTATCTGTGGTGTTACATAGGACTGCAGGTAACACTACTACATTATCTGTACTCAGAGAGTTATCACTGTGTGCTATCTGTGGTGTTACATAGGACTGCAGGTAACACTACTACATTATCTGTACTCAGAGAGTTATCACTGTGTTATCTGTGGTGTTACATAGGACTGCAGGTAACACTACTAAATTATCTGTAATCAGAGTTATCACTGTGTGCTATCTGTGCTGTTACATAGGACTGCAGGTAACATCTACTACATTATCTGTACTCAATGAGTTATCACTGTGTTATCTGTGGTGTTACATGGGACTGCAGGTAACGCTACTACATTATCTGTTCTCAGAGAGTTATCACTGTTATCTGTGGCGTTACCTAGGACTGCAGGCAACATCTACTACATTATCTGTACTCAGAGAGTTATTACTGTGTGTTATCTGTGGTGTTACATAGGGCTGCATGTGAAATCTACTAAATTATCTGTACTCAGAGAGTTATCACTGTGTGTTATCTGTGGTGTTACATAGGACTGCACGTGAAATTTACTACATTATCTGTACTGGGTATATATGGGTCTGTTTGTAAATGTGCCTTTTATGTATTTGTATATGTTCCTGCCTGTGTATTTATCTGCCAGTGTGTGTGTGTGTGTGTGTGTGTGTGTGTGTGTGTGTGTGTGTGTGTGTGTGTGTGTGTGTGTGTATATGTGTCTATATATTTACCTGAATGTGTGTATGTATATTTGCCTGTATGTCTAAATATCTGTCTTTATGTATGTACAGAATATATGTTCCAGTATGTGCTTGTCTATATATGTGCACTGGCATAGCTATAGGGGTCGCAGCGGTCGCAATTGCGACCGGGCCCCGAAGCCAGGGGGCCCACGGCCCCCCGCACCACATCAATAAAAAGTTACTATAGTAACTCGGGCCGCGGGAACCTGTTACTATAGTAACATACTTTACTTACCTTCCTGGTTCCGGATCGCAGCGGAGGTCCTGACGTCAAGCGCTGTGCGCAGCACATGACGTCACAGCGCTATGCGCCGCGCACAGCATCGAGACGACAGAACTCCCGCCGCGGCCGAAGAGGAAGGTAAGGTTAGCCCTGACTGGCGGGGTCCGACTCCCGGGACCCGCCAATCAGCTGTTTTGAAGGGGCCACAGCACTTGTACGAGAGCTGCTCCCCTTCATTCCGGTCACACTGTGAATCCGTGTCGGCGAGTAGTGAAATGAAGGGGAAGCAGCTCTCGTACGAGTGCTGCGGCCCCTTCAAAACAGCTGATTTGCGGGTCCCGAGAGACACATCAGCTATAGATGGCCTATCCTGAGGATAGGCCATCAATGTTTAAGGACTGTACAACCCCTAAGCCTACGATGTAGCAGGCTTAGGGGGCCCATGAGACAGGATCACAGATTGTGTGATCCTGTCTGCTGGGCCCTGTATCTAAGCCAATCACATGGTAGGCTTAGATACATGGCCCATTCGTGATCCTGTCTGCTGGGCCCTGTATCTAAGCCAATCACATGGTAGGCTTAGATACATGGCCCATGTGTGATACTGTCTGTGGGACCCTGTATCTAAGCCTACCACACTGTAGGTTTAGATACAGGGTCCAGCACACAGTAATCTTATACTGTATAAGATTACTGTCTGCTGGACCCTGTATCTAAGCCTACGTTGTGGTAGGCTTAGATACAGGGTCCCACAGACAGTATCACACATCTAAGCCTAACACACGTGTTACTAATCAGCGGCCATTACTAAGGCGGTGATAATAAAGTTGAAAAAGATACAAGCACATAGAAAAAATATTTTATTGAAATAAAAAAACACAACCCTCATTAACCATTTTATTGAGAATAAAAAAAACGCCGTTATTGAAGTCCTCGAATCCGAAGTCCAACAACCGAACCTGTAAAAAAACACAAACACACAAAAATAATCAGTAACACAAAAAGAAGCAAAATTATTATTCTTACCTATCCTGGGTCCAGCGCTGGAGACGCAATGTCAGCGAGCTGGGCCCTGTATCTAATCCAATCATGTGTGATACTGTCTGCTGAGCTGTGTATCTAATCCAATCATGTGTGATACTGTCTGCTGGGCCCTGTATCTAATCGTATCTTGTGTGATACTGTCTGCTGGGTCCTATATCTAATCCGATCATGTGTGATACTGTCTGCTGAGCCACTGTATCTAATCCTATCATGTGTGATACTGCCTACTGAGCCCACTGTATCTAATACTATCATGTGTGGTACTGTCTGCTGAGCCACTGTATCTAATCCTATCATGTGTGGTACTGTCTGCTGAGCCACTGTATCTAATCCTATCATGTGCGATACTGTCTGCTGGGCCACTGTATCTAATTCTAAAATGTGTGATACTGCCTTCTGAGCCACTATCTAATCCTATCATGTGTGATACTGTCTGCTGAGCCAATGTACAGTGGAGGAAATAAGTATTTGATCCCTTGCTGATTTTGTAAGTTTGCCCACTGTCAAAGACATGAACAGTCTAGAATTTTTAGGCTAGGTTAATTTTACCAGTGAGAGATAGATTATATTAAAAAAAAAAAAAAAAAAATCACATTGTCAAAATTATATATATTTATTTGCATTGTGCACAGAGAAATAAGTATTTGATCCCTTTGTCAAACAAGACTTAAAGGGAATGTGTTGCCAGAAAAACATGTTTTTGTTTTTTTTAATTAAACATTTAGTGTGTAGGTGATTAAACATTGTTAAAATTTTTTTTATTTTTTTCACGAGTCAGGAAATATTATAAATTAGATTCTAATTTATAATATTTCCCATTGCTGGTCACTAGATGGAGCTATTCCCAAAATTGCAGCATTGCAAAATTGGGTAAAAAGCCCTCGCTCTAGTGAGCTCTCAGCATCCCCCCCTCCTTTATCCTGGCTAGTGCCGGGATAAACGAGGGGTTTGAACGGTCTATCCTCCTACACTGTGTGTCACCATTTTTTGAGCTAACACACAGTGTAGTAGGTTAACATACAGTAGTAAACGTACACAAACACGAACATACATTGAAATCTCTTACCTGCTCCTGCCGCAGCGGCTCCCTCCGGCCCGTCCGCTCCGTCTGCTGCCGCTGGTCCAAGTGCACAAGTCCGGAAGCCGCGACCGGAAGTAGTAATCTTACTGTCCGGCCGCGACTTCCGGTCCACAGGAAAATGGCGCCGGACGGCGCCAATTTCAAATTGGACTGTGTGGGAGCGGCGCATGCGCAGTTCCCACACAGACGGCGTACACAGAAGTGGATGGGACGGGAGCCGTTCGCAGTCCCTATGGGACTGTGGCTGCCGTATTCCATGTCTGTATGTGTCGTTAATCGACACATACAGAAATGGAACAAAAAATGGCAGCCCCCATAGGGAAGAAAAAGTGTAAAAATAAGAAAAAGTAAAACACAAACACACAAATAAATATAAACGCACTAACATCTTTAACATATGAAAAAATAATTTGTGATGACACTGTTCCTTTAATACTTGGTGGCAAAACCCTTGTTGGCAAGCACAGCAGTCAGACATTTTTAGTAGTTGATGATGAGGTTTGCACACATGTTAGATGGAATTTTGGCCCACTCCTCTTTGCAGATCATCTGTAAATCATTAAGATTTCGAGGCTGTCGCTTGGCAACTCGGATCTTCAGCTCCCTCCATAAGTTTTCGATGGGATTAAGGTCTGGAGACTGGCTAGGCCACTCCATGACCTTAATGTGCTTCTTTTTGAGCCACTCCTTTGTTGCCTTGGCTGTATGTTTCGGGTAATTGTCGTGCTGGAAGACCCAGCCACGAGCCATTTTTAATGTCCTGGTGGAGGGAAGGAGGTTGTCACTCAGGATTTGACGGTACATGGCTCCATCCATTCTCCCATTGATGCGGTGAAGTAGTCCTGTGCCTTTAGCAGAGAAACACCCCCAAAACATAATGTTTCCACCTCCATGCTTGACAGTGGGGACGGTGTTCTTTGGGTCATAGGCAGCATTTCTCTTCCTCCAAAAACGGCGAGTTGAGTTAATGCCAAAGAGCTCAATTTTAGTCTCATCTGACCACAGCACCTTCTCCCAATCACTCTCAGAATCATCCAGATGTTCATTTGCAAATTTCAGATGGGCCTGAACGTATGCCTTCTTGAGCAGGGGGACCTTGCGGGCACTGCAGGATTTTAATCCATTACGGCGTAATATGTTACCAATGGTTTTCTTGGTGACTGTGGTCCCAGCTGCCTTGAAATCATTAACAAGTTCCCCCCGTGTAGTTTTCGGCTGAGCTCTCACCTTCCTCAGGATCAAGGATACCCCACGAGGTGAGGTTTTGCATGGAGCCCCAGATCGATGTCGATTGACAGTCATTTTGTATGTCTTCCATTTTCTTACTATTGCACCAACCGTTGTCTCCTTCTCACCCAGCGTCTTACTTATAGTTTGTAGCCCATTCCAGCCTTGTGCAGGTCTATGATCTTGTCCCTGACATCCTTAGAAAGCTCTTTGGTCTTGCCCATGTTGTAGAGGTTAGAGTCAGACTGATTAATTGAGTCTGTGGACAGGAGTCTTTTATACAAGTGACCATGTAAGACAGCTGTCTTTAATGCATTCACCAAGTTGATTTGGAGCGTGTAACTGGTCTGGAGGAGGCTGAACTCTTAATTGTTGGTAGGGGATCAAATACTTATTTCTCTGTGCACAATGCAAATAAATATATATAATTTTGACAATGTGATTTTCTTTTTTTTTTTTTTATATAATCTATCTCTCACTGGTAAAATTAACCTAGCCTAAAAATTCTAGACTGTTCATGACTTTGACAGTGGGCAAACTTACAAAATCAGCAAGGGATCAAATACTTATTTCCTCCACTGTATCTAATCCTATCCATAGTTTATAGGGTCGTAGTGTTATAGATATGCTATGCTGTCTCATATACACACTTTTTTTTGGGCGGACACATATGTATTGGGGCTATTTCCCTGACATTTTAAGCCCTGAGGGTATGTCCACACGGCAGCGTCTGTTACGGCTGAAATTACGGTGCTGTTTTCAGGAGAAAACAGCACCATAATTTCAGCCGTAATGGCATGTGCAGGCGTCTTTCGCTGCGTCCATTACGGACGTAATTGGAGCTATTTTTCTATGGAGTCCATGGAAAACGGCTCCATTTACGTCTGAAGAAGTGACAGGCACTTCTTTGACGCGGGCGTCTTTTTTACGCACCGCCTTTTGACAGCGGCGCGTAAAAAAAAAAATGACCGTCGGCACAGAACATCGTAAGACCCATTCAAATGAATGGGCAGATGTTTGCCAACGCTTTTGAGATGCATTTTCGTACGTAATTCAATGCTAAAACGCCCGAATTACGTCCGTAAATAGGGTGTGTGAACCCAGCTTTAGTGACGCCCCCGGCTGCTAGTGCTGCATTGTTGGGTCACTTAGGAGACCCAGCGATGCAGCTGAAAGCTGCAGACCGTCGGCCATGAGAAGTTTGCGGGGGGGGGCCAGTAAGAATTGTTGCATCGGGGCCCATGAGCCTTCAGCTACGCCCCTGTATATGTGGTTAATTTTTGGTTTGTTTAGGGGGCGGCAATAGAGAGTCCCACACAGGCCGGCCCTGGCTGCAGGTCATGTTAGGCCTGCAGCCTATAAGGTGCTACTGTGTGGCAGTATATACAGGGGGAGGGGGGCTGTGTAGCGCTATATACAAATGGTGGAGGGGGCTTTGTAGCGCTATATACAGATGGAGGGGGGCTGTGTAGCGCTATATACAAGGGGAGGAGGGGGGCTGTGTAGTGCTATATGCAAGAGGAGAGGGGGCTGTGTAGCGCTATATACAAGGGGAGAGGGGAGCTGTGTAGCGCTATATACAAGGGGAGAGGGGAGCTGTGTAGCACTATATACAAGGGGAGGAGGGGTGCTATGTAGCGCTATATACAAGGGGAAAGGAGGACTGTGTAGCACTATATAAAAGGGGAGAGGGGCCATGTAGCGCTATATACAAGGGGAGATGGGGGCTGTGTAGCGCTATATACAAGGGGAGGAGGGGGCTGTGTAGCGCTGTATACAGGAGTAGAGGGGGCTGTGTAGCGCTATATACAAGAGGAGGAAGGGGCTGTGTAGCGCTATATACAGGGGAGGGGGGCTGTGTAGCGCTATATACAAGGGTAGGAGGGGGGCTGTGTAGCACTATATACAAGGGGACAGGGGGCTGTGAAGCACTATATACAGGGGGGAATTGCTGTGTAGCACTATATACAAGGAGAGGGGGCTGTGTAGCACTATATACACAAGAGGAAGAGGGAGCTCTGTAGCACTATCTACAGAGGTCTGTGTGGCGCTATCTACAGGGGTCTGTGTGGCACTATCTACACGGGTCTGTGTGGCACTATCTACAGAGGGTTCTGTGTGACACTATCTACAGGGGCTCTGTGAGGCACTATGTACAGGGGGGTCTGTGTGGTACTATCTACAGGGGGGTCTGTGTGACACTATCTACAGGGGGTCGGTGTGGCACTATCTACAGGGGGGACTATTTGGCACTATCTACAGGGGGTCTGTGTGGCACTATCTACAGAGGGTTCTGTGTGGCACTATCTACAGGGGGTCTGTGTGGCACTATCTACAGGGAGGTCTGTGTGTGGCACTATCTACAGGGGGGTCTGCATGTGGCACTATCTGCAGGGGGCCGCGTGTGGCACTATCTGCAGGGGGCTGCGTGTGATGCTATCAACAGGGGGTGACGCTATCTACAGGGGAATGTGTGTGACGCTTTCTGCAGGGGGGGCTGTGTGTGTCGCTATCTACAGGGGGGGTGAAGCTGTCTACAGGGGGATGTGTGTGCCACTATCTACAGGGGGTCTGTGAGGCACTATCTACAGGGGCTGTGTGTCGCTATCTACAGGTGGTCTGTGTGGCGCTATCTACAGGGAGAATGGTGTAATGAAGGATTCTTTCATTGATGCCTGTAATTGGTGTTTATAACTGTCTGTTTTACTGCTGGACTTGTAATATTATAGTCTTTAAAAAAGTAATTAAAACTAATTTAAAATAAGTCTTATTATTCTCTTATTTAGTATGCTATATTAGCGTTTACTGGGGGTATTACTTTTGGTCATCAGATTGCCTACCATTGATGGAGACTTGCCCTGCTCCCTAATTGCCCCGCTCAAGAGCTGCCAAGACTTAGAGGGAACATTGGTTGTGATGTCACAGTGCCTTACCCAGGGGTAGATGCCATCATCAGAGGGCCCTTGAGAAATTTTATTACGCAGCATGTCAATTGTATTTGCGTAAACACTGCATATTTGTTGTAGAATTTCTCATCCCATGTGACCGCTGCAGCCAATCACAGGCTGTAGTGGTGGTCACATGGGATGACACGTTTCATACCATGTGACCGCCGCTGTAACCTGTGATTGGCTGGGATGAAAAGTCATCCCGTGTGAATGATGAGCAGGGCCGGCTCCAGGTATATGTGGGCACTTGGGCGACACAAGACTTAGCAGGCCCCTTTGTGGGGGAACTCACGGCGGCAGTAAAATGGCAGAAAACTTCACTTTGTTCCCCCATATAGACGTTAGGCCCTGTTTATGCCCCCATATAGAAGTTAGGACCCTAGTTTGTACCTCCATAAGTTTAGCGCCCTCTGCAGATAGTGCCACACAGCCCCCCTCACAGGTAGTGCCACGCAGCCCCCCCAAGTAGTGCCACACAGTCCCCCTTCCTGGTAGTGCCACACATCCCCCCTCACAGGTAATGCCACACAGCGCCCCCTCCAAGATAGTGCCACACAGCCCCCACCTCCCAGGTAGTGCCACACAGCCCCCACCTCCCAGGTAGTGCCACACAGCCCCCTCCTCTCAGGTAGTGCTGCACAGCCCCCTCCTCCAAGGTAGTGCCACACAGTGTGTAACATCAAAAAGTACATGGATTGTATCAATCCGTCATTTATCTCACTATGAGAAATCCGTAACAATAACCAAGTGTAACTTTGTGCGTTGATCAAATAGACAACTAGGAGAACCATACAAACTGGAAAAATGATCAACTTAGGCACAAAATAATTGAGTATAAAAATATAAATTTTATTACAGATAGACACGACAGAATAAAAAGATGAGTCACACAATGAGAAGGCATCAGCCTATGCAAGGCCAAAAAGAGTAGATACAATGAGCATGTTTATGCATAATAAAAAGATACAGACACATATGTGTATTGGAGTCCAGGAGGGACAGCCAAACCACATAAGAAATGTATCAAGGTGGGTAATGCAAATGGTAATGGTGGTCAGATATAAAGTGCTAGAAAATGCAGGTAACAGAATGACATCAGACCACAAGCATAAAATGCAAACAAGTGTTGAAGGTAAACAACATACCCGAGGTCATGGTCTAGCACAGGGAGGACGCCAAAACACAACGCGCGTTTCGGCAAATGCCTAGACGAAAATGTATATTTTTATACTCAATTATTTTGTGACTAAGTTGATCATTTTTTTTCAGTTTGTAGGGTTCCACTTAGTTTATGGCCAACTTTTTCCGGAAATCGATGTAGCGGTGTACGGACTCAGTAGTAGTCTATGAGGCCATATTGCTGCATTCTCCATTTAACATCATATTACAGAGCTGTTCTCCCCTACAATCATTGGGGTTTTGTTTTTTTAGCAAGAATATATCAATAATACAGATCCATATGGAGGCATCATATGGTGGTAGACAGAGTGTCTTCTCTTGCTGAACAGGCTTAGTGCACTAAGGCTCTGCTTCTTGCAGTATCCTGAAATGTACACAAGATGGCAGTATAATCCACCATATTGCAATACCACATACAAAGGAAGCTTTGTATTACATTACAGCATAACAAAATAAGTAAACAGATTTTGGTTTATTCCAGATTCTGGTTAATTCCAGTTCCTTTCTCATCACTGGAGTTGTAAAGAAACTTTTCCATATATGTGAGATGACAGCATGCACTTAATAGTCAGCAGACAAGAAACCCCAACAAGAAACTAGTTATTACACTGGAAAGGCTCATCTTGATATTGTCCATAAAGCAGAACAAGATGAGTCATGATGAACAAATTGAATATATATATATATATATATATATATATATATATATATATACATATTGTAAACTATCAACGCGAATATAACATGTATAACATATTGTAAACTATCGACGTGAATATAACATGTATGACATTCTAAACTATCAACGTGAATATAACATGTATAACATATTGTAGACTATCAACTATCGACTTGAATTCTCAGGGTCTCATCAACTTTTAGGATTCTCTAATTATATTCATTTATAATTACAAATTAATTAGAGAGAATTAAAAAACAAAAAGAAAGAAGTGGAATATTTCATATATTTACTATATAAACTATATGGACAAAAGTATTGGGACACCTACACATCACACCTACAGGATATTTTATGACATCCTATCCCTAATCCGTAGGCATTAATATGGAGTTGATTTTCCCCCTTTGCAGCTAAAACAGCTTTTAGTCTTCTGGGAAGGCTTTCCAAGAGAGTTTGGGGGGTGTCTGTGGGAATTTTTGCCCATTCATCCAGAAGAGCATTTGTGAGGTCAGGCACTGATATTGGATGAGAGGTCCTGGCTCGCAATATCCATTCTAGTTCATCCCAAAGGTGTTCAATGGGGTTGAGGTCAGGGGTCTGTGCAGGCCATTCAAGTTCTTCTACACCAAACTCACCCAACCATGCCTTTATGGACCTTGCTTTGTGCACTGGGGCACAGTCAAGCTGGAACAGAAAAGGGCCAGGGATTCCTCTCCTGGAGGAACCTCTGGCGTCACTATCCATATGTGGACAAGGATAACAGGGGCTCCTGCTGGAGCGGAATCCCCGGCCAGAGCGTTGTTGACTCTCTGGCCGGGGATTCCACTCCTAGGGGGAGCACCTGTCTTCACTGTCCATACATGGACAGTGACATCAGTGGATTCTCCTGGAGTGCAATCCCCGACCAGAGCGTGGCCGACGCTCTGTCCGGGGATTATGCTCCTAGAGGGAGCCCCTGACATCATTTTCCATATATGGACAGTGACGTCATGTGCTCCTCCTGGAGTGGACCTCCTAGCCAAACCATGGCTGATGCTCCTGCTGGGGATTCCACTCCTAGAGGGTGCCCCAATGGAACTATATACAGGGATGGGGGTATTGTGTGGGGCTGTCTACAGTGGGTGTGACGCTATCTTCAGGCTGGGTGTGGTACTACCTATATAGGAATTGTGACACTATATGGGCATTATCTACAGGGGACAATGTGGTGCTATCTACATGTGCACTGTGTGTGGCACTATCTATGTGGGCGCTGTGGCACTATCTATGTGGGCATTGGCACTTTATATGTGGGCCCTGACACTTTATATGTAAGCACCATGGCACTTTATATGTCGCCAATGTGGCACTATGTGGGCACTGTGGCACTATCTACAGTGGGCACTATGGCACTATCTATAGAGGCATTGCGGCACTATCTACATGGGCACTGTGGTGTTTTCAGGGGGTTGGGACAAAAAAACCATGGCAAATGAAATACATCTGTTTTTTAACGGGTATAAAAAAAATGGATCGAAAACAGATCACAAACGGCCATTAAATTGTATGTAGGTTCAGATAGCACCAGATACAGGTTTTGCACGGATAGGGGCCCAACCCAATGATGAGTATGAAAAGAGTATCCAGCACACCAATTTGAGAAAAAGGTAATTTTTATTTTGTTTTTAATGCCAGTGGCAGAGTGCAACTTCTACAAGCGCTCGTCCATAAAGTCTACCCAGCACGGCTCAGTGCCTGAAGAAGGTCACATAGACGGAAACGTTGCACTCTGCCACTGGCATTAAAAACAAAATAAAAATTATCTTCATCTCAAATTGGTGTGCCGGATACTCTTATCATAAACGGCCATTAAAAACGGACAGACGGACTGGCAATAGATGAAAATTTGGAGACACTGATGCAAAACGGCCATGAAAAACACTTGATTAGTTTTTAATGGCCATTTGTTTTCATTGTCATGTGAATGTAGCCTAAAGGAAAGACTGATATGTTTTTGTATTCATTCTTGTGTTTGTCTCAAAAACTGCCAGAAAAACTGCATATTTTGTTCTAGCCAGGCTATGTAAACCTTTGAAGTCAATTTATTTTTATTTTTTATATAAAACTGTGTATAATGTGATTATACTGTATATTATTTTGTATATGAAGGTACATTCTCGATAGAATTAATGATAGGGGTGCTCTGTGGAAGAAAACTAGAGTTTTACAGGAGATGATCAGTTGATCCAGGAGTTTATTCTTATTGTCATATTGGAGTCAACAAGAATTTGTGTCTCTATTTAAAAAAAAATTAAAAAAAAACCTTACTGACTATGTTAAAGGGAATATGTTGCCAGAAAAACATGGTTTTTTTTTAAAAAAATTAAACATTTAGTGTGTGGGTGATTAAACATTGTTCAAATTTTTTTTATTTTTTTGCACGAGTCCATGTAATATTATAAATTATTTCTAATTTATAATACTACCCATTTTTGGTCACTAGATGGAGCTGTTCCCAAAATTGCAGCATTGCAACATTGGGTTAAAAGCCCTCGCTCTAGTGAGCTCTCAGCATCCCCCCCTCCTTTATCCTGGCTAGTGCCGGGATAAACGAGGGGTTTGAACGATGTAACCTCCTACACTGTGTGTCGCCATTTTTTGAGCTAACCCACAGTGTAGTAGGTTTACATACAGTAGTAAACACACACAAACACGAACATACATTGAAATCTCTTACCTGCTCATAATTTGTGATGACACTGTTCCTTTAAAGCGATTCTCTGGGTTTAGAAAAAAAAAGCAGAAAAAGTTTTATTTTCTAGAAACAGTGCCACTCTTGTTCTTGGGCTGTATCCGGTATTGCAGTTCAGCCCTATTCAGAGATAGCCAATTCAGAGTTTTTTTTTTGTTTGTTATTGGTTTTTTATTGCACGCGCAAAGTATAATCATAAAAACAGTGTTTCATATTATACTAAAATGAGAAATACAGCGTACATTTTCAAGAACAGACATAGAAAGTTGATAAGATGGTCCCTCACCTCATCTGTTCATTGCAACTATCGAATGCTCATAACTGCTGAATTTTAGGACTTTACAACACCTGCAAAAGAAAATTGTTCCATATTTTCTGGATGAAGAGACATTAGGGAATGTTTAATTAAAGCAGAAATCTATAGAGGAATGATTATTATGAGCAACTTTTTTTGTTTATGGCTTCAGCGTCATTGAAACTTTTTTCTCAGGTGCAGAATCTGTTTTTTTTTTCTATACATACCGTTATATTAGCAACAAAGTTTACTTAATCTCACAGAACAAAATTATGTAATTTGGGATCTACATAAGAAGGAAATCAATATGGCAGGATGATGTATGTACATACACTATATGGACAAAAATATTTGGACATCCCTTCTAATTATTGAGTGCAGGTGTTTCAGCCACACCTTTAGCAAACAGGTGTCTAAAATCAAGCACACAGTCATGCAACCTCCATAGACAAGCATTGGTTGTGCAGCGCCCATGGCCGCGGGCCGTCGGGTTTACTCACCTCCTGACGCCCGCAGCCATGGATCTGTGAGCGCTGGTCCCCATCTCCTTCCTAGGAGACACCAGCGCTCACTTCCGCTCCAGTCCCCTGTGTACCGTAGGGTGCGTGCGCACGCTCGTGCCCGCTCTTCAAGGGCCAGCGCACGCACATGAAAACAATCATCATCATCAACCCACGTGATTTCCTGGTCTATAAGAAGGCCCCAGCCCTTCTGATCCTTGCCTGAGCGTTGTTAGTATATCCCAAGTCTGTCTTGCAAATAGTCCCTTAGTGTTTCCCATTCCGGTTGTTACCCGTGCCCTGTTACCTGTTCCTGTATCCCGTGCCGTGTTCTTGTTCCTGTGCCTACTAGTGTTGGAGTCGTGTTCTACTGCACCTGATGTCGTTTCCACGTCCAGTGTCTTCTGCCACGTCCAGTGTCTTCTGCCACACCTTGTACTGCCCGCCACGTCTGGCGCAACCTGCTGCACCGACCTTCATCCGTGCTGAAGCCACAGCCACTATCTGGACTAGTTCAGGTACTTGAGTGTTACGAACTGCTAAAGACTTTTGTATAGACTGAGACCTGGTCAGCTGCCTCTCTGCTACGGCGGAGCGGGCCAGTGGGTCCACATACCCTGTGATCGTGACAGTACGCTCAGGCCATGGAACCCGCTTGCCAGCCCAAGACCGCAGTCCAGTACAGTCGGAGATACATGACCTACACACATGTCAAGATCAACTCCTTCAGGCTGTATATTCTATCATGGTCCGTCTGGATCAACTCACTGTTCCACCTCCGATTCTTCCTCCAGAGGCTGTTGCTATACCACTCCTCATTGCTCCTCCTGTTTGTTCCAGATCCACAGTTCCTCTGCCTCTTCCTCCTCGCTATGACGGTGATCCCAGAGCATGTAGAGGATTTATTAACCAATGCATGGTTCATTTTAGGCTACGGGCTCATCTCTTCCCCTCTGAGGAGGCCAAAGTAGAATTTATCATCTCCCTTCTTGCTGGCAAGGCCCTCGCATGGGTGAACCCAATCTTGGAGCAACAAGGACCTGTATCCTCTGACCTAGCCTTGTTCCTGCAGTCCTTTCGTGCCGTGTTCGAGGAGCAGGGTCCAACATCCTCAGCCGCAGCCACTCTGTTGACCCTCAAGCAAGAGGGTTCCACAGTAGGGGAGTATGCTATCTCCTTCCGTACCCTGGCAGCTGAGCTGGCATGGAACAATGAGGCACTGGTGGCGACCTTCTGGCAGGGACTGTCCTCTCACATCAAGGACGAACTGACGGCCCGCGACCTTCCTTCTACCTTGGATGCCCTCATCCTGTTAGCCACTCGGGTTGACATGAGAATCCGGGAGCGCACTCAAGAGGTTCAACAGGAGAGCCGGGGCCACCGACCAGCACCATCGGTCCACAGACCACTATTGCCTTCCCTAGTGCGCTACCTGAAGAACCCATGCAGGTAGACAGAGTCCGGTTGTCTGAACAAGAGAAGCAGCACAGACGCTCCTCTGGACTATGTATGTATTGTGGCCTTAAGCGTCATTTTGTGCGCCAATGCCCACAGAAACCGGGAAACTCCAGTATCTAGGGTTGGTTGGAGAGGCAACTCTAGGTGGGACGCCTCCAAATGTTAAAACCTCTTCCAAATTATCGATTCCTGTGGCCATCGTCTCCGGAGAGACGTCACATCCCTCCTCCGCCTATCTTGACTCCGGAGCAGTTGCTAATTTCATCCAACAGGATCTAGTGGATCGTTTACGTTTACCCACAGTTCTTCTGGAGAGATCCCTGGCTGTTGCCTCTGTGAATGGTCTACCATTGCCCGATCCGATTGTGTTTATCACTGAGCCGTTCACACTACGGGTCGGAGCTCTTCACTCGGAGCAGATCGCCTTCCTTGTACTACCTAATGCTATCAATCCTATTCTGCTGTGTCTGCCATGGCTTCGCCTACACGCCCCGGTTCTTGACTGGAGTTCTGGAGAGATTCTTCAATGGGGTTCCAGATGCCATAGCCATTGCCTGTCACATGTTCGTCCTGTTATGCCCCATCTGCCTCAGTCACTCTCCGATCTACCATTTCAGTATGCCAGTTTTGTGGATGTCTTCTGCAAGCGAGAGGCTGAGACGTTGCCCCCACATTGGAATTATGACTGTCCCATTGAACTGGTTCCAAATGCTTCTCTTCCCCATGGACGGGTATATCCTCTCTCCTTGCCAGAGACTTTATCAATGTCAGCCTATATCAAGGAGAATTTGGAGAGGGGTTTTATACGAAAATCTTCCTTTCCGGCTGGGGCCGGCTTCTTCTTCGTTAAGAAGAGAGACGGATCTCTTCGACCCTGCATTGACTACCGTGGTCTCAACCAGATCACGGTCAAGAACAGAGACCCATTGCCACTTATATCCGAGCTGTTTGATCGCATACAAAGAGCCCAAAAAATTTCTAAGCTAAACCTGTAGGGGGGGGGGGGTATAATCTAATGCAGATTCGCCGGGGTGACGAATGGAAGACGGCATTTAACACCTGTGACTGGCACTACGAATACCTAGTGATGCCCTTCGGACTGTGTAACGCTCTCGCAGTCTTTCAGGAATTCGTCAATGATATCTTCCGAGATCTCCTCTATATGTGTGTTGTAGTTTATTTCCATGATATTTAGATTTTCTCCCCAGATCTGATGACCGATCGGAGGCATGTTCGTCAGGTTCTTCTGCGACTAAGGGAGAATCGCTTATATGCCAAGTTGGAAAAGTGCGTCTTTGAAAAGAGGTCTTTGCCCTTTCTGGGCTACATCATCTCGGATCAAGGTCTTAAGATGGATCCTGAGAAACTAAAGTCTGTCCTGGAATGGCCACGTCCTCAAGGCCTGAGGGCCATACAGCAGTTCCTGGCATTCGCCCATTTCTACCGGCAGTTTATTCCAAACTTCTCATCTCTGACGGCTCCCATCTCCACCCTTACCAAGAAGGGTGTGAACGCCAAGGTGTGGACTCCAGAGGCAGAGTCCACATTTATTAGCCTCAAGAAAGCCTTCACTTCAGCCTCGATCCTCCATCATCCTGACGTATCTCGGCAGTTCTCATTGGAGGTGGACGCTTCCTCTGTTGGTGCAGGTGCACTTCTGTTCCAGAGGAGCTCCAAAGGAAAGGCTGTAGTATGTGGCTATTACTCGAGACTTTTTTCTTCTGCAGAGCGCAATTACTCTATTGGAGATCGGGAGCTACTGGCCATCAAATTGGCTCTGGAGGAGTGGAGACATCTTCTAGAAGGCGCAGCTCACCCCATCTTGGTCTACACCAACCACAAGAACCTTACCTATCTTCAGTCCGCTCAACAACTAAATCCCCGTCAAGTCAGGTGGTCACTGTTCTTCACGCGTTTCCAATTTGTGCTCCAATACCGTCCCGCTGACAAGAATGTGAGGGCCGATGCCCTGTCCAGGTCATTTGAGACGGATGACATGTTGGAGTCCCTTCAAACTATCATAGACCCTTCCTACATTGTCACTGCTAATCCTTTGCAGGTTAGAGACATCCCTCCAGGGAGGACTTTTGTTCGGTTGGCAGACAGGAGAAGAATTCTCCGCTGGAGACACAGTTCTAAACTGGCTGGGCACGCTGGTGTTTGTAAAATCCGAGACCTGATTGCTCGTCACTTCTGGTGGCCCACGCTACCTAAAGATGTTCTGGACTTTGTGTCTTCTTGCAGGGTGTGTGCTTCTAACAAAGTTACACACTCCAAGCCTGCCGGCCTTCTTCAACCTCTGCCTGTATCCAATGCCCCCTGGCAGCACATTGCGATGGACTTTGACACAGACCTTCCTCCCGTAGCAGGATGCAACACTGTCTGGGTGGTGATGGACGGGTTCTCGAAGATGGCACATTTTATCCTGCTGACCAGCCTACCTTCTGATCCCCGACTGGCAAGTCTCTTCATTCAGCACATCTTTCGCTTGCAATTTACCTCAAAGTCCTGGAGAGCCGCCTCAGTATCTTCCGGGTACCAAAGTCTGGCTGTCCTCTCGGAATATTTGTTTGAAGGTGCCATCATACAAGTTTGCTCCCAGGTTCCTTGGTCCTTTTGAAATTCTGCAACAGATAAACCCTGTCACCTATAAGCTGCGGCTGCCTTCTACCCTCAGAATCCCCAACTCCTTTCATGTGTCCCTCCTGAAACCAGTGGTCCTGAACCACTATAGCAAGACTTCTAGTTGCACAATTGCTCCCAGCGGTTCTTCTGATGTTTTCGATGTGAGGGAGATCCTGGACTGCAAAAGGGTAGGAGGAAGGACTTTCTATTTGGTCGACTGGAGAGAGTTTGGTCCTGAGGAGAGGTCCTGTGAGCCAGAAGAGAACCTAAGTGATCCTGCTCTCATTAAGAAATTCCTCTCTCGCTCTGGCCCTTAGAAGAGGGGACGTAAGAGGGGGATACTGTAGCGTCCATGGCCGCGAGCCATCGGGTTTACTCACCTCCCGATGCCCGCAGCCATGGATCTGTGAGCGCTGGTCCCCATCTCCTTCCTAGGAGACGCCAGCGCTCACTTCCGCTCCGGTCCGCTGTGTCCCACAGGGTGCGCGCGCACGCTCGTGCCCGCTCTTAAAGGGCCAGCGCACGCACATCAAAACAATCATCATCAACCCACATGATTTCCTGGTCTATAACAAAGCCCCAGTCCTTGCTTGAGCGTTGTTAGTATATCCCAAGTCTGTCTTGCAAATCGTCCCTTAGTGTTTCCTGTTCCGGTTGTTACCATTGCCCTGTTACCTGTTCTTGTATCCCGTGCTGTGTTCTTGTTCCTGTGCCTACTAGTGTTGGAGTCGTGTCCTACTGCACCTGCTGTCGTTTGCCACATCCAGTGTCTTCTGCCACATCCAGTGTCTTCTGTCACATCTTGTACTGCCCGCCACGTCTGGCGCAACCTGCTGCACCGACCTCCATCCGTGCTTAAGCCACAGCCACTGTCTGGACTAGTTTAGGTACTCGAGTGTTACGAACTGCTAAAGACTTTTGTATAGACTGAGACCTGGTCAGCTGCCTCTCCACTACAGCGGAGCGGCCTAGTTGGTCCACATACCCTGTGACCGTGACAGTTTGTAGTATGGGTTGTACTAAAGGGCTCTGTGACTTTAAACGTGGCACTGTCATAGAATGTCACCTTTGCCACAAATCAGTTGCTGAAATTTCTGATCTGCTAGATCTGCCCCGGTGAACTGTAAGTGCTATAATTGTTTAACACCTAGAAGTAACAACCGCTCAGCCGCAAAGCGCTAGAGCACGCAAACTTACAGTGAAGGGCCGCCAAGTGTTAAAAATTGCCTATCCTCTGCTGCCTCTCATCTAGAGATTTTAACCAAGGTAATTGACTAAACACTGCTATCTGTTACCTACACTTTGAACCCTAAGGGTATGTTCACACGCTGAGACAAAAACGTCTGAAAATACGGAGCTGTTTTCAAGGGAAAACAGCCCCTGATTTTCAAACGTTTTTTGAGCAACTCACGTTTTCGCTGCGTTTTCGCGCCGTTTTTTCAGCCGTTTTTGGAGCTGTTTTCAATAGAGCCTATGAGAAAATGGCTCCATAAACGTCCCAAGAAGTGTCCTGCACTTCTTTTGACGAGGCTGTAATTTTACGCGTCGTCTTTTGACAGCTGTCAAACGACGACGGTAAATTACAGGTCGTCGGCACAGTACGTCGGCAAACCCATTCAAATGAATGGGCAGATGTTTGCCGATGTATTGGAGCCCTATTTTTAGACGTAAATCGAGGCATAATACGCCTCGTTTACGTCTGAAAATAGGTTGTGTGAACCCAGCCTTAGGTAGATATAGTTACACCAGTTGATGTTGGTATTTAGATATCTTTCAAGGTGGTGCTGCACCCCAGCAGGTGCCACTATCCCTTTGCTCTGCTGAATCATGAAGGTCCTAAGTATAAGCCGTCAATTCAAATCCCCCCCAAATAAACCTTTAACCTTGAACAGAGGACAATCTTCATTGGACATACTGCGCTTTAATAATACAAATGTTTAAGCCGTGGTGACCCCAATACGTGCCGGGATCCACTTCAACATTAGCGTGCAGAAATCTGTGATTTATTTTTGATATGTAAGTAGATTTTGTATGCACGTATGTCTCTATTCTATTTGTTTTCTCTCTAATATTGCATTATCTTTCATGTTTATCCTACGTCACATAAAGGTTTTTTATTTAAGGGTTATTTATAAACATATGTCCACCCTTATCTTTGCTTAAATGTGGGTAAAGCGTACCTCCAATTATACAGACATTATTTAGAAAATCAATTAAAGTGCTGGTGACAATTTTGGAGATGGGAGCCTCGAAGACAGAGCAGGACACTATCCTAATACAGAGCTATGAGCCGACATTATCCCGGACTATACACAGTCCGTGCTACTGTTAAAAGCAAAATCACTGAAACAAGTTAGTTAGAAAAACTATTAGGGTATGTTCACACGGCTTATTTTCGGACGTTTTCGGGCCGTAAATGGCCGAAAAACGGCTGAAAAATCGGAAGCAGAACGCCTCCAAACATCTGCACATTGATTTAAATGGCAAAAACGGCGTTCTCTTCTGACGGGCCATTTTTTTTACGCGGCTGTTTTGAATAACGGCCGCATTAAAAACGCCCATGAAAAAGAAGTGCATGAAAAACGCGAGTTGCTAGAAAAACGGCTGAAAATCAGGAGCTGTTTTCCCTTGAAAACAGCTCTGTATTTTCAGAAGTTTTTTAGTGAGCATGTGAACATACCCTTAGTATGGAGGCACTCCTGCACTATAATTGTTTTTCTAAATACTGTCTGTATAATTGGAGGTACACTTTAAGGCTGGGTTCACACAACCTATTTTCAGACGTAAACGAGGCGTATTATACCTCGTTTTACGTCTGAAAATAAGGCTACAATACGTCGGCAAACATCTGCCCATTCATTTGAATGGGTTTGCCGACGTACTGTGCAGACAACCTGTCATTTACGCGTCGTCGTTTGACAGCTGTCAAACGACGACACGTAAAAATACAGCCTCGTCAAAAGAAGTGCAGGACATTGAACTCAATGAAGCACAGCTCAAAATTTATGGCTGTCAGAGAAGCCTCGCAAAATGCGAGGAGGAGCAATTACGGCTGAAACGAGGCAGCTGTTTTCTCCGGAAAACAGTCTGTCTTTTCAGACGTAAATGCCTGCTATCGTGTGCACATACGCGAAGGGCTCAAATTTCTCATTAATCAAATTAAATATAGCAGTTATCAGCCTGTACCCAGTTTTCCATTACCAGCCTGTATCCTGTCTGCTATTGCTATCAATTATCAGCCTGTATCCATTTGTCCATTACCAGCCCTTATCTTGCCTGCTTTTGCTATCAGTTATCAGCCTGTATCCTACTTGCTATCAGTTATCAGCCTGTATCCAGTTGTCCGTTACCAACCTGTATCCAGTCTGCTATTTCTATCTGTGGTCAGCCTGCATCCAGTTATCCATCTTCAGCCTGTATCCAGTCCACTGTTGCTATTTGTGGTCAGCTTGCATTTGGTTATATATTTCCAGGCTGTATCCAGTCCGGTGTTGCTATCTGTGGTCAACCTGTACCAGTCTGTATCCCGTCTGTGGTTGCTATCTGTTATCTGCCAGTGTCCAGCTGCCTGCTACTTGCCTGTGACCAGCTACCTGCTGCCTGTCTGTGTGAAGCTGCCAGCTACCTTCCTGTGTCCAGCTATCGGCTATGCATCTGTGACCAGTGATCTGCTGTCAGCTTCCATCCGTCAAGGTACCATCTGCCAGTGCCTGTCTCATGTCTGTTTGGCCAACAGCTACTCCGCCGGGACCACCTCAAGAGGTAGCGACCTGGTATCCTCAGATGCCTCAGATTAGGCAAGGTCTCGTTTTCCTCTTCCATCAAGGAGGCAAGATTAAGTGGGTTCTCCTTTCTCAGGTTTTATAGAGTTTGCGTTTCACCAGGGCGAAGATTATGTAAGGAGCTGAAAGTATGTTGTGAACTCGATTGCAATGCTATGTGAACTCTTTTGATATTGTTATGTGTAGTAGTCCCCCTTAGGCGTGCAGATCATTTTTTCTGAAGGTGCGTTCCTTTGCTATCTTAACCAGAAAAGACAATGCTTTTCCCTCTTTATTGCCAGGAGCATAGAATTTGTGTTTAACTCTACAGTATGTCTTAGAAGCCCTTGTTTTTAATAACTCTTTGAAAGAGTTCCAAAGGAATGAAAGATTATTTTATTATGTAATGGCCAGAGATGTTTCAAGTTTAGCTATCTGCATTAAAAAGGAAGTTAAATGGAATAATGCTTCTTTACAAAGGAGCCAAGCACAATCAAGTCACTCCTAATATAGGTTTCTTGAGCCTCCGCCGATAAATGATTGCTAAGAAGGAGAATCTGTATTTCAAAGAAGGACTGGAGATTTTCAGTGATCTTATCCTTAGTGGATTTCGTATAAATCAGGGTGTTAGTCAGTTTCCACTACCACTCTCGGGTAGGTAGGCCTAGATGCAAAACGGATATGTGTTCAAGGGTCATGATTGGCGATTGTGATGTTCTCAAACATGGAGATTATGACTTGAGTAAGATATCTGCTTTGAATAAACAAGTAGTACAGTCTCTTGTACATCCCATAAATGTTAGAGAAGAAGGTATAATCTAAGAAATCTGGGTGCAGTGAACGCCAGTTATCTACCAATCCTAGATGTGAGAGAGATGTGAGGACCCTGCTAAGAGCTCAGTTCGATATAGCAGATGTTTTTGAGGAGGAGTCCACAACAGGCTTCAGAGTGGTGATAAAATCACCTCCCACTAATTAAAGGCCCTCAGAAAATGCTTCGATTTTGTTAAGCGTCTCTTTTAACCAAATAACTGTGCCCTTATTTTGGGCATACAAATCCCAAATCGTGACCAGTGGGTTTCCTAAATATCCCTTTAAAAGCAGATATCTTTCTGGAGGAGCAGTGAGAATTTAATTATTTACCAAAGGAGAAACTACTAGAATGATAACATTTTGGGTAATAGTAGTGTAATGACAAGGATGGAATGTAGCCATGTCGTAAGTGTTCTTCTTTTAACGGTAGAATGTCAACCTTAGCTCTATTCATCAGAGAGAAAATCTGGCTACACTTAACAGGCATAGATGGAGAAATTATTATAAAAATAATAGGATACCAATGTGTTGTTAGGAAAACCTGTGCACCTCCATAACTGACAAAGGAAAAAAAAATGAAACTGGAAAGCAACCAGTATGCGAAAGTTGAAATGGTCGCAATAAACACTTTGCAGTGTTAAGACCATTTTTTAAGATGAAAAGTTGGATGGACAAGAAGAGGGGGAGTGGAACAGAGATTTGAAACTTGATTGGCATGATAACATAGTAGTGACACTAAACCCACCCCAAAAAACTTATGATGAAGCATATAATAGTTCAGGGGGTACGACTCATAGGATAAGACTATGGAGGGAAAGGGGGAATGGGGAGTGGAAGAAAACACAGGAATACCATCAGTATCAAAGTTACTCTCTGAAAATAGATTGAAATTTTTAAGCAAAAACAAATACACAATTTAATATTATGACCTAGATAAATGTAAAGAGTAACACCAGCATCAGCTGGTTACAAAAAAAGAATACATATTGAAAGTTAGTATAGAGTTTCAAGTGTTTGCTACCTAGGCTTGAGCTTTCTTCATCTTGGGGTGTTTGGGTTTAGGCACTGTGGACATGTATCCAGTTGCTGAAGCTGTTAGAAGTTGTCCACATCGGGGATCTATTTGAAGCAATTCTCATATTGATTGGATATGTTGTGGGATTCTAAGTATGAACCTCTTTCCTAGATGTGACTTTGAAATCTCGAATGGATATAGCCGCCTATAAGGAATTTTGAGAGTGTGCAGTTGGCCAGTCAGCCATTTAAGTGTCTTGCACTTCTCGTAACTCCGTTGGCCGGTGCCGAGTCGCCAAGATTCCCTCCCCATCAGTGGCCTGGTCCCTCTGCTGCTCATGACCACCGGCGCCTCTGACCTGTCTCCTGTGACCGCGCTCTTCCTCCTGCTCGCTCCCATTGGAAGCACATGCGCTCCCTTGCTGTCTCTCAAAAGGCCAGCACATTCACAATGCTCTCCAACTAATCCCTGTTGCTCTGGACTTATTTAAAGCAGCTCCTCTGATCACCTGGTGCCTGAGAAACTTTTGTGCAACATTTTTTTTTATTACAAATGTTCCTGTTCTTATCCCACTACCTGATACCAGTCTGCATACCACTACCTGTTAACAGTCTGCATCCTGCTACCAGTCTGTATCCTGCTACCTGTCATTACCCCGCTACCTGATACCAGTCCATATCCTGCAACCCGCTACCAGTTTGCACTCTGTTACATGCTACCAGTCCATATTCTGCTATCTGCTACCAATCCGTATCATGCTACCTGCTAAGAGCCTGAGGCCTACTACCTGTTGACAACCTGTGTCCTGCCTGCATTCCTGAAGACCTGCTTCCTGTTACGAACTCTTACTTCTGATCTACACTCGTTTGCCAAGGTATCATTTGCCAGTGCCTGTACCCACTGTGTACTACCCTGTTGTCTCCTGGTCCACTGGGTCAGCTGCTACTCACATCAATAACACCTCAAGCAATAGCGACCTGGTAGTCTTCCCGCAGCGAAGTCCAGTTCCCCATATGGGGGTTAAAGGGTGAATACCAGGGAGGCTACTTATATAATGTCCTTAGAGGTGGCTCTAAGTCAAACCAGTTGAGTAGCACAGTTGGTTCACAACTCGCTGGTCATTACAATTCTGCATGGTGGAAGTGGCTAAATCTTGTAAAAGCTGTAGGTGAAAAACCATCAAAAATAAATTCTCCTTGTTTCCTAAGTTTGAATAAAATCTTTGTAGTTTCCACAAAGCTTAAGAGTCCACTGACTACATCTCTCGGAGGGTAATTTTGTGAAGACTTAGGTCTGAGTGCCCTGTGCACACGTTATATGACAATATTAGCACCTCTTTTCAGGCCCAGTTCAGAAAATTTTTAAAGGTTTACTGGGAAGATGCTATATGCTGTAAAGCAAGTCCAATAAAATCTATACCCCTTTTAAAAATTGTACTGGTACTTTGGAGCAATGTGCGGTGCTTCTATGACTTTGCCTCAGAGGGAGGGCAACAGTGTGGGTAGGCCACGGTAGGCCGTGACACAGGATTCAGCTTTAAGGTAAAAAATCTTAGGCAAAAGTCCCATTATTTAAATCGGCAGACTGTGTGGAGTAGTGCAGATAACGTTTCAGACAGGAATGAGAATGGGGAAAGGAGGATTGGGCAGAAATGGGAATTTGAAAAGCGAAACTCTGCAGATCAGCGTCCGCTCAGCTCAGCGTCTAGGCCACATCTCCTGTGCCCTTTCGACCTGTTGTTTTGTCCATAACTACTCTTTTGGATTATCCTTTGTACAGCATAACCGACTCCCCTACATCGCTGTTGCCGAGCCCTGGGTTGTCTGACTACCCTTTCGAACTCCAGAACTCTACCATGTACCAAACTCTACTTTATCCCTGTTACGTGAGTCCTTATTGTCTTCCCTGGAACTTGTTATTTGACTGTATGCCCATTCCCTTAGTGACTGTATCTCCAACCTCCCAATACTTTGTCTGGTACCCATTCCACTAACTTTATTCAGAGAATCAACCACAAAATTAGCTAGAGTGCCCAAAGTCCTGGAGCCAGCTGACTACCTCGAACCTAATTGAAGTGGTGGAAAAGGAATGAAATACGTGAATTGTGCCGCCTGGTTGGTTCTTTCTCTGGATATCTTAGGAACCAGACCGTAACAGATCCTCTAATACTCTGATAGGTCTGTTGGACTTGTTTATGCATAACCCTTTGATCAAAATGTCTCTAAGAAAATTAGAAATATGAGATAAATGTCTTTAAGAAAATAAGAAATAGTCAAGTGTGTCAAAAATGTAAGACTGACACTTTTAGACTTGAGGTGATTAAAATGTTAAGAACTAACTGAATTAACACAAATTATTGACATGATCCATACATCTACAGTATTTTATACATCAATTGTTTGATTGCTGATTTTACAGAGAGTTCACCATAAGGTTACGGAAACTTACAGAAGCATTTCATGTGATCTGCTAAAACAATTATGGATGACCTTAAAACAGATAAAAGATATTATTTTACAGTTTGTACACAATGTTTATTCGAGGTTTTTATAGGCTAGTCATTGGTGAGCCATAAACTTTTAAATGGGTGACGTGTCAGAGCACGACAAATTATAGATATTCAGTAGCACTACCAGCATACAAGAAATCCCCAACAGTGGGTGGTGCACACAGCAAAAATGATCCGGGTCCAAGGGAACTCAGTTATCCAAACCAAAAGATAAAGAATTACCACAGCACTCCAATTGAAGAAAAAAAAGTGTGTACTTGTTTATTCACCAAGCATGAACTTGCAAAGTTTCAATCCTAATAGGGTCGTTCTCAAGCATTAATACGTTGACTTAGTGGACAATATATATATATATATATATATATATATATATATATATATATATATATATTACCGTTGAAAAGTTTGGGGTCACCCAGACAATTTGGTGTTTTCCATGAAAACTCAAACTTATATTTATCAAATGAGTTGCAAAATGACTAGAAAATATAGTCAAGATATTGACAAGGTTAGAAATAATGATTTTTATTTCAAATAATAATTTTCTCCTTCAAACTTTGCTTTCGGCAAAGAATGCTCCATTTGCAGCAATTACAGCATTGCAGACCTTTGGCATTCTAGCTGTTAATTTGCTGAGGTAATCGGGAGAAATTTCACCCCATGCTTCCAGAAGCCCCTCCCACAAGTTGGATTGGCTTGATGGGCACTTCTTGCGTACCATACGGTCAGGCTGCTCCCACAACAGCTCTATGGGGTTGAGATCTGGTGACTGCGCTGGCCACTCCATTACAGATAGAATACCAGCTGCCTGCTTCTTCCCTAAATAGTTCTTGCATAATTTGGAGGTGTGCTTTGGGTCATTGTCCTGTTGTAGGATGAAATTGGCTCCAATCAAGCGCTGTCCACAGGGTATGGCATGGCGTTGCAAAATGGAGTGATAGCCTTCCTTATTCAAAATCCCTTTTACCTTTTACGAATCTCCCACTTTACCAGCACCAAAGCAACCCCAGACCATCACATTATCTCCACCTTGCTTGACAGATGGCGTCAGGCACTCTTCCAGCATCTTTTCAGTTGTTCTGCGTCTCACAAATGTTCTTCTGTGTGATCCAAACACCTCAAACCTCGATTTGTCTGTTCATAACACTTTTTTCCAATCTTCCTCTGTCCAATGTCTGTGTGCTTTTGCTCATATTAATCTTTTCCTTTTATTAGCCAGTCTCAGATATGGCTTTTTCTTTGCCACTCTGCCCTGAAGGCCAGCATCCCGGAGTCGCCTCTTCACTGTAGACGTTGGCACTGGCGTTTTGCAGGTACTATTTAATGAAGCTGCCAGTTGAGGACATGTGAGGCGTCTATTTCTCAAACTAGAGACTCTAATGTACTTGTCTTGTTGCTCAGTTGTGCAGCGGGCCTCCCATAGCCTTCATTTCTAAGAACAAGAATATACTGTCGAGTTTCACATGAAAGCTCTCTTTTTCTAGCCATTTTGAGAGGTTAATCGAACCCACAAATGTAATGCTCCAGATTCTCAACTAGCTCAAAGGAAGGTCAGTTTTATAGCTCCTCTAAACAGCAAAACTGTTTACAGCGGTGCTAACATAATTGCACAAGGGTTTTCAAGTGTTTTCTTATCATCCATTAGCCTTCTAACACAGTTAGCAAACACAATGTACCATTAGAACACTGGAGTGATGGTTGCTGGAAATGGGCCTCTATACACCTATGTAGATATTGCATTAAAAACCAGACGTTTGCAGCTAGAATAGTCATTTAGCACATTAACAATGTATAGGGTGTATTTCTGATTAATTTAATGTTAACTGCATTGAAAAAACTGTGCTTTTCTTGCAAAAGTAAGGAAATTTCTAAGTGACCTAAAACTTTTAAACGGTAGTGTATATATAGCAAATGCCATGTGACATCATATCCTGTTAGCTAATTATTCTATAAAACATCTATAAAACATCTAAAACTCTTTTAACTATACATTGTAAAAATACATAAATACAGCAATATCAGTGAAACATATAGTGTTCATTGTGAAAATAACCGGAAACTACCGTTACCATAATGTTGGTGTAATGTACACCGCACTGAAAATTCTACTGAACATGTAAGGTTGTCTTAGCCACTTCAGACGCCAAAAAGACATTGATTATGTATGGAAGAAAATGCGCCAATATTATAGCCGCCGCATTGTCCCACTAATCCTTTTGAACCCGCTAATCCATCCCACTAATCCATCAGGGTGATATTATGGTTTACTGAATAGTGTCTATTGTATTCAATATTAACTAACAATTACATTCGCAATATAATACGGACAAAACTAAAACGTTCTTATAATACTATCTACAAAGTGGGGTTTAGTTATGTCTGAAGTACGGTGAAACTAAAAAGTATCTGGTCTTCTAGATTAATTTCTATAGTATGGTTATATCCAAAAGTTCTCTCCGGGGGGAGGGAATTACAAGTTACATTCAGCCTTAGTGGTATTACATTAGTTAACATTATTAGGCACGGTCTTCGACACTGGTATAATTTTGCCATGTATACATCGTCCAATACGCCATGCACCATTCTAGCCATTTTATAGGTTGAACTAACGGCTTGTGTACATCTCATCATCCTATATTAGGACAGGGAATCGTACCAAGCAAAAACCTACCAATTAATAACTGACTATTCAACTCATTTAGACATGATGGCTTTAGAGGTAATTTGTAGATCTGTAGTACAGAAACGGAGCCCCAGCCCATGCACAGATGTATTATGAAATTACCATAGAATGTTAAACCTAAAAATGAGAGTGGTAAAGGTGGTCATTTACGTTAAGGTTATTATCACTCAGAGATTGCTCCATATAGAATAAAATTTTCATGACATGGGGCATAGTTTATTTCTAAATGAATTTTTATTCTTGTGAACACAATAAGACATGAAATCTAGGTTACTAAACTATGGCTTTGAACAGAACAAAGCTCCAGTTTTAAACCACTTACAAATTAAAAAACAACCATGGTACACAAGCTGATTTAAAGATCACAGAACATTGGCAGCTATTATTGCAACAAGAACCAGGTCTAGGATTGTCAAATGCACGTTTTGCACATAGAATAATTTGTAGTAAAACCAGACAATTTTATTGGTAGAAAACAAAATTGAAGAAAATTGAATTATTTTTCCTGTTGTCCTGGTGGCGCTGTTTCTGGAAAGAAAAAAAAATTGGATTATTTTTTCTAATCCTAGTTGATCCCATAAAGCTTAAGGGTATAATCACATGGCATATGTTTAAGGCAGAAGAATACGAGGCTGATTTCAAGAGAAAACAGCCTTTCAATGCGAGCATTTTTGGATCTAGTTTTCAAAGTGTTTTTGAGTTTTGCAATAGTTTTTGAAGTGTCTTTTGAAACACTTTTCAAGAGTATTTTGAAGTGTATTTTGAGGTGTATTTTGAAGCGTTTTTTGTACTGTCAATCAGTGGCGGATTAAGAAGACCATGGGCCCTGGGCTGTTACCCAAACTTGGGCCTCCCTTCTCCACCGCCACCCTGCCGCGCCGTAACTATTGCTAACACTACCTTTTTGCACAAGCATTAACAAATGGGTGTTACGATTCCCCTTTCACAGGGATGTGTCCCTACATACTGACAGTATCACACTGTGCAGGGACACAGCGTCAACCCCCCATGTAGACAGCGCCACACACACACCCCCTGTAGCTAGAGCCACACACGCACACACCCCCCTGTAGATAAAGCCACACACACCCCCCTGTAGACAAAGCCACACACACACACACACACACACACACACACACACCCCTGTAGATAAAGCCACACACACACCCCCCTGTAGATAAAGCCACACACATACACACCCCTGTAGATAGAGCCACACACCCCTGTAGATAGTGCCACACACAACCCCCTTTAGAGAGCGTCACACAGCCCCCTATAGATAGCATCACACAGCCCTCCCCTTGTATATAGTGCCACACAGCGCTTCCCCCCCTTGTATATAGTTCCACACAGCGCTCCCCCCCCCCCCCTGTATATAGTGCTACACAGCGTCGCTGCAGCCCTGGGATGACATTTTATGCCATATGACTGCTGCAGCCTGTGATTGGCCTGTGATTGGCTGCAGCCAATGGGGAAAACCCGAAACAAATGAGCAGCATTTACGCAAATACAATTGACATGCTGCGGAATAAAAAACCGCACCGCAGGTCAATTTCTGAGCTTTTTATTTCCCGCTTATCATTTACGCAGCGTGTGATGAGAATTGTTCACATCTAATCTACTCTGCTGCTACTGTATTAGGGCTTGTCCACACTTGCTGCGTATTTTCTGCCCGGAAAATACGCAGAATACGGTAGCAGCAAAGTGAGTGAGATTTACCAAATCTCATCCAGACGCTGCGTAAAATTTCCGACCAGACATTTTGTCCTGCGGTGCGTATTTCTCGTACTGCAGCATGTCAATTCCTGCTGCGGAAAGTGACTAAATTGCTGCGTTTTTAAAGAGGAGACGTCACTATCCCCCAACATTGAGAAAAAGGCAGCAAAATACGCACCACTTACTGCAGTAAAAACCACGTACGCACATTATGCACAAAGTACGCACATTATGCACAAAGTACGCACATTATGCACAAAGTACGCACAGTACACAAAGTACGCACATTATGCACAAAGTACGCACATTATGCACAATGTACTCACATTATGCACAAAGTACGCACAGTACACAAAGTACGCACATTATGCACAAAGTACGCACATTATGCACAACGTACGCACATTATGCACAAAGTACGCACAGTACACAAAGTACGCACATTATGCACAAAGTACGCACATTATGCACAAAGTACGCACAGTACACAAAGTACGCACATTATGCACAAAGTACGCACATTATGCACAAAGTACGCACAGTACACAAAGTACGCACATTATGCACAAAGTACGCACATTATGCACAAAGAACACACAGTACACAAAATAGGCACATTATGTACAAAGTACACAAAGTAGGCACATTATGCACAAAGTAGGCACATTATACACAAAGTATGCACATTATACACAAAGTACACACGAGTATGCACATTATACACATAAAGTACACCTTGTAAACACACATGAATATGCACATTAACCCGTTAGTGACCGGCCCATCGTGTTTCTACGTCGGTCACTAACGGGCCTTATTCCGATGCCATAGACTTTTTACGTTGCGGCATCGGAATAAGTAAACAGAGCAGGGAGCTGTCAAATCTCCCTGCTCTCAGCTGCTAGAGGCAGCTGAGGGCTGGGAGCGTCCCTGCTCTGCCGTGTGAGATCGATATTAGTATCGATCTCACCCATTTAACCCCTCAGATGCGGTGCTCAATAGCGAGCACCGCATCAGAGTTGTTTTGGAGAGAGGGAGGGAGCTCCCTCTCTCTCCCACCGACACCCGGCGATACGATCGCCGAGTGTCTGTGTCTCTAATGGCAGCCGGGGGTCTAATAAAGGCCTCCAGGTCTGCCTGGAGTGAATGCCTGCTAGATCATGCCGCAGGCATGACCTAGCAGATGCCTGTCCGTTTTAAACGGACAGGCAGTAATACACTGCAATACAAAAGTATTGCAGTGTATTATAAATGTGATCGCAGAATCGCATATTATAGTCCCCTAATGGGACTAGTAAAAAAGTGAAAAAAAAGTTTAATAAAGTTAATTAAAAAAAAATGTGAAAAAAATGAAAAACCCAGCTTTTCCCCTTACAAAATGCTTTACTATTAAAAAAACAAAATAAAGTTAGAAAGTTACACATATTTGGTATCGCCGCGTCCGTAACGACCCCGACTATAAATCTATTACATTATTTAAAGCGCACAGTGAACGCTGAAAAAAAAATAAAAAAAAAACTATGGAAAAATTGCTGTTTTCTGTGAATACTGACTTTAAAAAAATGTGATAAAAAGTGATCAAAAAGTCGCATCTACTCCAAAATGGTACCAATAAAAACTACAAGTCGTCCTGCAAAAAAAAAGCCCTCATACAACCGCATCGGCGAAAAAATAAAAACGTTACGGCTCTTCAAATATGGAGACACAAAAACAAATAATTTCGAAAAAAAAGCGTTTTTACTGTGTAAAAGTAGTAAAACATACAAAAACTATACAAATTTGGTATCGTTGCAATCGTAACAACCCGCTGAATAAAGTTATTGTGTTATTTATACCACACGGTAAACGGCGTAGATTTAGGACTCAAAAAAGAGTGGCAAAATTTCAGATTTTTTTCTATTCCCCCTCAAAAAAAAGTTAATAAAAGTTAATCAATAAATAATATGTACCTAAAAATGGTGCTATTAAAGAAATACAACTTGTCCCGCAAAAAACAAGACCTTATACAGCTATGTCGACGCAAAAATAAAAAGGTTATAGCTCTTGGAATGCGACGATTGAAAAACGTAAAAAATAGCTTGGTCATTAAGGTCCAAAATAGGCTGGTCATTAAGGGGTTAAACACACATGAATATGCACATTAAACACATTGTAAACACACATGCACTTACTTTTTATGTAGTATATTTGTGAGTCTTTGTCACGGACACAGGGTATGTGGACCCACTAGGCCACTCCGCCGTAGCGGGGAGGCAGCTAACCAGGTCACAGTCTATGCGGAAGACAATGGCAGACAATGCTTGGGTACCTGAAATAGTCCGGGCGGTGGCTGTGGCTTCTGCACGGATGGAGGCAGGTGCGGCAGGTGGCGCCAGACGTGGCGGGCAGTATCAGATGAAGCAGAAGACACTTGACGTGGCAGAAGACTCTAGACGTGGCAGATGACACTTGGCGTGGCAGATGACACTTGGCGTCGCAGATGACACTTGACGTGGCAGAAGACACTTGACGTGGCAGATGACACTTGGCGTGGCAGATGACACTTGACGTGGCAGAAGACACTTGGCGTGGCAGATGACACTTGGCGTGGCAGATGACACTTGACGTGGCAGATGGCACTTGACGTGGCAGATGGCACTTGAACACGGGTAGGCACAGGAACAATGCGGAATACAGGAACGGTAACAGGGCACGGGTAACAGCTGGAACGGGAGACACTAAGGGACCATTGCGAAACAGACTGGGAAAGACTAACAACGCTCAGGCACGGAATAGAAGGCCAGGGGCCTTCTTATAGACCAGGAAATCGTGGCAGTTGATAATGATGACGATTTCCTAATTGTGCGCGCTGGCCCTTTAAGGCTGGGCGCGAGCGTGCGCGCGCACCCTACGGGACCCAGCCGAACGGAGCGGAAGTGAGCCCTGGCATCTCCTAGGAGGGAGACGGAGACCAACGCTCACAGATGGACGCTACAGTCTTCACTGCAGCTCTTCTCCTGCTCACAGCCCGACAAAGAGCCCGCCAACAGTCTCCCCTCCCCCATGTCCCGACTGCTGGCAGCAGCAGGAGAGATGTTTAGAGCAGGGAAGGGGGACTGGAGGGGGAGCTTCTAAAGCAGCACAGACCACGGCTGCTATGTATGAACGAAGCTCCCCTCGTCTCATGACAGGTGCGGTCCCGGCACCGGGGCTCCCTCCGGTGCTAACGACGCCACTGGGCATGAGGGGGTTCGGGCGGTCATGGATCCCCTGGGAGCCTTGAGCCCCGGCCGCCCAAACCGCCCTAATGATAATCCGCCACTGCTGTCAATGGAAAATCAGCTTGTAAAACGCTTCAAGAAGTGACATGTCACTTCTTTTTTAGAGTCATTTTTTAAATTCAGCAGCATAAACATCCTTGTATAAACTACACAGTGGATTTCCTAACGAAATCAATGTAAAAAATTTTGCAAGCGTATTTCAACTGTATTTTGGAGCGTAATACAAAAGTTTTACATAAGCCATGTGAACATACCCTAATAAGTAATTCTAGCAGAAATACATTACTCGCCTCTTTCATTTTTCCTTAAATCTTGCTTTTACCATTTTTAATTTTGATCAGCTGTTCATGATAATATCAAACAGGATTACAGGCCAAGAATACGGTAGGAATAGCTACTTTATCTGTTTATTTTGACAACCAAGGCTCTATATAAAGTTGGTAATGTCCCAGTTACAGCGTGGGAATGCAGCCTAAGGCCTTATTTACACAAGCGTAGTTCACGTCCGTGACACGCGCGTGAAAATCACGCACATCGCACGGACCTATGTTACACAATGTTTTGACGCAGCGTGTGTCCGTGTGCACGACATGTCCTGTAAATGGGCGTTTTTCGTGCACCACGCACTAATTGAAGTCAATGGGTGCGTGAACACTGCGCACGGCACACGGACGCACTTCCGTGTGACGCGCGTGATTCGCGCTACAGTTGTTAAAGAAATGAAGTAAAAAAAAAACATACTACTGAAGCTGCTGCCTGTACAGAACACAGACAGGCAGCAGCATAATGAGCTCCCTCACCTCCCTCCCTCCTACATATAAGTCTGACTGCATCTCTTTATGCAGCTACTTCTTTCTCCTGGACTGTCCTTTGGATTCCTGCCGCTGCCGTCCACCTCCTCCCCACAGGCAGCACATTACGTTGCTGTGAGCAAGAGGGAGGAAGAGGGGGTGGGCACTAAAGTGTTCCACAGCTGCAGGGGCCATCTGAATTTCAATCCTCCTGGCCCAACTGCCGTGTTGGCAGGCGGTCCTGCATCAGATTAACATAGGCTCTGATGTAAACTATTTGCAGATTATCATATGGGTACTTGGGGTGACTACAGGCTCGGGCCCAGCGGGCCGCACAAATCGCCTATATGATAATTTGTCACTGTCCAATGGGATTGAATGATGCTAGTGGGCCTCTTTATTTTTCTAGGCTCTTAATGACTAATAACTGTAAATACCCTCATCACTTATCCCTGTGCATAATTTTAGGACCCCCTGCTCCCCCGGGAACAGCTTAGTAAAGAGTGGACGGCACCATTATCCAGTGCTTAGCTTTCAAGATTGCGGCAGTCAGGTAATTTGGCCACATGACTGCTTTCCTGACTGCCTGCTCTTTCGTGCAGGCGCTGAATGCTTTTAAAACATGCGCAGATGCAAAAGATTCTGCTGCCTGTATCTGCCCATGTGCTGAACATGTTCAGCCATGGTCAGGCACCATCACAGAAAAGCAGGCAGCCAGGAAAGCGGTCATGTGGCCAAATCACCTGACCATCGCCATCTTGAAATCTATGGATGGGACAAACCCGCCATCCACTGTTTACTAAGCCATTCCAGGGGAAGCAGGGGTAAGTGATAGGGGTATTTACAATGTCAGAACACAGCAACTTAGGACTTTTTAGACATTTCATTAGGAAGTGGCAAACCCTTTAAATAGGTCCTGTGACAGACCTCAGGGCAATAAACGAGTTAAAAACAGAAGGAATAGGCCATCAATTTTGACTGGCCGGAAAACCACTTTGAAGGCTATGTACACATTTGACAGTATTTTTACATATATATATATATATATATATATATATATATATATATATATATATATATATATATATATATATATATATATATATATATATATATATATTTATATATACAATTGTGCATCAGTGTGATTGGTGCAACTTCTTAAGTACACGTTTAGAAATATATTCGACTTTTTGAGTACAGCTGCTTTGTATTCTGTATACAGAGTATCTTGCACTGAATCCTATATTCATCAGGTCCGCGAGACTAAGGCTGGGTTCACACGACCTATTTTCAGACGTAAAGAGGCGTATTATGCCTCGTTTTACGTCTGAAAATAGGGCTACAATACGTCGGCAAAAATCTGCCCATTCATTTGAATGGGTTTGCCGACGTACTGTGCAGACAACCTGTCATTTACGCTTCGTCGTTTGCCTCGTCAAAAGAAGTGCAGGACACTTCTTTCAGACGTAATTTGAGCCGTTCTTCATTAAACTCAATGAAGCACAGCTCAAAATTTACGGCTGTCAGAGAAGCCTCGCAAAATGCGAGGAGGAGCTTTTACGTCTGAAACGAGGCAGCTGTTTTCTCCTGAAAACAGTCTGTCTTTTCAGACGTAAAAGCCTGCTACCGTGTACACATACCCTTACGGGTTCAGTGTCAGCGGGTTCTGCGTGTCAGAGACACACAGGATCGAGCTGTTAATGATCACATCTAAGTTCATAACTTTGATGCGATCGATAACAGATGGATCCTGCATGTCAGAGACACACAGGACCCACTGTCTCTGAACCCATCAGACCCGTGGACCTGACAGATTCGGGTCTTAGCGAACCAAAATAAATTTTAACTATATTTATTTAGGAAGTTGCACCAGTCACACTGATGTACAATTTTATTTAAAAAAAACAAAACCAAAAACAATGTCAAAGGTGTACATAGCCTTTAAGGACTCTATAATGACAGGGTCAATACCTTCGGGCTAGTGCATAGCAAAGGTGGTGCCAATATATTACAAAAAAGAGTAAAAGTGAGCCCAGACACTATAGGCCTGTAAGTTTAACATTTATTGTGGGTTAAATATTTGACGGTTTTCTAAGAGATGTTATCCTGGAGTTTCTCAATCAAAAAACCTTATAACACAATATTATAATGGTTATATGCGGGATTGGGCTTGTCAAACTAATCTGATCAGCTTCTATGAGGCGGTAAGTTCTAGGCTGGACCTGGGTAAGGCTGTGTATGTGGTATATATAGACTTTTCAAAGGCGTATAGTACTGTGTCGCATAGAAGGTTGGTATATAAAATGAAAATGCTGGGACTGGAAGAAATGTGTGTCTATTGGGTTAACAACTGGTTCAGTCATTAAGGATTTCTCTGGTTTTTGCTCTGTTTTTCTTTCTATTGATCCTGACTAGTTCCTGCAGCTATAAAAATTCCATTCTTCACTGTAGGAATGGTATTGACCGAGTGATGTGCAAAACCTGGTTTTATTCTTGGTTTAATCAGACCAGAGACTTTTGTTTCTCAAGGTCTGAGAGACTGTAAAGAAACAACTTTAGACAATCTCCTGGAGGAATGGGCTGCATCTGGCCACTGTACCATAAAGGCCTGATTGGTGGAGTACTGCAGAAATGGTTATCTTTCCAGAAGTTTCTCCCATCTCCACAGGAACCATCTGACTCTTGGTCACCTACGGCACCTGACCAAAAAAAAATACAATTCCGCCATTGTTTTTTGGGTTTTGTTTTTAGAGCACTCACCATGTGGTACAAATGACATGTTAACTTATTTTGGTTGTTCTGATTACAGTGATACTAAATTTCTATGTTTCTTGAAAGTTTTAATACTATTGAATGCACATAGTAGTGAATGGCAGTTACAGAAGCAGCGTAGCATGCGAGCTTCACTGTTTCCGTAACTACCATTCAGTTTTATGGGGTGGATGAGGGATTTTACGGATACACGGATATGTCATAAATGTCTCTGATGGGAAGACCACTGTAATGTAGTTTTTAAATTGGGTGGAGTAATTTAGGATATGTGGCTTGCTTTCTTATTTCGCTGAGGGATTCCGGTTTCGATTTGACCTCACGTATAGCTAATAATGTTGCAAATAATGTTGCTTGAACGTATAAGTATGAACTTGTTATTACATGATATATTGATATAGTTATTTTTTCCTTCATAGGTATGAAGTTATCGCATACTTGAATTTTTAAATGATTTCTTGTGAAGACTCACCTATAGGGATCCAAGAATCTACTGCTTTTTTCATCTATAATTGTATGTGATACTTAAAATTTTGGCTGATTTTGCCATTAGATGTATAATGCATATGTTTTATATACCCAGCAATTGTACATAGTGACTCTCTTCATCTCTTTATTATAGTAAGATCAACATGGTTAACTTTTGGGTGATGTTCCTCTAATTAAAAAATTGTTCCGAGTGTGGCAATTAAGCCGACACCCTGCGTCTTTATGACCTGAAAGTCCGTATGCACGCTAACATGGAAGGCTATGTACACATCATGGGTGGTGATGCATCTGGTGGCCGAGCCGATGAGGTTTTGATCTACTTGGCATGGGTATGCGATGGGATAGTTATTATATGTAATTCTTGTATTGACATGATCCCTGTGTTGCCCTTTCTCTAAGGGCTTATTCAGACGACCGGGATATACGTCCGTGCAACGCGCGTGATTTTCACGCGTGTGGCACAGACCTATATTAGTTTATGGGGCCGTGCAGACATGTGCGTGATTTTTACGCAGTGTTGGTCCTGCGTAAAAGTCAGGACATGTCCGTTCTTTCAGCGTTTTTCACGCATCACGCACCCATTGAAGTCCATGGGTGCATGAAAACCACGCATGCCGCACGGAAGCACTTCCATGCGAACAGCGTGATTCGCGCAACAGCTGTCAAAAGGATGAATAAAAAAAGAAAAGCACCACTTGCTTTTCTGTTTACAAACATCCAAATGGAGTGTCATAATGATGGTGGCTGCGCGAAAAGCACGCAGCCGCGCATCATATGATGTTGCCACACGGAGCTGTCAAGTGCCTTTTGCGCAGGCAAAACGCTGCATTTTTTGCATGCGCAAAAGGCACACGCTCGTGTGAATCCGGCCTAAGATAAACATAGCGTTTGCCCTTCTTTAATATGGCCATGACTGCTAGGTGGCGCATTGAGTATGCGCGCTGGTGCAATGGTAAGATTGCTGGGTTGTGACATATGTTTAGATATGCGCAGTTGTAGTTCAAGGATGTGCTTTTTTTCAAAGCAACAGCGGACATATGGATCTATGGTGGGTGAGCTATTAATGAACATATGTGTTATTGTGGTAAGTTAATTAACTCATTATATGTATATAGATGGACTGTATGAGATATATTATGTTTTTTAAATAGATATTTATTTTTTTGCATTTGGCACTTTACATTCCTTAAAGGGATATGCTCTATAATATGAATTATGGAAGACATATATATTTTTCAGTTTTTTGCATTGCTTGGATGTAATTGTCTGATTGCACTATGTGCTCTATTTAAACTGTGTTGTGCATATTACTGAATTGCTTGAGAAAGGCCCATGATGGGGGCTGAAATGTCGCATTACTATGGGTGAATAAAGCATCACTTTTTAACTTGCTGCCTATTCCTTGGAATATTGCATATTGATAATAGGACTGGAGCTCGAGGTCCTGAGGCATGCACCCAAATTTTTTCAGTTTATAGTGCTGCTCCTTTTTATTATTTTTTTTATATATTTTTTTATATGTGTAAGGATGAATATTATACTGTACTATTCAATGTGAGTTTGGTGAAATAAATGATCTTGCAATAAAGACACTACCCTAACCTCAAGTTCATGGTGTATCTTAGAATAAAGTGAACTCATGTAACAGTTGACGAGATATTGGCAGCTTGATACTAACAATATATCAAGTATATGTGGAGTGTACTTTATGTATGAAAGTAAGTGTTTTTGTAAAATCCCTCATCCACCCCAGCACCAATGGTCGTGTGGCCCTCACCAATCTTTGTTTATATCACTACATCAATAATAATAAGCAGCTGCCAATTTTTTTTTGAAAGCTTGAAAACCAAATACTGATCAAATCTACACTGTACAATTTTGCAATCTTTTATAAGCAACAAATATCAAATTGCCCAAAAATTTGTGAGGACATAAAATTATTACCCCAGGACACTGATGGATATTATATTTGCAGTCACCATTAAAGGACCGCCACCTTTGTAGTCACTTTTAGTAATTATGGTACCTGTATTTCCCATAAAATAACAATTCTGGAACATATTTTCTTAGAACTCTGCTTTGTGCTCTTCTTCTGTTATTCCTCCTAGAAATGTATGAATAAATTGACAACTGGGTGTTACCATTCCCTCTAATAATGGGGTGTGTCCCTACGAAGTCTGAGACTGTAAGCACTGATTGAAAAGATGCTCCAGAATTGCCATTGCTTGGAAAATAAAATTATTTACTAAAATGGTCATGGCAGGAGAGGTGACAGGTCATCTTTAAAGGAACATTTGCTCCAATTATCAATTCTGTAAGGGCTTATTCAGACGACCATAATATAAGTCCGTGTGACAGACTTTTTTTTAATGGCCGTCACACTGACGCATGTATTTCAAAAGGGCCATTCACACCACTGTTGTTTTAACAAACCGTGTGCAGGGTAAATGGAAAAATAGGACATGTCCTGTTTTCATCTTTTTTCACAGATCCATCAGGACGTGAAAAGTGGCAGTTTTTCACGTCCGAGTTTGCACTCAGTCGTGTGAATCCTGCCTTAGATTGATAAAAAGTTCAACTTGATCCAACTGCAGTTTTTATCAAACCTCATCAAAAACATGGCTGCTTAATTCTGGGCTCTAGTCTAAAGCTACTTAAAAAGGATCTGTCCCCAGTTTAGTAATGCCCTATCTCCTAGCTAATCTAATAGGCGCTGTCACAAGGATAAGTCATACTTCTGGTTTGTCTTGTTAGTCTAAATATACCTATTATAAAGGTGATTATTAAAAACTAGTTTTTAAGTAGCAGACAGTAATCTTATACTTACCCTCCTCTTCAGCTCCGGGCTCCCTCTGCAGGCTAACTGTTATCATGTCTTTTTATGCACTGCACACACAGAGCAGGACAATCATATATATATATATATATATATATATATATATATATATGCTGCAGCAGCATGGAGGCGATTATACAGCAGTACTGAATAGTGTAGCTGAGAATCTAGCTTTGGGGTGACATAGAAATCTTACCAGCAGCCTGTGCCTTTCTCATTCTGCTTCTGATTTCTCCCTTTGCTCACCCCTCCCCTCTCCATACACTTGTAACTAAATTTGAACATATACGTAAATTACAAAGTTGATCTATATCAGGTATACTATTAGAAAAGGATAAGTTGCTTGAAAAGTTAGTGTCCATTTAATGCCAATAGAGTGGAGTATACTGAGTAGGAGTTTGTAATCTACAGTGTCAAATGTTACAGATGGAACCAGATATCTATTGAGAATAGTTGTCGTTAGATTTATGCAAATCGAAGAGAGGAACTGCAGCACTCGAGATAATCCAATGAAGTGTATTTTATTTATTCACCAAGCATAAAAACACTTGCAACGTTTCAACAATGAAGTGTATTTGATTTATTCACCAAGCATAAAAATACTTGCAACGTTTCAACCCATTCATGGGTTGAAATGTTGCAAGTGTTTTTATGCTTGGTGAATAAATCAAATACACTTCATTAGATTATCTCGAGTGCTGCAGTTCCTTTCTTCGATTTGCATATTGATAGTTTCCCTTGGACCTGGGATTCTCTGCTGCGTCCACCACCCAGGATTGGGGAGCTGTCCTTTCCCGCTGGTGAAATTTATATGGCTGTGCTGCTGTTCTCTTGAATATATATTATTTGTCATTAGATTTAGCCATAAGGAGATCATTTCAGACTTTAGTATGGGCAGTTAGAGTGTGAAAACCAGATTGTAAGGGGTTGAGAAGATAGTTGGCAGAGAGATAGTGTATTAGGTGAGAGTACACCAAACGTTCCAGGAGTTTAGAGATTAAGGGGGGATTAGAGACAGGTCTCAATTTTTGTTTTTGTAGTAATGGGGTTATGTTTAAAAGAGGGGGGAAAGATTCCAGAAAAGATTCCAGAAGAAAGAGAGAGGTTAAATATTTTAGTTAGGTGACTAGTAAGAAAGACTGGACGAGGTACGAGGGACTAGGAACATGTGATGCATCTCATCACTTTGTGTTACAAAATGCAACTGCTACCTCTACACCCTCTACAGGTAGGTTTCTGCAGTGATGGGGCGTCTTGCGCACCTGAGCCCCCTAACTTACCTTTTAGTAAGATTTTTTTCATTGCTAAAAAGGGCATATTATAGTCTAACAAATATATATATATATATATATATATATATATACATATATATATATATATATATATATATATATATATATATATATATATATATATATATGATTGCTTTGTCAAAAGGTATTGTTTTTGGTTAAAAATATAACATACATCTGTATAAATTCCAACAAAATATAAGCAACCCCATTCTCATCCCTCAGTAGGCTGTAAAAGGAAAAGAAGAATAGGGAAAAAAATAAAATAAATTAACAACAAATAAACCTGCTTACCTCGGGCAGTTTATAACTTCTATCGCCATCAAGGCGCCCAAACCCACCTCTGTTTCATTTAGTCAAATACATGAGCGGAAAAGCATTTATCCCATGTTTGACTAAATTTAACCAGTTGGTTCTTGGATTGATAAATATTCTTTTCAAACCCTATATTACCAGATAACCGATTCTCCCAACAGACAATGGGAGGGAATCCAATATTTCATTAACATTAGCTCTAGCTCTCATCGGCAACTTAAGAGCAGCTATTTTGTCATTGCCACAAACCTTGATACTGCTTGTGTCATCAAGAATAAATCTTTTGAAATCCATAGAGATTTTTAACCCACATATACCGTTAATCTCATGCATGATCTTTACCCAATAGCGCCACAACTTTGGACATCTCCGATACGAGGGTATAAGGTTTTCAATACTAGACAAGCCTTATGGACATTACAAGGAAAATCTAAGGCTCATTGGTGCCATTAGGTGAATAGTGTAGTTTGTTTAGTATTAACCATTGAGTGGTTCTCTGTGAAAAATTTAAAGAACTAAATTTTATGTCGAATGTATTTATAGAAGAACAAATGCAGCTACTGATAAACGGAAGACATGTAGACAAAGTACAATTAAAAATCAGCTAATAGCTATTCATGTTTAATTCAAATAATGTTAAGAATGACAGGGCATTGTCAGATGGGTGCTGACTAAGCACAAATAGCTAGACTAACACAGAGAGTTATGTATTGAAGTGAAAATGATGAGAAAAGTTGTATGAAAGTGCAGTGGACCTGTAATAAGTCCCTTAATTGGCAAAAAATGTCTAAATGTTCAAAGTGTGCCAAATTGTGACACTCTTTAGTGCCAAAGATGAATCTTGTACAATTGGATTATCATTAATGCATATGCTTCACTTATGGTATTTGGTATGGTATTCGAAAGGCTATAGAAATGCTAATACTTGTGGCTAAAAAGAGAGAAGCATTTTTATCCTACTTGAAATTTTGCAGGTCTACATAGACACTAATGGTTAGGTAAAGGTATGAGTCTACAATACAGAAATGCTGGTGTTTTCACAGTGTAAGCTATATTATCCTTGCATAACACAAAATGTGAGCTTTTTCTAAATTTGTAATCTTGGTTAACAATAATTTAATTCAAAGGTTTGTCCCACCATAACAATTTATTAATGCTGGAAGCCCCACCCATCACGATAATGGGGTCTCAAGTCCTCTGTTTGAATGGAGCGGTGATTGCTTAACTATCTCCATGAGTCCCTTAGAGAATGAATGGAATGGCAGTGCGCATGAATAACCCCCGCTTTATTCAAACAGCGGCCTTCCAGGGGTCTAGCACAGGGGGAGTAAAACACAACCCAGTGGGCCCCAACCCAGTGGGCCCACAAAGGCAGCGAATCCGGCAGGGTATGGCTTATATAAACAGGTTAGTTTGCTGTGCTACTCTGTTTCTGTAAACTTCCATAGAAGTGAATTGGTGTTACGGAAACAGCTTAGCATAGTGAGCTACCCACACAGTATAATTCCTCCATAGTGCCCCCATGCAGAATAATGCCCCAAATATTGCCTCCCCACACACTATAATGCTGCCATAGTGGGCCAAACATATAATAATGCCCTATGGTGCTCTCTACACAGTAAAATGCTTCCATAGTGGCCCCCACACAGTATAATGCACCTATAGTGGCCCCCACACAGTAAAAATGACCCCCTTAGTGGACCACACAATATAATGCCCCTATAGCTGCCCCACACATAGTATAATTCCCCACAGAGTCCCCTACACAAGATCATGGCCCCATAATTGCCCCCACACAGTGTAATACCCCCATAGCTGCCCCATACAGTATAATTCCCCCATAGCTGCCCCATACAGTATAATGCTGCATAGCTTTGCTCACACAGTATAATGCCTCCATAGCTGCCCTATACAGTGTAGTGCCCCCATAGCTGCCCCCCATACAGTATAATACCCCATAGCTACTCCCATACAATATAATTCGCCCATAACTGCCCTCATACAGTATAATGCCCCCATAGAGTATAATGTCCCCATAGCTGTCCCCATAGCTGCCCCCATACAGTATAATGCCCCAATAGCTGACCCCCATACCCAGTATAATACCCCCATAATGTCTACTAAAAAAATAATACAATAAATACTTACCTATCCACGTTCCCACGGCAAGTGGAGGAGATTAATCTGCTCCTCCGGTTTGTGCTATGTGTGGCTCGGCACAGACAGGCACAATGAAGTCACTGCATTGCTCCTGTCTACGTTGAGCCGCTCACGACCGTCCTTACACAGTGAATGCTGGAGCAGGGAGGTGATGGCTCCTTGCTCCAGCATTGGATTCAACTGTATCTATGTCCCCAGCATCTCAGGGGGCCCGGTGCCACCGCACTTCCTGCCCCCCTGCTAGCTACGCCTCTGCCCTGTTTTCATGATCCGTGGGGGTCCCAGCTGTGGATAGGTGATAAGTTGTTATGGTGGGACAACTGTTTTAATGCATTTTAATGTGAAGATATGTATTATTGTAGCAAATCCATAAATAATCAAGACCTTAACCCCTTCCCCCCGCAGCCACTTTTGGAATAAATGACACAGCCCCATTTTTCAAATTGACATGTGCAAATTTATGTGGTAATAATATTTAAATTCTTTCCACAAAACAAGAGATTCTGAGATTGTTTGCTCGTTACACATTGTACTTTATGTAAGGGGTAAAATCAGGTCGATAAATTAATTGAAAACCAAAATCATAGATATGATTAAGGACCTTAACGGTCTGAAACGCGTAAGCGTGGTCCCGGGATTTTTGTTTTAAATCTTTTGTTTTAACATGACCTAATAAACCATTTAACTTTTATATCGAGTGCTGGATACACCATCATTGTTCACTTCCATTGCCTTGCATACCTGCTGTCGACACAGGACTACGTTGGGGGTATTTTCAAACACCTGCAGCATTTGAATGAAATCAACTTGCATCATATAATGCATTGAAAAGGCATTGGAAACGTGGTGAGCGAACTTTCTGTAATACATTCTTTCTTTTTCGATAAATTAATTCCTTGTTTGTGAAAAACACCAAAATTTTGAGAAAATATGCAAAAATTGGCATTTTTCAAAATTTAAATGTATCTGCTTGAAAGACCGATAGTTGGGCTCTATTCACACAACAGGGTCTGAGTGTCGGTCGATAAAAATGGCGGTTTTGGTCCGTTTTTCTTGGCCGTTTTGCATCAGTTTTTTTCCCTGTCCGTTTTAAAAGTGGGTGAATTTCATTTGTACATTTTTTGCCACACCCTACCTTCTGTAGATACTGCCACAGCACCCCTGTAGGTAGTGTCACACAGCTCCTGTTTAGGTAGTTCACCACAGCCCCTGTGTATGTAGTACTACACGGCCCCATTTTACATAGCACCCCCCCACCATAGATGGCACCCCCTACCTTCCTGTAGATAGCACCACTGTAGGGGACCATTCCAGGAGAAGTCCCTGACTTCATTGTCCATATATGGAGAGTAAAGTCAGGGACTTCTCCTGAATCTGAATCACCGGCCACAGCGCCGGGGATTCTGCTTCCGAAGTTCCTGACGTCACTGTGTCTATATATGGACAGTGAAGTCAAGGACTTCTGCTGGAGCGGAAACACCGGCCACAGCGCGGGGGATTCCGCTTTGGGAGTAGGGGACCGCTCCAGGAGAAGTCCCTAACGTGACTGTCCATATATGGACAGTGAAATCAGCGACTTCTCCTGGAGCGGAATCCCCGGCCACAGCTTCGGCAATGCTGTGGCCGGGGATTAGGGATTCCGCTCCTACAGGAAGCAAAAAAATACCCTCCTCCTCACATGCACTTCGCACTGTGAGGAGGGGAAGAGCGGGAGTGGCAGAAAGCTCGGCCGTGACTCGGATCACTTAGACTTCTATGGGAGCCGTGCGGCCCAGGAGAACTGCTGAACATATGGCATGCTCCATCTTTACCGGGTTTACCGGGCCGTCAAAAAATTGGCCGTGTGAATAGCCCCATTTGGGGTCTATTGTTCCTATTGCGGCCGTGTGACGACCGTTCAAAAAACGTCCGTCACACGGCCAGGAATCCCTGTCGTGTGAATAGGGCCTAATTATACTACACAAAATAGTTACTAATTAACATTTCCCATATGTGTACTTTATGTTGGGCTTTTTTTAACTTCTTTTTATTTTTCTAGGACGTTACTAGGCTAATAAGTTTAGCAGCAATTTCTCACATTTTCAAGAAAATTTCAAAAGCCTATTTTTACAGGGACCAGTTCAGTTCTGAAGTGCCTTTGAGGGGCCTATATATTAGAAACCCACATATATCACCCCATTTTATAAACGACACACCTCAAAGTTTTCAAAACAGTATTTAGAAAAAAAAATATTTAACCCTCTAGGCGTTTCACAAGAATTAAAGCAAAATAGAGGTAAAATATAAAAATGTCATTTTATTTGCAGAAATTCCATTTTAATCTATATTTTTCTGTAACGATGAAGGCTTTACCAGAGAAACACAACAAATATCCCACATGTGGCCCTAGTGTGCTGCCTAACTCATACACAGGCCTCGGAAGCAAAGGAGCACCTAGTGGATTTTAGGGCCTTCTTTTTATTAGAATATATTTTAGGTACCATGTTAGGTTAGAAGAGGTCTTGTGATGCCAAAACAAAGGAAACACCCCAAAAAATACCCCATTTTAGAAACAACACCCCACGGGGAAATCATCTAGAGGTGTTGTGAGCATATTAACCACATAGGTGTCTCAAAGATTTTATTAGAATTGGGCAGTGAAAATGAAAAAAAAAATTCCCAATTAGCTCAAAATCGTTCGCTTTCTCAAAAGAATAAAAGGAGAAAAGGACCCCAACATTTGTAAAGCAACTTCAGAGTACAGAAATACCCCATATGTGTTCATAAACTGCTGTTTGGGCACGTGGCAGGGCTCAGAAGCGAAGGGCCACCTTTGGCTTTGGAGCGCATATTTGGCTGGATTGATTTTCGGGCGCCATATCACATTTGAAGAGTCCCTGAAGTAACAGTACAGTGGGAACCCCTAAAAAAATGACTATGGGAAACTATACTCTTTACGAAATTTATCTAGACGTCTAGTGAGCATTTTGACCCACAAGGTTTTTTTCTCTGAATTGATTAGCATTGGGCAACGGAAATAAAATAAAAAAAATTTCCAATAAAATGCATTTTTCGCTCAAACTTTTTCATTTCGACGAGGATTAAAGAAGAAAAAAGACCCCAACATTTGTAAAGCAATTTCTCTCGAGTATGGAAATACCTCATATGTGGTCATAAACTGCTGTTTGGACACATGGCAGGGCTCAGAATGGAACGAGCGCCATTCGGCTTTTGGAATGTAGATTTTGATGGATTGGTTTCTGGGGCCATGTCTCATTTGCAAAGCCCCTGTAGTACTAGTACAGTGGAAACCCCCCAAAAATGACTTTATTTGGTAAACCACACCTCTTGAGGAATTCATCTAGGGGTATAGTGAGAATTTTCACCCCAAAGGTTTTTTTGCTGAATTAATTAGAATTGAGCCGTGAAAATAAAAATAAAAATTCACAAAAAAATGTTGTTTCAGATAAAAAAACAAAACATTTTCACAAGGAATAAAGGAGAAAAACCACCCCAACATGTGTAAAACAATGTCTCCCAAGTATGCTAGTACCCCATATGAGGCTATAAACTGCTGCTTGGACATATGGGAGGGCTCAGAAGGGAAGGAGTGCCACTTAACTTTTGGAGTATTAGATTTTGCTGAAATGGTTTGCGGATGCCTGATGTACCACAACAAAAGTAATTCCATTTTAAGAAACTACACCCATAAAGGCATTTATCAAGGGGTGTAGTGAACATTTAGACCCCACGGGCATAATAAGAGTGCATAATAATGGAGTAAATAAAATTATCCATAGATGTATGGTACGCTTTGAAGAAATCCTTTACGCACCGGCCAATGTCGTACTGGTGTCCATTTTTATCCCCTCTTTTAGAACAAACTCTGCACATTTTTTGGACTTTTCCTCCTTTGTAGTTTGGAGAACTTTGCTGGGAAAGTGTTGCACTGGTATAATACGGGCGCTCTCACTTCCAGCAGATGTGCTGTGGCCTTCTCCTTCCTATTTCCCAAATACTAAGTCCTTGATAACTACTTCCTGAAACTGAGGGAATCTTCCCCTCCGGCCTGCACATCATAATGTTTTTTCATTACCGCCTTACTAGTGGCATCATTTTTTATTAATTTTTTACCATCCACGTAGCCATATGAGGGCTTTTTGTTGTTGGACAAGCTGTAGTTATTGGTACAATGTTTTGGGGCATGCGACTTTTTGATAACTTTTTATTGCATTTTTTGGGAGGCTAGGGACCAAAAAACAGAGATTCTGGCACGGTCTTTTTATTTATTATTCTTTACAGTGTTCACCATGCAGTATAAATGTTACCATGTTACCTTTATTAAGCGTGCCAGTACATTTACGGTAATATCAAATTTATATAGCTTTTGTATGTTTTACTACAGGAACGAATGTTTCCCTCTGGCTTGCACATCAAGCTGTTTTTCCTCCGCATATTACTAGAGCCATAACTTTTGTATTTTTCTGTCAATGGAGCTGTTTGAGGGCTTGTTCTTTGCAGGACAAGCTGTACATTTTATTGGTACCATTTTGGGACACGTGACTTTTTGACCACTTTTTATTTCATTTTTTGAAAAAGAAAATGACAAAAAAACGGCAATACTGAAATTGTTTTCTATTGTTATTGGTTTTTTTTTTGGCATTCACAGTGTGCGATGAATTACATGTTACATTTATTCTGCGGATCGATATAATTACAGCCATACCATATGTATATACACTACCGTTCAAAAGTTTAGGGTCACTTAGAAATTTCCTTATTTTTGAAAGAAAAGCACAGTTTTTTTAAATGAAGATAACATTAACCCCTTGAGTACCCAGCTAATTTTGGCCTTGAGGACCAGACCCATTTTTTCAAATCTGACATGTATCACTTTATGTGGTAATAACTACGGAATGCTTTTACCTATCCAATTGATTCTGAGATTGTTTTCTCGTGACATATTGTACTTTAGTTTAGTGCAAAAATTTGGTCGATAAATTCATTGCTTATTTGTGAAAAACACCAACATTTAGCGAAAATATGAAGAAATTATGATTTTTCCCATTTTAAATGTATCTGCTTGTAAAACAGATGGTAATACCACTCAAAATAGTTACCAATTAACATCTCCCATATGTCTACTTTATGTTTGCATCGTTTTTTGAACATCCTTTTATTTTTCTATGACCTCACAAGGCTTAGAACTTTAGCAGCAATTTCTCATATTTTTAAGAAAATTTCAAAAAGCGATTTATTCAGGGACGAGTTCAGTTCTGAAGTGGTTTTGAGTGCCCTATATATTAGAAACCCCCATAAAACACCCCATTTTGAAAACTGCACCCCTCAAAGTATCCAAAACAGCATTCAGAAAGTGTTTCAACTCTTTAGGCGTTTTACAGGAATTGAAGGAAAGTAGAGCTGAAATTTTCAAATTTCATTTTTTTTTACAAAATTCATATGTAATACATTTTCTTCTGTACCACAGAAGGTTTTACCTGAGAAACGCAACTCAATATTTATTGCCCAGATTCTGCAGTTTTTAGAAATATCCCACATGTGGCCCTAGTGTGATAATGGACTGAAACACGGGCCTCAGAAGCAAAGGAGCACCTCTTGGATTTTGGGGCCTCCTTTTTTCAGAATATATTTTAGGCACCATGTCAGGTTTGAAGAGGTCTTGTGGTGCCAAAACAGTGGAAACCCCAAAAGTGGCCCCCATTTTTTAAACTACACCCCTCAGGGAATTTATCTAGGGGTATAGTTAGCATTTTGACCCCACAGGTATTTTGCTATATTTTCTGGAGTTAGTCTGTGAAAATGAAAATCTACTTTTTTTCTGGAAAAACGTAAAAAATTTCTAATTTTTGCAAGAAATAAAGGAGAGAAAGCACCCCAACATTTGTAAAGCAATTTCTCGCGATTACGGAAATACCCCATATGTGGTAATAAACTGCTGTTTGGACCCACAGCAGGGCTCAGAAGGGAAGGAGCGCCATTTGGATTTTGGAGCTCTGATTTTACTGGAATGGTTTTCAGTGCCGTGTCACGTTTGCAACGCCCTGGAGGGACCTAAACAGTGGAATCCCCCCAAAAGTGACCCCATTTTGGAAACTATACCCCTCAAGGAATTTTTCTAGTGGTATAGTTATCATTTTGACCCCACAGGTTTTTTGCTGAATTTATTGGAATTAGTCTGTGAAGATGAAAAGAGACTTTTTTTTGGAAAAAACACAGAATTTTCTAATTTTTATAAGGAATAAAGGAGAAAAAGCACCTCAACATTTGTAAAGCAATTTCTCCTGATTACGGAAATACCCCATTATGTGGTAATAAACTGCTGTTTGGACCCATGGCACGGCTCAGAAGGGACGGAGCACCATTTGGATTTTGCAGCTCAGATTTTGCTGAATTGGTTTCTGGGGGCCATGTCGCATTTGCAGAATCCCTGAAGTACCACTACAGTAGAAATTCCCCAGATGTGATCCCAATTTGGAGACTATACCCCTGAAAGAATTAAATTAGAGGTGTAGTGAGCATTTTGAGCCCTCAGATGTTTTATAGATTTTATTAGAATTGGTCCGTGAAAATGAAAACATTTTTTTTTTCCAATAACCAGTAGCTTTAGCTCAGAATTTTTCATTTCCACAAGGAATACAGGAGAAAAGACACCCCAAAATGTGTTACACAATTTCTCCTGATTACGGAAATACCCCATATGTTGTTGTAAACGGCTATTTGGACATACGGCAAGGGTCTAAACGGAAAAAGTGCAATTTCGTTTTTGGAGTGGAGATTTTACAAAATTTGTTTTTGACGCCATGTTGCATTGCGCTGAGGTACGAGTACAGTGAAAACTCCCGAGAAGTGACCCCATTTAGGAAACTACACCCCTCAAGGAATTCATCTAGAAGTGTAGTGAGCATTTTGACCCCCAAAGGTTTTGCAGAAATTAGTGCACAGTGGATGTTGCAGATTGAAAATTGACATTTTCCACATATATGCTATTTCAGTGCCCAATGCGTTGGGCCCAGCTTGTACCACTGGAGACATACGCCCCATAAATTGTTAAGCAGTTCTCCAGAGTACGGTAATACCCCATATGTGGTCATAAACTGCTGTTTGGGCACACTGCCAGGCCCAGAAGGAGCGCCATTTGGCTTTTGGAGCGCAGATTTTGCTTGGTAGTAGTTTTGTTTAGTGTTTTACTGGTGTTTCAGTTTATAATGTGGGGGCATATGTAATCTGTGCGGAGTACATACATTTTTTGCGTGACACACTGTCGTTTTTATTGGTACCATGTTTGGCTACGCGCGACTTTTTGATCACTTTTTATTCCATTTTTTTGGAAACAACGTGACCAAAAAAGGAAATTCTGCCATTGGTTTTTTATGGTATTTTTTTTACAGTGTTCACCGTGCGGGATAAATAATATGATATTTTTTTAGGTCAGGCCGATACGAACGCGGCGATACCTATTGTCTAGTTTTTGTCTTTTTTTTCATTTTTTTTCTAATTATAAAGGGCTTGATCAGGGAAACAAGGCGATTATTGTTTTTATTACGTAAAACTTGTATTTATTTATTTATCTAAAACTTTTTTTTTTACTTTTTTTTCACTTTTTATTTTACACATACTAGGGGACTGGAAGATCTGATCTTCTGATCCCCTGCACAATGCACTGCACTACTTCTGTATGTACTGATGTAGTGCAGTGTATTGTAACTGTCACTTTACAACTGACAGTTGAGCCTATTACGTCCTGCCTTGGGCAGGACCTAATAGGCTCCCGTACCTGGCAACCAGAAAGCCGTTGCTAGGCTTCCTGGTTGCCATTGCAACCATCAGAACCCCGCGATTTTTCGCGGGGGGGGGGGGCAATGGGGTGCAGAGGGAGCCCCCTCCCTCTGTATCAATCACTTAAATGCCGCTGTCGCTATTGACAGCGGCATTTAAGGGGTTAAACTACAGCGATCGGAGAGGACAGTGATCGCTGTAGTTGCAGTGGGATGTCGGCTGTATATTACAGCCGACATCCGATGAAGATGGAGCGAGCACAGCTCCTGTGCCCGCTTCATCCTCAGGGCGTTACTATACGCCCATATTCGGGAAGGGGTTAATAAAAAGTGTTTTGTTTTTTTTTACACCGCTTTCTCTGATCTCCTCACGTATCTCACAGAAGTGAGGAGATCAGAGAAAGTGACAGGAGCTTTCTACTGCAGACGACGTCACAGACGGCTGTGATTGGTCAGTTTTCAGAGACTGACCAATCACAGCAATCGCCGGCATTGGGGACTGCTAATTGGTCCCCAGGCCGGTAGCAGAGACGGTTAGCTGTCAATGACAGCTGCCGCCGCTGTTCTGTCACTATGTGATTTCACATAGTGACAGTTTATTCCTGCGCCGTAATAGTACGTCGAAGGTACGCTGGCATAAGCGGCCAGCGACGTACTATTACGTCAAAGGTACGCAAGGGGTTAAATTAATCGGAAATACAGTCTATACATTGTTAATGTGCTAAATGACTATTCTAGCTGCAAACGTCTAGTTTTTAATGCAATATCTACATAGGTGTATAGAGGCCCATTTCCAGCAACCATGACTCCTGTGTTTTAATGGTACATTGTGTTTGCTAACTGTATTAGAAGGCTAATGGATGATTAGAAAACACTTGAAAATCCTTGTGCAATTATGTTAGCACCGCTGTAAACAGTTTTGCTGTTTAGAGGAGCTATAAAACTGACCTTCCTTTGAGCTAGTTGATAATCTGGAGCATTACATTTGTGGGTTCGATTAAACTCTCAAAATGGCTAGAAAAAGAGAGCTTTCATGTGAAACTCGACAGTCTATTCTTGTTCTTAGAAATGAAGGCTATTCTATGCGAGAAATTGCCAAGAAACTGAAGATTTCCTACAACGGTGTGTACTACTCCCTTCAGAGGACAGAACAAACAGGCTCTAACCAGAGTAGAAAGAGAAGTGGGAGGCCCCGCTGCACAACTGAGCAACAAGACAAGTACATTAGAGTCTCTAGTTTGAGAAAAAGACGCCTCACAGGTCCTCAACTGGCAGCTTCATTAAATAGTACCCGCAAAACTCCAGTGTCAACGTCTACAGTGAAGAGGCGAGTCCGGGATGCTGGCCTTCAGGGCAGAGTGGCAAAGAAAAAGCCATATCTGACACTGGCTAACAAAAGGAAAAGATTAATATGGGCAAAAGCACACAGACATTGGACAGAGGAAGATTGGAAAAAAGTGTTATGGACAGACGAATCGACGTTTGAGGTGTTTGGATCACACAGAAGAACATTTGTGAGACGCAGAACAACTGAAAAGATGCTGGAAGAGTGCCTGACGCCATCTGTCAAGCATGGTGGAGGTAATGTGATGGTCTGGGGTTGCTTTAGTGCTGGTAAAGTGGGAGATTTGTACAAGGTAAAAGGGATTTTGAATAAGGAAGGCTATCACTCCATTTTGCAACGCCATGCCATACCGTGTGGACATCGCTTGATTGGAGCCAATTTCATCCTACAACAGGACAATGACCCAAAGCACACCTCCAAATTATGCAAGAACTATTTAGGGAAGAAGCAGGCAGCTGGTATTCTATCTGTAATGGAGTGGCCAGTGCAGTCACCAGATCTCAACCCCATAGAGCTGTTGTGGGAGCAGCTTGACAGTATGGTACGCAAGAAGTGCCCATCAAGCTAATCCAACTTGTGGGAGGGGCTTCTGGAAGCATGGGGTGAAATTTCTCCCAATTACCTCAGCAAATTAACAGCTAGAATGCCAAAGGTCTGCAATGCTGTAATTGCTGCAAATGGACCATTCTTTGACGAAAGCAAAGTTTGAAGGAGAAAATTATTATTTCAAATAAAAATCATTATTTCTAACCTTGTCAATGTCTTGACTATATTTTCTAGTCATTTTGCAACTCATTTGTTAAATATAAGCGTGAGTTTTCATGGAAAACACAAAATTGTTTGGGTGACCCCAAACTATTGAACAGTAGTGTAGTTTTTTTTTAATGTTTTACAGTGTTTGCACAATATCACTTTTTTGGAAAAAAAACTCTGTCGCCATAATCTAAGATCCATAACTTCTTTATTTTTTCAGTCGACAAACCTGTGTCAGGGCTTGTTTTTTGTGGTACAGGCTGTCGTTTTTATTGGTACTATTTTGGGGTAAATGTGACTTTCTGATCAGTTTTTATTAAATATTTTGGGAGAAGGTGTGACCTAAAAACAGCGATTCTGGCATTGTTTTTCATATTTTTTTTCTTACGGTTCACAGTGCGCAATAAATTACATGATAGTTTTATAGTTTGGATCTTTATGGATGCGGCGATACTAATTATGTATAGTTTTTTTTTCTTTTTTTCCAATAATAAAACAGTCATTATGGGAAAAAGGCATTTTTTATTTTTTTTTAACGTGAAACTTTTTTGGTCCCACTAGGGGACTTGAAGGCCTGCAACATTAATCTCTATACTAATACATTACACTACCTACGTAGTGCAATGTATTAGAGCTGTCAGTGTGACACTTTCAGCAAGCCCATCAAGAACTGACGGAGGCGGGTCCCCATAGGCATCCGTACTCGGTAGACCTGGAGGCCATACCAACCATTGGTACCCCCACAATTGTGTCATGGGGGCGCAGATCTGCTACAAACCTCTTAAATGCGGCGGTAGCTATTTATCGCCGCATTTAAGGGATTAATCACAGAGATAGCCGGCGTTGTACCACTATGATGGGTCCATTGCCAGTGACAGGGGAGTTTCAGCTGTCGGGAACAGCTGATCTCCCGGTTCCCATTATAACAGTGACCTCCCGGCACGGTTCAGTAACTGTACTTCCTGGTGCAGTAGGTAAATTCTCGCCAGGATGTACAGTTACCAACTCGTGGGGGTAGGGGTTACACAGGTCTCCAAAGTTTTCCAAAGCTAGCAATACACTATGACATACATAACCTATGGTCATTAAGACATTTTCTCTCTTGCACATGCACGGCCACCTCTCCATTCCTTCTCCACCTGAATGTGGCACCCCAAAAGGTATCCTAAAAGATATCAGATGGACTCCGCTCATAAATCCTGCCAGAATCCACTAGTGTTTCGTTATTGTCCCAGATTTTAAAATCCACAGCATATAAATTATTGCAGTGGATTCCATTCTGATAACTGTGGATTAACTCCATTGAAGTATAATGGAGTTAATCCGCATGCGCATCCAAGCATGGCCGGCCTTAGCTACGTGCGACACGTGCAGTCGCAGAGGGCGCCGGGCGCCATGCTGTAAGGGGGGCGTCAGCGGGTGAATTTCTCCAGCTCTACTACTACTGCTTGGGTATGCCAGCGGGTCAGGTGTCACTCACTGACCTCACTACTGGCTTCCCCGCACCGCGACTACCGCTCCCCCACTGCCCCTTTTCCCCCCTCGTCGTACGTCCTGAGTGATGATCAGGCGTGATGACATCGCTCAGGACGTAAGACAGGGAGGAGAGTATCTTACCATACGGTCCTGCTCTGGCTATTTCCTCAGGGCTCCGTTCCAGCAGCATCAGCGGGCACAGTGCACTGTAAGAAGCACAGCAGGTCAGTCAAACTGTGGGCTTTGGTTGTATGGGGGCACTGATAGGGGTCTAAAAATGGCAAATGGGCAGAGGATTCAGTGCCACCTTGGTGCCCATCTGCCAATTATTGCCGCTTTAGTGTCCTGTTCAGTGCCCCTTCGATGCCCATTTGCCATTTATTGCTCATTTATTGTTCTTCTGTGACAGAGGGTGCTAAAGGGGAAGTAAATGGAAAATATGCATCAAGGGGCACTGAACATAAGGACACTAAAGGGGGAATAAGTGGAAAATGGGCACCAAGGTGGCACTGAACGACACTATTAATAAATGGCAGATGGCACATTGTTCAGTTTCTCCATAGTGGACATTTACCATTTGTTGCCTTTTTAGACCCTGTTCACATTATGTTAAAGGGGTTAAAAAGAAATCCTGTTGATGCAGTAGAGGAGAAGTTAAAATAAAAAATAACTTATACTTACCTCTCTCTTCCATGACGTTCCTGCACTGGGGGCTCCTGTCACCTCTGTTCACTGTTTGTATACAGAGCAGCTGCAGCGGTGATGTACTGTCGACGTGATGTCACCACTGCAGCCGCTCTGTATACAAACCGAGAACAGAGGTGATGGGAGCCCCCAATGCAGGAAAGTCTGGGAAGAGAGAGGTAAGTATAGGCCGCTTTCTTATTTTAACCCTTTCAAGCCTGAGACATTTATTGCTTTTTCATACGTTTTTCACTACCCACCTTCCTAGAGCTATAACTTTTTTATTTTTCCGTCAATAGGATGGTGGTTATTTTTTGCGGCATGAGTTGTAGTTTCTATTGGTAGCATTTAAAGTACCATATAATGTACTGGGAAACTGAAAACAATTCTTTGCGGGCTGAAATTAGAAAAAAACGGATTCCTCCATAGTTTTTTGGGTTTCGATTTTACGGCTTTCATCGTGCGGTAAAAACGACAACTTAACTTTATTCTGCGGCTCAATACGATTATGTAGATACCAAATTTATATAGGTTTTTCATATATTTTACTACTTTTACAAAGAGAACTATTTGTTAAAAAAAATATGTTGTTTCACCACATTCTGAGACAGAACTTTTTTTTTAATTTTCGTCTAAGCGGTGTGAGGGCTTATTTTTTGCGAGACGAGCTGCAGCTTTTATTGGTACAATATTTTGGTACATGCAACTTTTTGATAATTTTTTATTAAATTTTTTTAGCGCTAATGTGAACAAAAAACAGCGATTTTGGCTATTCACATTCTTTTTTTACGGCCTTCACAGTGAGTTAAATAAGAAGCAATAAAAAGTATCAACATTGCCCACGTGGACAGCAGTTTTAATATTTTTTCCTGTTATACAAAAGATAGCCATTGAGAAAACGGAGTAAGGGCCAGTTCACAGCGTGGGTAAATACTGTGGAACAGTAGCAGCAAAGTAGATGAGATGAAACAAATCTCATCCACACGCTGTGGAAAAAACAGACCTGCGGTGCAGAGTTTTATTCTGCAGCATGTCAATTGTATTTGCGTAAACGCGCCTTATTTGCTGCCGGTTTTCCCCGTTGTATTCACAGGGGAGGTAAATTCCGCAACAAATAGCAGTTGTGTTTTTTGTTGAGATCAATGGTGACTGAAACGGAAGCTGTGGTTTCACTTTCACTTTCCGTTGCGGGGTTCACCCGACGGAAACCTCCGACGAAACCCCGGAACGGAAATCAACGGTGATGTGAACAGGCCCTTACTTAGGAATCTGTATTTTATCCTCCTGGGATGACGCTTCATCTCAGGTGACCTCCGCTGCAACCAATCACAGGCTGTAGCGGCGGCCACATGGATAAAACGTCATCCCAGGAGGCCGGCCTGCAAGCAGGCTGGCTAAGTGCTGCAGTTTTTCGCAGCAGACATTCCAGGCGAGAAACTGCCCCACAGTTTGGTGCAGTTTTTCGCCCCAAATTCTCTGCGGCGGACAGGATACGCTGCGTTCTTTTATACAGCGTATCCGCCCCATGTGAACTCAGCCTAAAGGTAATTTCACATTACATCCTGCCCATCCGTGTAATGTATGCACCGGGAAAGCTTCCAGAATGTATGGTGAACAGTCCCATACACATGATGGAGGTAAAAAAGCCTCAGTTCGGGGGGTACTGCGCTATTTTATGCTGTGGCGTCCAGTAAAAAAAAATTATACTGCATGTTTTTTGTGTCCATTTAATGTATGCGCCAGGAGCTTTTCCACCGTATATAAATGGACAGGCAGGGCGTAATGTGAAAACAGCCTTACCAAAACATAGGCCTTGTTCAAACTGTGTTAAAAACGGCAGAAAAATCGGAAGCAGAACGCCTCCAAACATCTGCCCATTGTGAAAACGGCATTGTGTTCCAACGGGGCGTTTTTTACGTGGCCGTTTTTTTATACGGCCACGAAAAAGAAGTGCATGTCACTTCTTCAGCCGATTTTGGGGCAGTTTTTCATAGACTCTATAGAAAAACAGCTCCAAAAACGGCTGTTAAAAACAGCTGTTAAAAACGCGACTTTGAATAAAAAACTGGTGAAAATCAGGAGCTGTTTTCCCTTGAAAACACCTCCGTGTTTTGAGACATTTTTTACTTTGTGCGTGCACATATCCTTAAAAACACTAGTGTTTTTGTAAAGTTCTTTTTAAACTACAGGCGCTTTTGATGCGTATTCATTGCATTTTTTGCCGCTCAATCAGAACTCACATAGACTATAGAAATTAGGTGCGATTTTGGCGCATTTTCAGTGCGTTTTACGTGTCGAAGAATTGACCTGACACTACTCTTTTTTACGCTACACATTTTTTAACAAAACGTGTCATATGCACTAACGGCGCGCTATACCATTGATGTCAATCGGACGCTTAAATAAAGCATTTTTAACTAATTTTTCGGCGTGATAAATGCACAAACAAAAGCACCAAATGCCGACAATACATAAGAATGATAAATGGAGTGGGGGGCACCAAAGGGCAATTCCGCACAGGGCACCCTGTATCCTAAGGCCGGCCCTGCATCCAAGTGCCAATCTGTGGCAGAAATCCAAGTTTCAGCTATGGATTTAAAAATCCATGACTCCGGCAAATCCATAGCCTTAGATTGCAATATTTCTTTAAGTAATCCCCTGGAAGATCGCATTTTCACCCTGGATGCCTGTATCAATTCATCTTTAACTTATCTCCTATTCACTTGCTACCAACTTCTTCTACTGTAGCTTAGCTTTGCTAAACCTTCGAGAAGTCAATACACTCTAAGTTCTTCTAAACTTGCCGATAAATATCTCCTGTCATTATGCAGAGAATGCATTTTTACTTTAATAGTTTTCCAGTTATATAAAAATAAATTTTAATATACTAAAAATAAAAAAATAAATCCTCAGAAACTCCCGCACCGTTGAGCAAGGCGTTATCGATCCTTCTTATTTACAAACTGTATGTAATGACTTAACATCCATGTCCATGAGTGTGGGGTCCTACTGACACTGCATGAATTGATGTCTACATGGGCGAAACATCCCTGCAACATGCCTTGACTGAACAAAGCGATCATGTGATGTAATCTCACATAAACATCACATAATTATTTACAGTTAATAAACATGAAGGTCCAAGAGCAGTGGAATAAGATAAATATATTATTCTTCCTTCTTTTTTTTTTTTTACTTTTCAACATGTTTAATTTTTTTATTTATATCTCAGAAAACCTTTAATATCCAACCTCAAATAAGGACCATAGAAATTTCAGTGTCAAAGAGCCTCCTGAAACTAGATAACCAGTACCTCCTACTCGGGTCATGCATTTTTATTTGTGTACTTCTTTTGGCCATATTTGACCTAGGTTCTAGGTGTCGCACTTTTGAGGATATTTTCCATTAACAGACCTCTATTTTAAGAAACATTGCACCAAAAACTGCAATTGCTTGTGGGACATTTATTGCATGTTTTAGACAGTATTTATTGTGGGGTTTTTTGCAGCGTTTTTTAAAATGTACACATAAAATGTTTCAAGGAGGTCTAAATTCACACATGGCATATTTGGCAAATCTCTGCATCAGAAATCCATTCCATACATCTGAACTGGGTTGTTACAAGCCCGGGTCAGATCTATGCTGCCTAAATTTTCTGAAATGGATATTTGCCATGTCTAAACACCAGTGGCGGAGAAAGTAGACCATGGGCCCTGGGCTGTTACCCAAACTTGAGCCCCCCTTCCTCACCGCCGCCCTGCCGCGCCGTAACTATTTTTAACACTACTTTTTTGGGCAAGCATTAACAGTGTTACGATTTCCCTTGTCACAGGGCTGTGTCCCTACATACTGACAGTATCACACTGTGCTGGGACACATCCTCCTGACAAGGGGAATTGTCTATCAGTCCTGACCTGCAGAAAGACTTTTTGTGAAATACAAGGATTTCCTATAATAAACATGTCAGGAGAGGTGATATTTTTTTTTTTTTGCACTTTACTTTACTATTTTTTTTATTACTATGGTCTGTCCCTCAAAGGTCAAAAAAGACCTTTGGGGAACTTGATATATTTTTTTCCTTTCTTTTACACCATGTTTTTCCACTGTAACTGGGGCTGCACAGCAGCCCCAGTTACAGGGGAAATCAGCCCTCTCATAGTGACGATTGTCACTAACTGGGCTGTGCTGGGTCTAGTAGGACCCAGCAGCAGTCTCTCAGTAAAGGCACCCGGCGATCACAGTCACATGATCACCGGGAGGAATAGAGACAGCGCCGCTGCTGCTGATGTCTCTATTCCTATACACAGCGTTCATTGAGCGCTGTGTAAAAAGACATCGGAGAAGACAGAAGCAGCGAAAGCTGCTTCTATCTTCTCCTCAGGGTCCCCGGCAGTCACTGACAGCCGGAGACCCGACATTCAGCTGCCCGATCGCGTGGGCAGCAAGTTAAAACCCGAGCCGTAAAAAGTCTATGGCTCTGGTTTTAAGGACCCTGACGGCTGGCCGTAAAAATACAGCCAGCGGTTGGGAACCAGTCAGGCAGGAGGACAAACCGGCAGCCAGTACTAACCTCAGCAACGGTGACCGCCCGCCCGGCTCTTCTCTTCCAGCTTTCGAGTAACAGAACAGCCGTCCGTCGCTGTTCTGTTACTCAAAGGCGGCGCTCGCACTGTCAGGAAGGCATGTCCTAAGCACTAGCAGACGTGCTTAACACCTGCTACCTACCCCTGTCCCAGCTAATTCCCTGCTCCTCCCCATCTCCGTAGCGGCAGTTAGCAGCGCTAGCGCGCTGAATAGGTTTATAAGACGATGTGCGGTTCGGGCTGCCATGGGCCCCCTGGGAGCCTCTGGCCCCGGGCGGCCGCCCGAACCGCCCATATGATAATCCGCCACTGCTAAACACGTCTTTATTGCCATCAAATGGTAACATTTTATGCGTTACCTTCAATAATGTAGTTTAAGCTGCCCATACACTAAAGATAGCTGTCGGCCAAATGTGAGTTTCCTCACGGCCTATTCCTCCCAACCCCACAATAAATACGCACACTCGGCCATTTGTGCAAATTTTTTCAATAGGGAGACAAGAATAAGCCGCTGCCAGACCTTTCTGATGACTGATCCTTCTGTCCCCTTACATCTGCTGATAATGAAGTGTCTGGAGATCCCCATACACATTAGATAGTTGGCTGATACTGCCAAAATTGGTGGGGTCAGTCAACATTTATCTAATGTTTATGGCCACCAGTAGTCTTATAGCTGATGGTGAAAATTGCCTATTTACATTTGAAATCTTTGCCTCTAATTTTAATTACTTCCCTGAGTAACTGGCAACCGTGGCATTCTTTCTGATAAAGCTGTATAAATCCAAAATTAATTGGGAAAATGTGAGTAAAGCTTATTTAAAGCACCCGAAATAGAACTATGATTGTTGTTTCCTTTTTGTTTACATGATCTAAACTGCTCAGAGAAATCTACCTACACAAGCCTACCACTGTTTTTAACTTTGGGTTGCACTTTATTGAGAATCCATACAATAAACATTCCTAAGGAGCATATTAATATCCAGATAAAAGTATCAAAGTATTCATGTTGCGTTCTAGAAAAAAAATGTTTATTCCTGTAAGTCATGCAGTTTAGATCCATGTCTCTCTTCGGGTATGTGCACACACAAACTCAAAAACGTCTGCAAATCAGAAGGTTTTTAATCAAAGTCGCGTTTTTCGCTGCGTTTTTACTGCCGTTTTTGGAGCTGTTTTTCTATAGAGTCAATGAAAAATGGCTCCAAAAATCGCTGAAGAAGTGACATGCACTTCTTTTTCACGGTTGTTTTTTACGCGCCCGTTTTGAAATATGGCTGCGTAAAAATAATGGCCGATCAGAAAAGAACGCCGTTTTTCTCTTTAAAATCAATGGGCAGATGTTTGGAGGCGTTTATGGCCCGAAAAACAGCCGAAAATAAGCCGCGTGAACATACCCCTCAAGTGACCTTGGTGTTTGTAAAAAATATGTTTAATGTCAGTTTTCAGCCTAAGCAGTACTACACCTACAACCATGACCGGGTTAGTGCATGCAAGCATGAATGTTCATGTTGATGCATCCCAGGTACATCCCCACACTTTACAATAATTTCTTGGCATGTTGTCAATGATCGTTAACTTCCTGCGCTCACCTTAGCCTTTGGGTTTGGAATTTAAATCTTTATGATACTGTATCTGCTTGTTGAATGCTTGTCTTGACTTATCTTTGTTCATGCCTCCCTGTTTATGAACTCATTTAAACTGTAGGGGCTTATTCAGACAAGCGTGTATCTCGTCCATGTGATGACTGTTAAAACAACGGCCATCACACGGACTCATGTGTTTCAATGGGGCCGTTCACTCAACCGTTGTTTCAACGGAGCGTGTGAAGGGTCCGTGAAAAAATAGGACATGTCCTATTTTCCTGCGTGTCACGCATCCCTACATAGACTCTAGTCTTAGGGGGATCAGTGACAATGCGTCCCACATGGGTGCACCTCGGACGTGAAAAACTACAGTTTTTCACGTCCGAGTTTAGCTACGCTCGTCTAAATGTAGTGTTACAGGTAGCGGGATTAAAGGGAAACTGGAATTTTGAGGAAAATACAGGTGGCAGTGAGAAAGGATTTCACATAGTGGTTTATATCTATAGCTATAGTGTTGTGGTCCTTAAAGCTAAATGTTACAAGACAATTTGTTCACAAACTAAAAATATAAGTAATTTTACACGGGCCAATGATTGTGTAAACGAGTTCATGCGAATGCTCAGTCCCGTTCATTGCTCTTTGTAAATAGGGCAAAGGTCAGCTAATCAAATAAATAATCAGTCATAGGCTGATTGCATCTTTTTATGCGGCCATAAAAATGGTCTCTGATTGGCAGAACATCTCCTTGTGTAAACAGGAAGATGTGCTGCCGACATGGTGCAAATGAATGGGGACAAACGTTCATATTAACTTAAAAAACTTAGTGTAGTTATTTCTGTCCCCCTCTCATAATATTCAGAGATTCCCTAGTGACTGGTATAGTGCCAAGGGACTGGTGCAGGGCATATGTGGTGCCTATTTTCAAAAAGGGCTATATGTCTTCCCAAGGTAATTATAGATCTTAACATCCATTTTGGGGAAAATGTTTGAGGAGCTATTGAGGGACTATATACAGGAGTATGTGACAAAAAATTGCATTATAAGTGACAGCCAGCATGGTTTTACTAAGGACAGAAGTTGTCAAACCAACCTGATTTGTATTTATGAAGAGGTGAGCAGAAGTCTAGACAGAGGGGCTGCTGTGGATATAGTGTTTTAGGACTTTTCAAAGGCATTTGACACTGTCTCTCATAGACGCCTAATGGGTAAATTAAGGTCTATAGCAGGGGTCCCAAGCACGCGGCCCGCGGGCCGCATGCGGCCCCTGGAGCTGTCATATGCGGCCCGCGGTACACAGAGCCGCTAGCATAGGCTCTGTTCCGAGACTCTGGAATTTCCTGATATTGCTGTTCACATATGAAGCCGGAGTCCCATGCAGAGTGCTAGTACAGGCTCTGCTCCGGGTCTCTGTGGAATTCCCTGACATGGCTGTCCATATATATACCGTGTGTCAGGGTATTCCCCAGAGCAGAGTCCCGGGCAGAGCGCTAGTATAGGCTCTGCTCCGGGACCTTTTGGAATTCCCTGACATCGCTGTCCACATATGGACAGTGTGTCAGGGTCTTCCCCAGAGCGGAGTCTCGGGCAGAGCGCTAGTATAGGCTCTGCTCTGGGACTCTGTGTAATTCCCTGACATCGCTGTCCATATATGGACAGTGTGTCATGGTCTTCCCCAGAGCGGAGACCTGGGCAGAGCGCTAGTATCGGCTCTGCTCCAGGACTCTGTGGAATTCCCTGACATCGGTGTCCATGTTTGGACACACGATGTCTGGGGCTTCCCCAGAGCCGGAGTCCCGGGCAGAGTGCTAGTATAGGCTCTGCTCTGGGACTCTGGGGAAGCCTCTGACATCGCTGTCCATACATCAACAATGATATCAGTGGGTTCCCCAGAGCGGAGTCCCAGTGATGTCAGGAGCACAGCTGGAGTCCCAGGAAGAGCCTACTAGCGCTCTGCCTGGGACTCCAGCCATGGTGTTGCCCCTGACATCCATGTCCATATATGGACAGTGATGTCAGGAGCAGAGCTGGAATCCCAGGCAGAGTGCTAGAAGTGGCTCTGCTCTGGGACCCCAGCTCTGGGCAAGCCCCTGACATCACTGTGGCAGCATCTGCGGAGGGCACTGTGGCAGCATCTGCGAAGGGCACTGTGGCAGCATCTGCAGAGAGCACTGTGGCAGCATCTGCGGAGGGCACTGTGGCAGCATCTGCGGAGGGCACTGTGGCAGCATCTACGGAGGGCACTGTTTCAGCATCTACAGAGGGCACTGTGGCAGCATCTACAGAGGGCACTATGGCAGCATCTACAGAGGGCACTGTGGCAGCATCTACAGAGGGCACTGTGATATTATCAGAAATACACTCTATACATTGTTAATGTGCTAAATGACTATTCTAGCTGCAAACGTCTGGTTTTTAATGCAATATCTACATAGGTGTATAGAGGCCCATTTCCAGCAACCATCACTCCAGTGTTCTAATGGTACATTGTGTTTGCTAACTGTGTCAGAAGGCTAATGGATGATTAGAAAACCCTTGAAAACCCTTGTGCAATTATGTTAGCACCGCTGTAAACAGTTTTGCTGTTTAGAGGAGCTATAAAACTGACCTTCCTTTGAGCTAGTTGATAATCTGGAGCATTACATTTGTGGGTTCGATTAACCCCTTAACGCTCCATGACCTACTATTAGGTCATGCTAACTATAGCGTTCGCGCTCAGTGACCTAATAGTAGGTCATGGAGTAAACACGGAGCCGTTCGCGCGGCACGCGTTCACGAGCTGTGACAGCTGCTGTTTCCGACAGCAGACTATCACAGCTCAATGTGCCCTGGTCCCGCCTTGGCGATCGCCGCTATTGGTCAGTCAGTGACTAACTGACCAATAACGGTGATCTCTCCCTTCACTTCCTCTTCTGACCTCACATCCTGCTGCATACGCCCTGAACGCCTCTGTTGGAGTTAGCGAGACGTTCGGAGCGGTTGTGAAAGAGAGGAGAGAAGATAAAGAGTGCTAAAAAGTGAAAAAAAAGTTAAAAAACAAACTTTTTTCTGCTTCCCACCTCCCCAATCCACTACCCAAACTACCCAAACCTGTACCCTTCGTCCTTGTGTTCCCCCCACGTTTTTGGTCAGTGATCTCCTATCACTGACCACTTGTTAATCTTCAGGACCACATTTCTGGTCCCTGGGGATTTATTTTATTTTTTTCTTTATAAAACAATATAAAACGAAAAAATATATAAAAATGAAAAAAAAAAAAAAAGGGCAGTTTAGAAAATTTTGACAATTTAACTTTTAGTTAGTTTAGTATTAGGGTTAGTTAGTGTCAGGGAACCATCCCAAAGCGTAGTTCGGTATAGCGTCAGGGAATTTAGCGTCAGGAATCCGTCACCGTAGGTAGATCTAGCGTTAGGGATCCATCACCGTAGTTAGGTTTAGCGTCAGGGAAGCTTGGAATAATTTCGATAGGTTGAGTGTCAGGTACCCGTCACCGTAGTTAGGTTTAGTGTTAGGGAAGCTCGGAATAATCTAGTTAGATTTAGTGTCAGGGAATATTTCGCCGTAGTTAGGTTTAGTCTCAGGGAAGTTCAAATAAAATCTAGTTAGGTTTAGTGTTAGGTACCCTTGCCCCAGTTAGGTTTAGTGTCAGGGAAGCCCACTTGTTCTATAAAAACAAATTTTTGGGCTAGTTTAGGTAGCAGCCTATTGCTCCAAACAACCATGTCCCAACGGACATTTAGTGCCGAAGAGGCATATTCATTTCTTGCCTCCGACACAGAGTCGTCGGGTGGTGAGACTCTGTTCTATTTATCCACCTCCTCATCCGGTGACGAAGAGGAGGAACCCCCTAGGAGACACTCCAGGACCACCACTGCAGTTGTAGCCCCCGAGCGAAGTGACCCCTCCGAAGTTGTAACCCCCGAGCGAAGTGACCCAATTTGTACACCCACACCAGATATTTATGAGCCCCAAATCCCCGAGTACACGGGCAACCCGGGGATCAAATTTAATACGGCAGGGCTCAGTGAGATGGACTGACCGTTTTGACCGTTTGTACAAACTGAGACCCCTGTTAGACCATTTCAGTGCCCGGTTTGCCCAAGCATACACCCCCGAGAAGTATATTTCTATAGATGAGTGCCTGGTACATTTTAAAGGGAGGCTTCAATTCCGCCAGTACCTGCCGAGTAAGAGGGCAAGGTATGGCGTGATGATGTATAAGCTGTGCGAGAGTGCGTCAGGGTATACATATAAATTCAGTATATATGAAGGGAAGGACAGCAGTATTCAGCCCCCAGAATGCCCCCCCTTACTGGGAATTAATGCAAAAATTGTGTGGGATTTGGTGCACCCACTGCTGGACCAGGGTTACCACCTCTACCTGGATAATTTTTATACCAGCGTCCCACTCTTCAAGTGCCTCGCTTCCAGAAATACTGTGGCATGCGGCACTGCTAGAAAAAATATGAGAGGCCTCCCTAAGACTCTGCTTGGCCAAACACTCAGAAGGGGTGAGAGCACGGCACAATCTAGCAGCAATTTATTGTGTGTCAAGTACAAGGACAAGAGAGATGTCCTTGTATTGACAACAATACATGGCCACACCAGCACCCATGTACCAGTACGAGGTACCAGTACAGAGACCCCCAAACCAGACTGCATCCTGGACTACAATAGGTACATGGGAGGGGTGGACTTGTCAGATCAAGTCCTGAAGCCCTACAGCGCCATGCGCAAATCGCGGGTGTGGTATAAGAAGCTGGCCGTGCACATCATACAGATGGCATTGTACAATGCGTACGTGCTACATCGATGTGCAGGCCAGAGGGGAACTTTCCTGGAATTTCAAGAGGTGGTTATCAAAAATCAAATCTTTAGGGACCAGGAAGGGGGAGCACCCAGTACTTCTGGAAGCGAGGCCACACGCATCGTACCAGGGCAACACTTTCCAGGAGAAGTTCCCCAAACCGGTGGAAAGGGAAAGAGTCAAAAGAGGTGCAGAGTCTGCTATAAGAGGGGGATAAGGAAGAACACAATATACCAATGTGACATGTGTCCCGAAAAACCAGGGCTCTGTATAAAAGATTGTTTTAAAATGTATCGTACATCCCTTGATTTGTAATTTACCCTGATGCACTCCGCACAGCTTATCCCCCTCATCTTTCCCTTCTAAGCCCTGCCGTGTGCCCAGGCAGCTGATAACAGCCACATGTAGGGTATTGCCGTACCCAGGAGAACCCACATTACAATTTAAGGGGTGTATATCTCCGGTGGCGCATGCTGGGCACAACATATTGGACACTGAAATGGCATATATATATATATAAAATTGCAAATCTCACACTGCACCATCTGCTGCGCATTATCTTTTACACAGTACCTGTGGGGTCAAAATGCTCACTACACCACTAGATGAATGTCTTAAGGGGTGTAGATTTTAAATGGGGTCACTTCTCGGGGGTTTCAACTGTACTGGTACCTCAGGGGCTTCTGCATATATGAGAGCACCAGAAAAGCTTCAGTAGGCCAAATGGTGGTCCTTTCCTTCTGAGACCTCCCATGGGCCCAAACGGCAGTTTATCACCACAAATTGGATATTGCCACACTCAGGACAAATTGGGCAACAAAATGGGGTATGATGTTCCCTGTGAAAATAAGAAATTTTGATAAAAAATTACATCTTTTTGGAAAAAATATAATTTTTTTCATTTCACAGCCCAATTCAAATAGGTGCTGTGAAAAAACTGTGCGGTCAAAATGATAACAAAAACCATAAATGAATTCCTTGAGGGGTGTAGTTTCCAAAATGGGGTCACTTCTGGTGGGTTTCCATTGCTTTGATACCTCAACACCTCTTCAAACCTGGCATGCTGCCTAAAATATATTCTAATAAAAAAGAGGCCTCAAAATGTACTAGGTGCCTCTTTGCTTCTAGGGCTTGTTTTTTAGTCTACGAGAACACTAGAGCCACATGTGGGACATTTCTAAAAACTGCAGAATCTGGACAATACATATTTAGTAGTATTTCTCTGGTAAAACCTTCTCTGTAACAGAAAAAAATTGAATAAAATTGAAATTCAGCAGAAAAAATGAAATTTGCAAATTTCACCTCCACTTTGCTTTAATTCCTGTGAAATGCCTGAAGGGTTAAAAAACTTTCTATATGCTGTTTTGAATATTTTGAGGGGTCTAGTTTTTAAAATGGGGTGTTTTATGGGTGTTTCTAATACATAGGCCCCTCAAATCCACTTCAGAACTGAACTGGTACCTTAAAAAAAAGGCTTTTGAAATTTTCTTAAGAATATGAGAAATTGCTTTTTATGTTCTAAGCCTTGTAACGTCCAAGAAAAATAAAATAATGTTCAAAAAACTATGCCAATCTAAAGTAGACATATGGGAAATGTGAACTAGTAACTATTTTGGGTGGTATAACCGTCTGTTTTTCAAGCAGATGCATTTAAATTCAGAAAAATGCAATTTTTTCTAAATTTTCTCAAAATTTTGCAATTTTTCACAAATAAAGATTGAATATATCGACCAAATTTTACCACGAACATGAAGCCCAAAGTGTCACGAAAAAACATTCTCAGAATCGCTTGGATAGGTTTAAGCATTCCGACGTTATTACCACATAAAGTGAAATATGTCAGATTTGAAAAATGGTCTCTGAACCTTAAGGCCCAAACTAGGCTGCGTCCTTAAGGGGTTAAAATCTCAAAATGGCTAGAAAAAGAGAGCTTTCATGTGAAACTCGACAGTCTATTCTTGATCTTAGAAATAAAGGCTATTCCATGCGAGAAATTGCCAAGAAACTGAAGATTTCCTACAACGGTGTGTACTACTCCCTTCAGAGGACAGCACAAACAGGCTCTAACCAGAGTAGAAAGAGAAGTGGGAGGCCCCGCTGCACAACTGAGCAACAAGACAAGTACATTAGAGTCTCTAGTTTGAGAAATAGACGCCTCACAGGTCCTTTACTGGCAGCTTCATTAAATAGTACCCGCAAAACGCCAGTGTCAACGCCTACAGTGAAGAGGCGAATCCAGGATGCTGGCCTTCAGGGCAGAGTGGCAAAGAAAAAACCATATCTGAGACTGGCTAATAAAAGGAAAAGATTAATATGGGCAAAAGCACACAGACATTGGACAGTGGAAGATTGGAAAAAAGTGTTATGGACAGACGAATCGAAGTTTGAGGTGTTTGGATCACACAGAAGAACATTTGTGAGACACAGAACAACTGAAAAGATGCTGGAAGAGTGCCTGACGCCATCTGTCAAGCATGGTGGAGGTAATGTGATGGTATGGGGTTGCTTTGCTGCTGGTAAAGTGGGAAATTTGTACAAGGTAAAAGGGATTTTGAATAAGGAAGGCTATCACTCCATTTTGCAACGCCATGCCATTTTCATCCTACAACAGGACAATGACCCGAAGCACACCTCCAAATTATGCAAGAACTATTTAGTGAAGAAGCAGGCAGCTGGTATTCTATCTGTAATGGAGTGGCCAGCGCAGTCACCAGATCTCAACCCCATGGAGCTGTTGTGGGAGCAGCTTGACCGTATGGTACGCAAGAAGTGCCCATCAAGCCAATCCAACTTGTGGGAAGGGCTTCTGCAAGCATGGGGTGAAATTTCTCCCGATTACCTCAGCAAATTAACAGCTAGAATGCCAAAGGTCTACAATGCTGTACTTGCTGCAAATGGACCATTCTTTGACGAAAGCAAAGTTTGAAGGAGAAAATTATTATTTGAAATAAAAATCATTACTTCTAACCTTGTCAATATCTTGACTATATTTTCTAGTCATTTTGCAACTCATTTGATAAATATAAGTGTGAGTTTTCATGGAAAACACAAAATTGTATGGGTGACCCCAAACTTTTGAACGGTAGGGTATACCAGTACATTAATGTTCAAAAATCAAAATGAAAAATCCCTCTATGGGATTTAAAAAAAAAGTTAAATTAATAAAAAAAATACGTTTTGTTAAATACATTTTTTAAATAAAAATACACAGGAATTCACATTTTTAATAATAAATAAACTTTTCAAAATATAAGTCCCAAAACATGAAATAATATATGCATATTTGGTATCGCCATGGCTGTAAAAATCTGTACAATAAATGTATAATGTTATTCATGATGATCGGTGTATGGTGTCAAAAAAAAATAAAGAAAACTGCAGCGGAACTGCTTTTTTTTCTACGTTTTTGCCAAAATAAAGATTTATAGAAATGAAACGATAATGTAAATGCACCAAAAAATGGTACCTACATAAAGTACTCGTCCCGCAAAAAAACAAAATCTCATACAGCCACATTGGTCAAAATTTTTTAAAGTTATAAGCGCCGGGTTGCAAAGAGGGAAATATTAAAAAAATTGTTCGGTCTTTAAGGCCAAAATTGGCTGTGTCCTTAACCGGTTAATGAAAATTGCTTCTAGTCCTAGGCTAAGTTGGGAGGATGTGTATTTATCTACCAGATGTAATGCAGATAAGGTAGTAATGTGAATAGAGCTAGTTAGGATCTTGTTAGGATTAGGATAATGCAATAAGGCTTTAAGTAAACAGGCGTATTGTTTTATACTTTCATCTTCAAGGCTTGTGCATAGCAGTATAGGCATTTCTTCACCCGGGGCAGAGATTCAGCAAGCCCCCCCCCCCATAAAATGTAGCATAACATACATACCGCTATACAGCACAAATACTTGTACTGTAGCACATGGAGATGGTAATGCCTTTGCTGAGGTCGTAGTATCCGGGTCGGTTAGCAGAGGATGGTGGTACACAGGTTAATAGTGCTGGAGCAGCAGAGGAGACCTGAGTAAGAAGTGGTGCGCACCTTTAGTTACGGTGGGAGGGCGGGAGTTCGGTGTGGGGGCTGTACAAGAAAAACCTGGCAGCACAAAGGAGTCGTTCAGTCAAAGGGATTGCAGTGTTAAGAAGTTACCGGCCTGAGGCAGACGCAGCAACAAAGGCAAAAGAAGCCGACCTGCTTGAAGTTCTCAAAGGAAATAATGAGAGTGAGTACTGAAATACTGCTTGGAAAGAGAATCAAAGTAAAAGCCCACAGAGAGCATATAAGGGAATAGACCCTGGAGTGTGAAACAATTGAGGAATTACAAGGGGATTGAATATCACCATAATCAAAGTGAAATACTTTGGTGCGTCATAACATGACTAATATAGTAACTATTGCCACAGCTCAGGAAGTGTCATAACAAAGTAATAGACTGTTGTTTGAATACTAATCAAGAGCGCATGTTTATCGTTATATAATACTGTTATTCCAAATTGTTAAAGGAAGGAGAACCGTTATCTCAGTCTCTTACTTTTTCATAACTGATATTACAACTTGGCGCTAGTCGGCAGGATGAAAGCAGATATGATGGATGAGCAGCATCATCTTCCAGCCCAACACATCCAATGACACCTCTGGGAGCCCTATTGAATGCTTTACTGTAGTTAAATGGAACTAACCTGTTGTTATAAGATTGGAGAGAGACTAAAAGCTGGGTTGTGTAATTTGTCCTCACATCTAAAAGCGGAATTGGTCTTAAATACACTAAAGGGCGAAACCAGAAAGACAGCACAATTGCAACCAATAAGGGGCAGGAGGACACTTGAATAGATTTTCCTGAAGGATGTGAATGGATATAAGTCATCAGAGGGCATGCTATAGAATAGATGCCACCATCAGAAAGAGTAAGGGAAGTTGTCACAGTTCGCAAATGGATTACAGGAAGTTATGGTGATGCTACAAAGGATAGAAGAATAAGAAGACAAAAGAATAAGCGGAAGTGGTGCTGCAAAATCTTTTTGTGCTAGGCCCTAAGAATCAGTCACTGCAGAGAACTTTGTGGGAGAAACTAAGAAGAAGACCCAATTTCACTATTCATCAGATGTTAAAAGAAGTCATCACCCCTAGAGAAAGAGGAGCAGGTGAGCATGGTTCTGGTAGCATAGCAAGAGGCAGTGGTTACAGAAACAGATAAAGTCATAAAGGCTTTGGATATGGAGCCTTTAGAGGGAGTAGTGAAAGAACTGAAAAAAGGTGTTGACTGACAAAGGAAATTAAGTGTGGCCCAAAAGAGTCAATTTAGAAAGATATCAGTTTGCGGGTAGACTGATAAGAGGAAGAGATTCATCGGATACAAGAATTTGCTGGGAGTATGGCCAGGAAGAACATATTGCCCGGATCTGCCCACGTCACAACAAAAGAAGCAACAACAGGAATTTAAGCTAGATTTGCCTGCGGTAGAGGGGCAAACGCGTGGGGAGAGGCAGAATAATGCCCCTGTTAGATGTGGTAGGAAAATTCCCGGTGGTGGTGGCCAAGTACATGGTAATCAAACTATCTTGTTTTGTTAACACTGGATCCCAGGTGACTACCATGGCCAAAGCAGTATTTAAAACCTAAAGTCCCTCTCTTTTATGTAAAGGAAGTGCAACATGGAAGCGCCTTAAAACAGCAAACTGCTTACTTATCCCAATCATGGGAGTAATGCAAGTGAACCTCTTTTTATCTGGGGCTGGGAGTTGAACAAGAAGAGATTTGTGGTGGTGGTGGTGGTGGTGGTGGTGGTGGGGGTGGAGAATACAATAGACTCTGAGGTTCCAGTGATTCTTGGAATGAAAGTTCTGAGAAAATTAGATGGACTAGAGGTCCGCGAGTTTGGTCCAAAATACAGAAAACATGTTCCAAATCATGAACCCCCACAAGCCGCACTCCAGAGATTTTTGAAACAATGGTTTCAAGTCCATGGGCAGCTTCTTGATTGATCTGGATGAGAAGGTTTAGTAAGGTTGCCCATGAAAGGCTTAACCGGCCACAAAATATTGCTGCCCTTACCAGTTGGCATGAATTAAGTATTGGAGGGGGCTACCATCCTCATTGTACCCACTCTGCAGAGGCAGGGAGTAGATTTGGCCTCAATGTTGTATACGGTCTCGGCCGGACAAGTACTGCTGAGAATAGTGAATAGCATTAAACAACCCGTAACCCTTGTACCTCAGGGGCTGATGGCCGAGGTGTTCCCAGTATGTGAAAATCAAGTAGAACTAGACTGCGTCGCTACCCTCATTGTGTGTGTCAACTCAGGTCTAAATCAACAATTACTATGGGTCAACAACTTCTGAAAGAGATTAGAGAGGGGGCCGAAGTTTTGGGAGCATATCCTAATGCTTTTTCTCATATTGAGGTAGACTTTGGGTTGATCCGAACTCGAGAACACAAGATCACAACTGGGGAAAGACTCCCCATTCAAGAGTGCTATCTTACTTTTCCACCAGAGTTCGAGAAGCCAAGGTGTTAGTAAAATGGATGCTAGATAATCAAGTCATCGGTCACAGCATGAGCCCCTGGGCATCCCGCATTGTAAAGAAAAAAGATGGAAGTATGCAGTTCTGTGTGGATTATCGTCCCTTAAATGCGTATACAGTGCGAGATGCCTATCCCGTCCCCTGTAGAGAGGACTACTCTTCTGGCCTTGGGCTGTGCAAAGTATTTATCCTGTCATCACAGACCATGTGCAATGCCAAGCCCCCATCTACAGCTTCTACAAACCAGCATTCTTAGTAAAATGGATCATCTTTATCCACCTCTTCCTTCCTCAACCAATTCTCATCTTTCCTCCCAGGAGTCGTGAGTTGTAATCTGGCACAAATGTGCCGATACAAGCAAATATTTATTATTTATTTATCTATACCATTATAGGTCTTCAATTACACACAAATTGTCCAGTATTGTCCCCTGATGAACGAACTAGGTTGAGGAAATGTCTTGGGACGGTTATGAAGCGTCAGTGTTATGATTATTTTATACAATATTTGGTGCTTAGAAATTACACTAATTGTGTCTGATAGAAATGTTTGTATCCCTGGAGTTTGTCCATAGGTGGTGTATGGTACCACGCCATCTAGATATAATTTTCTGGATTCTGCAGGTGATTATTGTGCATTGCTTATTTGATTCAACCCTGTCTGTGTCAGAGGTATTTACATTTAAAAGAATTACCCAGAGTATTTTAATCTTAATAATGAATAAAGGTTATGTTTTATGAAGAGTTCCCACTCTGTGATACTACTTGTTTCTTTGAGGAACCCACATATTAATTTCAGTGATAATAATAGCATGTACCTGTTGCCGAAAAAGACCAAGAGAAGACAGTGTGCATTACACCAATGGGTCTGTTCGAGTTCCTGTGAATGTCGTATGGACACACAAAAGCCCCAGACACCTTTCAGAGACTGATGAAGATATGCTTGGGGGGTGCTGAATTTTGAGTGCGAAGAGCATGGGTTAAAATTGAAACCAAGTAAGTGTCATCTGTTTCGAGAAAGCATTGAATACTTGGGGCATGTGGTGACTGAAGAGGAAGTCTAGCCTATGGATTAGAAAGATTAGTTGGGTACTACCGACGCTTCATACAGGACTTTGCCAAGGCGGCCGCTCCCCTGTATGCTTTGCTGAATGGGATGGCCCCATACGGAGCCTCGTTCTGGCTCACATAGGAATGCATTGGGAGCCTCAGTTCCGGTTTTCTCAAAAGCACAGTGATTCCAAAAAGGTCAGAATGTGATCACGCGGGCAGCGCTGGACCCAAAAATTACGTGATGCATGGATCGGTAAGTATTTCTGCACACACCACCCCACTGCAAAACACCAATCTACAAATTCAGGGGGAATAAATTAAAACTGGTCTGTACCTTAATTTACCAGGTATACTGGTCTGTGCTTTAATTTACCTTAATTTATCAGGTATACTGGACTGTACCTTGACTTATCTTAATTTACCAGGTATACTGGACTGTACCTTGATTTACCTTAATTTACCAGGTATACTGGACTGTACCTTGATTTACCTTAAGTTACCCGGTACACTGGACTGTACCTTCATTTACCTGCTCCAGCCCAGGAAGGAAAATAGTGTGCATTTTTTTTTATGTTTAATTCAAAGGACTGTATAGAGGAGAGGTAACAGCTCCTCGCTGCTTGAGTTTTATAGCTAGAAACTCTCTCGACTTGAAATGTTTGTCTTAATTGTAGAAAACATTTCTTTAACTTTTTTCTATAATTAAATAACACTTTTACTTAATGACTTAAATTTCATTTTCACAACAGAGAAAATTTGATTTTATCTATTTGGTTTTCATTTAATTTAAAACTCCTAATGATGTTGCATAACCCTGGGACATGACTTGAATGAATTAATGTAGAAGAATAATTCAACTTCAAGGGAAGTAAAACAGCAAGCGTTCATGGCACTCCGGGCATTAGGTCTGCATTATATGTTTCAGACTAATTAATCTTCCAGCTGTGACACTGATTTGTAAATGATATAGTTGCATTGACTAAGCTTGGCTCCTGTGTCAAGAAGGCTTATCTGAGTACGGTAATTTCAAGCTGAATGTTCATGGGACATACATGTGAGTTTCCTACCAGGCAAGCCAGGCACTTGCACTTATTTTCTAAATATTTAGGGGGCATTTATTAAGACTGCCATTTCACACTCAAGTATTAACCTCTTAAGACCAGGCCAAGTTTAGCCTTGAGGACAGAACAATTTTTTTATTTTTTCCTCTTGCATTTCGGCGCTCATAACATTTTTATTTTTTATTCGACGTAGCTGTATGAGATCTTGTTTTTTGTACTTTATTTAATTATCATTTTATGGTTCATTTACATTATCATTTCATTAATATACATTTTTATTTTGCTGCAGTTTTCATAATTTTTTTTTACAGTATACACCGATCATCATAAATGACACTATAAATTAGCTGTGTAGGTTGTTACGGTCGTGACAATACCAAATATGTATATATTATTTTATGTTTTGGGAATTGTGCATTTGCTTGTATTTTATTTACAGATGTATTTTTATTTTTTAGCTTTAACCCCTTCCTAACATTTGCCGTATGGATACGTCATGGAAAGCTAGTGCTTCCCGCATTTTGCCGTATCCATATCACAAATGTATGGCACCGGCTCAGAAGCTGTGTCAGTACCATCATCAGCGGTGTATTACAGCTGACATCCGGCTGTAATGGCAGGGACCGAAATAATCTTCCATCCCCACCATTAACCACTTAAATGCAGCGGTCAAATGCGATCGCTGCATTTAAGTGGTTTTTCAGCTCATCGGCACTCCAGCAATGAAATGGCAAAGGGTTCCGGTTGTTGCAAAGGCAACCGGAGGTCTAATACTGGCCTCCCGGTCTGCCTAGCATGGAAGCTTTTCAGGCCCCCCCAGAGGCGGATCCTGAAAGGCTTCCGTAGCCGAAGGCAAGATGGCGCTGGCTCAGGAGCTGAGCCGGTGTCATCAGCGGTGGATGTCAGCTGTATGTTACAACTGACATCCACCTGTAATGGAAGGAACCGGAGCTAGCTCCGATCCCTGCCATTAACCCCTTAGATGCAGTGATCGAAAGCGATCGCTGCATCTTAGAGGTCGCTAGCAGATCGGCGGCTCTGCCATTCAATCAGGACTGCCGACTGCTACTATCAGCCATTACGAAAGCCGATTAGGCCCTGCTGGGAGGCGAAGCCTAGTCGGCTTGCTGTCAGTGAACGACTGACAGATCTAATACATTGCACTACATAGGTAGTGCAATGTATTAGAAAAAAAAAACCTGACAGTTGGACCTGTTGGACCGGTTGGAAGTGTAAAAAGAAAGTTTTAAAACATATAATAAAAGTTTCAAGTAATAAAATAAAACACAATCGCCCTTTTTCTCTTATCAAGTCCTTTATTATTGAAAAAAATAAAATAAACCATACATATTTGATATCGCTGCATTCGTAACAGCCTGAACTATAAACATATTATGGTAAAAAAAAATAAAAAAACGATACCAGAATTTCAGTTTTTTGGTCACTTTGCCCTACAAATATTGGAATAAAAAGTTATCAAAAATGCGCATGTTTCAAAAAATGGTGCCTATATAAACTATAGCTTGTATCTCAAAAAACAAGCCCTCATACAGCTCCGTCGATGAAAAAATTAAAATGTTATTGTTATCACAGCTTGGCTACAGAAAAAATACATTCTTTTTACAAAAGTAATTTTATTGTGCAAAAAGTTGTAAAACATAAAAATTGCTATAAATTAGGTATCACCGGAATCGGACTGACCCGCAGAATAGAGTTAACATGTAGTCTAAAACTTATGGCGAATGCTGTTTAAAAGTTCTAAAAAAACTTTGCCAGAATTGCAGTTTTTTTGCTCACCTTGCCTCCCAAAAAATAGTATAAAAAGTGATCAAAAAGTTGCATGTACACCAAAATGGTAACAATAAAAACTATAGCTCGTCCAGCAAAAAAACCACAAGGTCTATGAAAAAATAAAATTAGTTAAGGTTTCTATAAGGCAGGAAATAAAAAATATGCAATTGGGAAGATTTCTTCTGTTTCAAGAGGCGAATTATCAAGGCCCTAAAATTAGGGAACCAGGATGGGGAGGGCCCAAACATATCTGCTGAAAGCAAGGGCGCCCGTATGATACCAGGACAACACCTCCCAGCAAAATTCTCCTAACTGCAAAGGTGCGGAGTGTGGACCAAAACGTGGATAAGGAAGGATATTTATCAGTGTGACACTGACCTGTGCAGAAAGGATTGTGTCAGAGCATAACACACATCTATGGATTATTTTACTGTTTTTTTAACCCAATTATTATACCACCTGACCATGCCCCTGATGTACACTGCCCAGCTTACATGTACCCCCACATTATAAACGGAAACACCAGCTTACATGTACCCCCACACTATAAACGGAAACACCAGCAATACTCAAACAAAACTACTACCAAGCAAATCCACACTCCAAAAGCCAAATGGCGCTCCCTCCCTTCTGAACCCTACAGTGTGCACAAACAGCAGTTTCCCTCCACATATATGGCATCGCCATACCCAGGAGAACCCTTTTAACAATTTTTGGGATGTGTGTCTCCAGCAGCATAAGCTGGGCACGACATATTTGCCACTGAAATAGCATATCTAGGGAAAAATTGTAATTTTTACTTTGCACCATCCACAGCGCAATCTTTTGTGGAAAAGTCGGGTAGGGTGAAAATGCTCACTACACACCTCAATAAATGCCTTGAGGGGTGCAGTTTCCAAAATGGGGTCACGTCTAAGGGGTTTCTTTTATTATTTCATATTAGAGCCCTGCAATTTTGAACCAATGCTTTGTAAATCGCCAAATTAGGCCTCTATTTTACATGGTACTCTTTCACTACTGAGCCCTGTCAAATGTCCAGGCAAAAGATTAGGGCCACATGTAGGGTGTTTCTAAAACCGGGAAACAGCATAATAATTAGAGAGCTGTCTTGTTATAAAGGCACAAGCTGGGCGCCACATATTGGCATATCTATGGAAAAAATCCCATTTTCTCTCTGCAACATCGAGACATGCAGTTTATGAGCACATATGGGGTATTGCCTTACTCTGGAGAAATTGTTTACAAATGCGGGGGGGGTTTCCTTTATTTGTTGTGAAAATGACAAATTTTGAGCTAAAAAGGGTTGTTTTTATTTTCACCGGCCAATTCTAATAAATTCTATGAGACATCTGTGGGGTCAAAATGCTCATTACACTCCTACATGTATTCCTCAAGGGGTGTAGTTTCCTAAATGAAGTCACTTTCTGGGCGTTTTCATTGTTTTGTCCCCTCAGGGGCTGCAAATGTGACATGGCCTCCGCAAACCATTCCTAAATGTGATCTCCAAAAGCCAAATAGCACTCTTTCCCTTGTAAGCCCTGCTGTGTGTCCAAACAGCCGTTTATGACCACATGTGGGGTATTGTTTTACTCGGGAGAAATTGCTTTACAAATAATAAGATACTTTTTTCACTTTAATCCTTCTGGAAATGAGACAAAATTAGATAAACCTACATTTTCTTTGAAAAAAATTTAGATTTTCATTTTCACGGCCTAAGTCCAATAATTTCTGCAAAAAACCTGTGCAGTCAAAATGCTCACTATACTTCTAGATAACTTCCTCAATGGGTGTAGTTTCCAAAATAGAGCCACTTGTCGGGGGTTTCCACTGTTTTGTCCCCTTAGGGGCTTTGCAAATGTGACATGGCCTCTGCAAACCATTCCTGCTAAATTTGAGTACCAAAATCTAAATAGCGCTCTTTCCCTTCTAAGCACTGCCGTATGTCCAAACAGCAAATTGAGACCACATATGGGATATTGTTTTACTCGGGAGAAATTGTTTTACAAATTTTGCATTGCTTTTTCCCTTTAGTGCTTGTGGAAATGAAAACAATTTGTTAAACCTACATTTTCTTTGAAAAAATGTAGATTTTAATTTTTACGGCCTAATTCCAATTATTTCTGCGATAAACCTGCGGGGTCAAAATGCTCACTGTACCCCTAGGTAATTTCCTTGAGGTGCGTAGTTTCCAAAATGGGGTCACTTTTGGGGGATTTCCACTGTTTTAGCACTGCAAGAGCCCTACAAAACTGACATGATGCCTAAAATATATTCTAATAAAAATACTCTAGGTGCTCCTTTGCTTCTGAGGCCTGTACTTCAGTACATTACCACACTAAGGTCACATGTGGGATATTTTCTAAATCTACAGAACATGGGAAATAAATATTGAATTGGATTTCTCTGGTAAAACTTTTTGTGTTACAAAAAAAATGGATTAAATATGAATTTCTTTAAAAAAAATGACATTTGTAAATTTTACCTCTACATTGCTTTAATTCCTGTGACACGTCTAAAGGGGTAAGAAACTTTCTAAATGCTGTTTTGAATACTTTGGGGGCCGAAGTTTTTAAAATGGGGTGACTTATTGGGGGTTTCTAATATATAAGGCCCTCAAAGCCACTTCAGAACTGAACTGGCCCCTGTAAAAATAGCCTTTTGAAATTTTCTTGAAAATGGGAGAAATTGCTGCTAAAGTTCTAAGCCTTGTACTATCCTAGAAAAAAGGATGTTCAAAAAACAATGCCAGTCTAAAGTAGACTATGGGGGACGTCAATTAGCAACAATTTTGTGCGGTGTAACTGGCCAACTTACAAGTAGATACATTTAAATTTAGAAAAATGCTAATTGTCTTAATTTATCGCAAAATTTTGGTGTTTTTCACAATTAAATACTGAATGTATTGAGCAAATTTTGCCAGTAACATAAAGTCCAATGTGTCACGAGAATCGCTTGGATAGGTAAAAGCATTCCAAAGTTATTACCACATAAATTGAAACATGTCAGATTTGAAAAATGAGGCTCTGTCAGGAAGGTGAAAAGTGGCCAAAGAGAGAAGGGGGTATGTGCTGGCATATATCCAGTACACTGATAGTACACAGACTGTTGTTGGTACCCTCGCTTGCAGGGTGCCCTTTGGGATTTCAGAGTTTAATAATAGTCTGTGAGCCAACTCCATATTCCCCCCCACCCGACCTCCACTGTATATGTATATATATATATATATATATATATATATATATATATATACACACTACCGGTCAAAAATTTGGGGTCACCCAGACAATTTTGTGTTTTCCATGAAAACTCACACTTATATTTATCAAATGAGTTGCAAAATTACAAGAAAATATAGTCAAGACATTGACAAGGTTAGAAATAATGATTTTTATTTGAAATAATAATTTTCTCCTTCAAACATTGCTTTCGTCAAAGAATGCTCCATTTGGAGCAATTACAGCATTGCAGACCTTTGGCATTCTAGCTGTTAATTTGCTGAGGTAACTGGGAGAAATTTTACCCCATACTTCCAGAAGCCCCTCCCACAAGTTGGATTGGCTTGATGGGCACTTCTTGAATACCATACGGTCAAGCTGCTCCCACAACAGCTCTATGGGGTTGAGATCTGGTGACTGCGCTGGCCACTCCATTACAGATAGAATACCAGCTGCCTGCTTCTTCCCTAAATAGTTCTTGCATAATTTGGAGGTGTGCTTTGGGTCATTGTCCTGTTGTAGGATGAAATTGGCTCCAATCAAGCGCTGTCCACAGGGTATGACAAGGTGTTGCAAAATGGTATGATAGCCTTCCTTATTCAAAATCCCTTTTACCTTGTACAAATCTCCCACTTTACCAGAACCAAAGCAACCCCAGACCATCACATTACCTCCACCATGCTTGACAGATGGTGTCAGGCACTCTTCCAGCATCTTTTCAGTTGTTCTGCGTCTCACAAATGTTCTTCTGTGTGATCCAAACACCTCAAACTTCGATTAGTCTGTCCATAACACTTTTTTCCAATCTTCCTCCGTCCAATGTCTGTGTGCTTTTGCCCATATTAATATTTTCATTTTATTAGCCAGTCTCAGATATGGCTTTTTCTTTGCCACTCTGCCCTGAAGGCCAGCATCCCGGAGTCGCCTCTTCACTGTAGACGTTGACACTGGCGTTTTGCGGGTACTATTTAATGAAGCTGCCAGTTGAGAACCTGTGAAGCGTCTATTTCTCAAACTAGAGACTCTAATGTACTTGTCTTGTTGCCCAGTTGTGCAGCGGGGCCTCCCACTTCTCTTTCTACTCTGGTTAGAGCCTGTTTGTGCTGTCCTCTGAAGGGAGTAGTACACACCTTTGTAGGAAATCTTCCGTTTCTTGGCAATTTTTCGCATGGAATAGCCTTCATTTCTAAGAACAAGAATAGACTGTCGAGTTTCACATGAAAGCTCTCTTTTTCTAGCCATTTTGAAATTTTAATCGAACCCACAAATGTAATGCTTCAGATTCTCAAATAGCTCAAAGGAAGGTCAGTTTTATAGCTCCTCTAAACAGCAAAACTGTTTACAGCGGTGCTAACATAATTGCACAAGGGTTTTCAAGTGTTTTCTAATCATCCATTAGCCTTCTAACACAGTTAGCAAACACAATGTACCATTAGAACACTGGAGTGATGGTTGCTGGAAATGGGCCTCTATACACCTATGTAGATATTGCATTAAAAACTAGACGTTTGCAGCTAGAATAGTCATTTAGCACATTAACAATGTATACAGTGTATTTCTGATTAATTTAATGTTATCTTCATTGAAAAAAACTGTGCTTTTCTTGCAAAAATAAGGAAATTTCTAAGTGACCCCAAACTTTTGAACGGTAGTGTATATCTATATGCCAGTACATTAGCCTGTGTACTGATTGTATACAGGCAGTTGTTAGGACATACCCCAGTATGCCCTAACAACAGGAAATATGGTCAGATAGCCCTGGGGTCCTTCAGTGGACCCTGGGCTGTCTGCCCATAATAGGTATAGCCATAGATTGCATCACAGGGATTTTCTGTGACGCGATCAAAGGGCATCCCCTCTCGTCTTATTTACTTTGAACACCGCGATCAGCTTTGATCGTGGCATTCAAGGGGTTAACGGCGGAGAGAAGAGGTTTCTCTTCTCTCCGCCAATAGAGCGGGGCTGCGGCTGTGTATTACAGCCGATAAAGCCGCTGCCCTGCTCATCGTGGCGCGTGGACACTGGCTGTAACACATCAATACTTGTCCTGATGCGCCAAGTACCCACCGCTCAGGATGTGTATTCTCGTCCTGTGACGGCAACCAGTTAACTGCTCCTGGCTTAATAGGTGGAGGCTCACTGCCCCGTTATCTCCAATGTCTCTATTTGAATTATTGTATGTGACCAAGACAGATTTCTTAGGAGACTAGACTGCAAAGGTGAATTTGAACATCGATCCCACCCTTACACATAGGTGCACTCAAACTATTTTCATGTTGCTGTGCACATGTGTTGTTGATGTCTCAGTGAAGTTATCTTGACTGTTGTGTTGCGTTGTATCATATCCTAACATGTTTTTGTTAACAAGTGTTATGCCTTTAAGATGTTTTGTGATATTTACTCTGTTTACAGGCGGGTACAGCAGGCTGTCGAGACCTCTGGTCAGGTAAGGGGATGCAGTAGTAGGACACAGCATGTGCTCCGTGCTAGGCTTGAGCCAGACCATAAAGGAGATGTTTTAGTGTGACTCGTGGTCAGTGTGTCTAGTGCACCTAGAGAGCATCCAGAGAGAGCCTGTCAGGTGCAAGTGAAGTAATGCATGGGACTGACAGTGTGGCAGAAAACCAGAGGAGGTCGGTGCAGAGGATTGGGTTGTGCCAACATTCGTTGCTGAAAAGGCAAACCCTGTGTGTCCTACTGATTGATTTCAAACCACTTCTCGCATCTTGGCACTAACCGGAATGCTGTATATCTTGGGTTTGCAGGGGAGAGTGTTCCATAATGAGAAGTGGCCCCGTGTGTGTTCTGCATGTGGTTTCGGACCACTTCCAGCGTGAATCCTATACCCAGGGTGGGTGAAGGCCTAGTCGCCCCTGTCTGCAAGTGTGACAAAAGACAGAGACTGTGACTGCCACGCTAATTGCACTTCAGAAACTGTAACCACCAAGTAGTGTGCCAACCCTGTACCACTAATCTAAGTATACTGTTATAACCATTATGCTTTGAACCCCAGTCGGTGTTAAAGTCTTGTTTCATTTAACAGTACTGTGTCTGCCTTTATGACTGTGCCATCTGCGGGTGGGTTCCCATGTCAGGGGCCACACTCGCTAAAAACTGATCCTCTTACATGCAGACTGAATGATGAAATTTGGAGCAGAAGAGGACCTCACACAGGAAAATTACTGCAATCAGGTTAAATGGAATGGCATATATAAAGTCACATGTTGTGTCACTGAATTTAGGCTTTATTAAAACCTCAAAGTACTACTGGTGCTATATGCCTAGTAACACCATACGCATATGAATATAATAAACATCATCATTTTCAGAAACCAGTTATATCCTGACAAGCCGAGTTGAATCATGGACCATGTCAAGGGGTTACTTATTGTGCAGGGGCTGCCAGAGGTCTAAGGTATTCTGCTGGTTGTCCAAGGGATGCATGTAGAGAAAATGGGCTGGTGGGCTTTTATTTATAAACACTGGCAGGCATGTCCAGGATACAATGCGGCAGCACAGCCACATTCCTGCTTGAGCGCCTGCTTGGTCACATAATGTCTGGTGGCACAATGAAGTCATCATACCAGGACAAGTAAAAAGTAGTATTTGTAAAAGCACACTTAGGCTTTCCATACACGTAACAGTTTTACCGCAGATTGCAGCAATTTTGCAAGAGTTTTTAGCCAATAAGAATGTAGAGGTGAAACACATGGTATTAATTCATTTCACCTGTAGAAGCCATACTGCAGAAGTTTGCTCTAAAACTGTGTGCACGCTACCTCTACATATACTGGAAGGGCTCCCTTAGAAGTCACATATAAAGTCAAAAGGAGATCATCTGCGTGCAGTCAAAGAGTTCCAAATAGTTCTTAAAGGGGTTGTCCGAGATTTAATGACTTTGTGTCAATGCTTGTCATTTATAAATGTAAATACATTTGTAATATACTTACATTTTCCAAAGTGGCCCGTTTCCAGATCCTGCCGTGGGGAACTTGACAAGTGACGTCACTCTCTGCTCTGGCTCTGGCCGCTTTGTTGATCTTGAATTATTTTCCGGGTATACGACACGTCACTTGTAACGTGGTGTATATCAGCTTGCTCTGTTGTAAAGCGCATGCGCGGCCCCTGCTGTTACGGACTGAGAAGCAGAACAAGCCGATATACACTACGTCACAAGTGACGTGTCGTATACCTAGCAAAGAATTCAAGATCAACAAAGCGGCCAGAGCCAGTGCAGAGAGTGACGTCACCCGTCAAGTTCCCCACGGCGGGATCTGGAAACGGGGCCACTTTGGAAAATGTAAGTATATTACAAATGTATTTACATTTATAAATTACAAGCATTAACACAAAGTAATTTAATCTCGGACAACCCCTTTAAATAAATACACCTGTTTATGTAACATGCAGCTGTTAAGTCAATTTACACGTAAAAAGAACATGATAAAGGACAAAACATTACTTCATACAATCTGCGACAAAGTATCATGAGAACAGTTAAAGGTTCCTAAGGGCCCTTTTACACAGGCAAATGAGCGTTCATACGGACGCTCTTTCCCAATCATTGGCCTGTGTAAAACGCTCGTTTATCGGCTGATTGTATCGTTTATGCAGCAAGAAATATTATCGTTGTCGGCAGGAGCAAACGAGCGCAAATCAACGAACTGCCTCGTTTATCGGTGCTCGTTTTCATGGCCAATATCGGGCTGTGTAAGAGGACCTTAAATATCCCTTGTAGTTTAGTAAATCATCATTTACAAAATGGAAAGTATGTAGCACTTCTGTAAATCTACATAGAGCAGACTGTGAAAGGGAAATATATGGAAAAGAAGCTTCTCTGGAAAAGGGTCTGGAGAGCTTGTGAAAGTACAGGGTAAATGATTACTACAAAATACTGTGAAATCCTGGACATAAGCCTAATTACAGCTTCAAGAAATCAGTAACTTTTGACATTTATTTTACGAGAAGCCCAAAGATGAAGCCAAAGTTACACAGTAATATCTATAGGGCCATAATATTAATGTCCTGGATAGACTATGCAACTTGATGTAGCTTGATCAGATTTGGTCTTTCAGAAGAATGGGATAAAATATTCAAAGATGATAGAGACTTATCCACATAAACTCTAGACATAGACAAAGGTGTCTTTGCCCCCTACACAAATACATTACTTTAAAGTACCTACAAGTTTATGATCATACACTGTGCTGCACCATTAAATGAACAGCATGAGGCCAGTGTGAGCACCCCCAAAAGACATGGCGATCCCCACTAGGGAACAAATACTGCAGGTTGGCGAAAAAATTGCTGATTCAACTGGATAGTTGGTAATGTGCTGCCTATTTACTTCAGCTCTGCATGAATTATGTAGTGCATCACCCACAAACTGTCCATAAAATACCACATAAATAAGTATTTTTAAAATATTGCGTCTCTGGTAAAAAATGACTTGTAGGTCGTGAATAGTTATAAATTCTATTATTTTGTCAATAAACAGTCTTTTTGTTGCTCAAGGGGAGTGAATATTATTTATAGGCACTGTATTAAATATGTACTAACATCTGCTTTTCTACTAGAACGTTCATACTTAAAAATACTTATATATGTGGAAATAGGTGGGCAGGTTGTGGGTGATGCACTAAATAAATAATGCAAATCTAATGTTCATAGGCAGCACATTACCAACTATCCAGTCAAATCAGAAATTTTTTAGTAGACAGGCCTATAACATTCCCTAATTTAACTCCTTTCCCTGCCCCCCCTTTAGATTATTCATGTGGACTTGACCACCTCATTCAGCAGTATCCCCCACACTCCTTGCACCCTAAAGCACTTATTGTCCGTCATACACGGATACTAGCTGGTGACTGGCTCATGCAGCTTTATGTGTACCACCCCATGTGTATAAAAGATGGCTGGACCATTGTACTTTACATTTTGTGTCACCCTTATTTCCTCATAGATTATAAGCACTTGCGAGCAGGGTCCTCACTTCTCTTATTTGAATTGTATATTAGTTTTATCACTATGCAATGTATGATATTGTCTGTACATGAACCCTCTAAATTGTAAAGTGCTGCGGAATATGTTGGCGCTATATAAAGTTTATTATTATTATTATTCATTTAATAATTCGGGATACTTAATTTGATTATTGTTTTATTTATGCATGCCTCTGTTTCTACTACTGTTTTATTGTGTCTGAAATTACAAAGAATAAAAAAGGCATATTCATTAAGATATTATACTTGAATACAGCAAATTATTTCCCTTATGTTAATACTAAGCAATTAAAATTGTAAGCTATCAGATGTCTGCTGTTTGAAGAAATCCTTAATCTCTATTTGTACTGTTGGTTTGCACAATACATATTACACAAATATCTCCAAGCAGGTTTCTGGGACATGCGGGTCATATATTGTATTGGCAGCTACGTAATTCAAGATACCCACACACATACTAAATTTTATATAACCTGGAAAATCCTGTTAGGTATAAAGGTCTCAGACTTTTATAAGTCAAATTCTAGATGCAGTGAAAGCGTAAATGATAAAAATATAGCCATGGAACAAATTGTGTATAAATAGTTTTCTGGAATAAAGAAAGCTTGCAGAGAGCGCAAATAAACATATGTTGTGAGATAGGAGTTCAACTTTCACAGTCATAGATTGTGTTGCCACAATAGAGCCCATACTGAAGAAAGGTTGTCTACTGCCCTTCAAACTATTTTACGTGGTGGTATAGTGCAGTACAAAGTTGCAAATGTAGAATGTGGAACGTAACAACCTGGTACATGTAAACACTGGCCACCAATTCATTTTATGTTTTGATTGTATAATGGAAAGATTGGATTTGCCACCAACCATTTTAGAAAAGGACGAGAGATGGAAAGGAGACAAATATGCTGTTGGCCCATAGGATTCTAGCTATGCCATGGACATGTTATATACTTATGGATCCTTTAAGAATTAAGGGGATTTTACACTGGGCAATTTTTGGGCAAACAAGCGCTCATAGAACGCTGGTTGCCGATAATTGCCCTGTGTAAACGCTCGCTCATCTGCTGATCGTATCATTTTAAAAAAGTAAAATATTATCGTTGTCAGCAGCATATCTCCCTGTAAACAGGGGGACGGGCTGCCAACAAGATAATGTATGGGGACGAGCAATCGGAGTAACGACCGCTTATCCCCATCCATAGCTCCTTGTGAAAGGAGCAACCGAGCACCGATCAACGAGCTGTCTCGTTGATCGGCACTCGCTGCATCGGCCAAAATTGCCCGATGTAACAATTCTCTTAGACTTTTTACTGTAGACATCCTTAATTAATATCATGCCCAGAATTTCAGCAAGCTAATTAAAAGCGACTGTCCAGAAAGGACCATGGCTTTTTGCTAGAAAGGTGTGCTGAAGATAAGCTAATTTTAGATATTTGTGGCCCACTAAGAAAAACTGTTATCTGTGGCAGAATCTGGCAATTGTTCAATTCCCCAACCATACCACCACGAGTGAATTGAAGCTTCACACTGTGACTATTGAAATTAATGGTCTGCCCATGTAATGTGTCAATGTGTTGGGTCCTCCAGAATGACAGTCGCTCTTTGTAGCCACTCTCCCCACTGTTGCTGCTTTTTTTTTTTTTTTTTTTAAAATCTCTAATTCTTATTATAGAATACTAAGTCAGAAAATAACTTATTTACTTCTACGGGAGAGTGTTGTGAGCATGCTCTGGGTCATGTACAAAGGTTGCTGAATAGGGAGGGAGAAATAGCTGAGCTGTCCCTATCACCAATGAACAATGGTGCAAGCCTATGCCTGAATTTTTTAATAGTCTTCATTGGTGGATATAGTGAGCCCCTAAAATGCTTGGTAAGCTAGCAACGTTCCATTGATGGAAAACAGATGAAGTTGGACCGTGTGGCCATGCTGCTTCAAGTAGCGCACCTTGCTGAAGTAGACCTCAGAGATTTTGGAAAAGCTGATATTCAGGCAAACAACTCTCTGAGACAGAGGCTAGAATGTGATGGTATCTTTTGAAGAAGTCCCATTCTGGTGTGATGTCAATTAATCAGGATAGCAGGAGCTCTTGGAAGATTCATCTGAATCCAAGTGATACCAGCCTCACAACCTGTTAAAGTCCACCTTTAGCCTCACAACCTGTTAAAGTCCACCTTTAGCCAGGAGATGGATGAAAACAAAATTAACAGAAAATATGGGGTTATGTCTTCCCTGTGTTTATTCTATGTAAAACACATAAAATTAAACTGCATTTCTATTTTAGGCCTCCCAGAAGAATAAACAATTTAAATAAATGCAACTCAATCAGATAATGATAATTGCAAACTCTGGTAAATGAGCCGTTTTAAATATGAAAAGGTTAAAGCAGTTCTCACATCAAATATGTCATGGGGTTATACATTATATTATCTGGGTAACATTTTCATATCATTAAGCTGCCCAAAAAATTTTTCAAAGGAAATGATTACTTGGTGAAATTTGAAAACATCTTCACAAGTCAATGTATAATTAACCTAGAAGATTAACAGTTACCTATTTTTGTTTCGTTGCACTTCTCGTTCATACTATAGTAAATCACAAGAACATTTTTTTCTGCTTATTCTTGGCAGTGATTAGTGTATGTAAAGAACATTTAGTTACAACTACTAATATGTAACTTGATGGGAAATAATTACTTTGAGCATGCATGAGGACCTGCCGTTGTGACTCCAATGATTCCATGCTATGTAGCAAAAGTATTTGCTAACTAAATGAGTGTGATGCACATTTCAAAATGTACCTTTGCACCCCCTTTAAAGAGGAAATCCAGTCAAAATTATCTTTTGTTACATGGATACTTACAGATGTAACAATCTTTATCTTGACTCTGATAACTTGCTGCAGCGTAATAATCTATCACTTAAAGTTTTTTAACTTTTTACAATACAGCTTCTATGTATCCTGTATATATAGAAGCTGTATCCTTCTCTCTCAGCCGATTTGGTCAGTTTAGCTAAACTGAAGGCTTGGCTGAGAGCAAGTCCTCTGTTTCTCTGACACACAGGATTCACATCATATCGATCACATGTAAGGCTTCGTTCACATCTGCATTGGAGGCCTTCGTCGCAGATCTGGCCGAGTTTACTGCTGCGCTATTGTCTCCGGTAAAACCACGGCCACACCGACGGAATCTATTAAAGTCAATGGTGCTAGCGACAGTCACATTCAACTGTATCTGTGTCCTCAGGACGCAGATACAATTGAATATTATAGGATGCAAGCCACTTTAGGCCTGCGGCCTATGTGGCGCTGGGAAGACTCCCTGCACAGGCCGGCTTGATGACTTCGCTGCATCACGCTGGCCCGTGCAAGCGTCCTGTCCGGAAGCTGTGCAGCACTCGTTCCGCCGCAAGAATGGGGCAAGGTAAGTATAATTTTTTTTGTTTGGGGGCTGTGTGGCACGATATGCAAGGGGGGGAAAGCTGTGTAGCACTATATACGAGGGGAGGGGGGAGCTGTGTGGCACTATATACAAGAAGATGCGGGAGCTGTGTGGCACTATATACAAGGGGTGGGGAGCTGTGTGGCACTATAGTACAATATATATACAAGGAGGTGGCTGTGTGGCAGTATATACAAGGGAGGCTGTGTGGCACTATATACAAGAGAGGGGGGCTTTGTGGCACTATATACAAGGGAGAGGGCTGTGTGGCACTATATACAAGGGAGGGGGCTGTGTGGCACTATATACAAGGGTGGGGGGCTGTGTGGCATTATAGACAAGGGAGGGGGCTGTGTGGCACTATATACAAGGGGGTCCTGTGTGGCACTATATACAAGTGGGGGGCTGTGTGGCCCTATCTACTAAGGAGGTGCTGTGTGGCCCTATCTACTGAAGGGGTGCTGTGTGGCCCGATCTACTAAGGGGGCTGTGTGGCACTATATACAAGGGGGCAGGGCTGTGTGGCACTATCTACAGGGAGCTGTGAGTGGCGCTATCTACAGGGGATGCTATGGCGCTACATACAGGGGGCATTCTAGTTGTGAGGGAACAAAGGGGACACGGTTATTGAGGGGGCACCTTTATTGTGTTGAGCACTGAGGGATCATTATTACCATCTGGGACAATGTGGATTACGAGTTTGTTTAGAGGATGGGGTATAAGTGGGGAGGTTCCTGGAAAAGCAAGAGATCAACATGTCTGTGTGTCAAATTCTGCAGAGAAGAGTCATGGCTGGAATAAGTCGTCAAAGTGATCTGGGCCGGATGGAGAAAAAAAGGGAAAGTGAACGACTCTAATCAGAGAAAACATCACCTGTGAATCACTGGATATAAATGTGCTGTAATCACTTATATGCTCTGCAGAGCTCCTGTGTATAACTGGCATCTACAACTATATGGTCACTATATGGTGGTTATATTGGTCTTTGTATAGTGGTTTTATTAAGTAACAGTATGGGGGTATTATTTAGTCACTATGTGATTATGATGTGGTGGTATTATTCAATAACAGTATGGGGGTGTAATGTCCGCGGTCACAGACTCCTATTTTCCTGCAGAGATGCCAGCACATGCGGCCGTCCTGTCCTGCAGTGAACACTAGGGTACGTGCTCGATCTCATTCCCGGCCTCAATGAGCACATGTTTTAGATTTGAGCTGATTGCTCCCAGATCGCCCTGGGCATGACATGAGTCCCATTTTTAAATCTGTGGGGTGACCTGAAGAGATGCCCTCGCAATCTGACAGTTTTGGATTGCTTTTGCAAGGAAGTGTGGGCAACAAATGCCAAGTCAAGATGTGCCATGCTGATAGACTTCTACCCAAAAAGATTGAATGCTGTCATAAAGTCAAAGGCAACAAAGTATTAGTTTAAGGGTGTGCATATTTATGCAACCACATTATTTTTTTACCTATTTTTATTTTTTCCCCCTAAAAGATTTCAGTTTGTTTTTTAATATAATTGTACAGATTATAGGTGACATTAAGGGTGGAAAAAGTTCTGAAATGATTCATCTTGGACTGATTTTGTAAAAAAAACCTGCCATTTTAACAGGGGTATGTAGACTTTTTATATCCACTTTATTTATGGCAATCGGGGCACTTTCGATTCGAGACTATTCACTTATCCCTACTCTTTAACCTATTGCTTTTGACTCATCACAAGTTTATATGTATGCAGTACAAAATGTTTAATTCCAATGAATATTTACATACAATTGTGGATCGATTGTTAAATTAAATATTAAAATGTATATATTCTTGATACATGGATAACTTACACATTTTGAAAACTGTTATTAAACATTGCATTTTAAATGAAAACCAGAAGGATCACATTTAAAATCACATCTGAGTGCTAGAAGCCAAAGATTCCCGCATCTTAAAACCCCTAACATATATGGACAGTGACATCAGAGGCGTAATCCCCATCTAACGTCTGGTTCACATTGTGTCTTTTCCTTCTGTCGGATGTATACATTGGGGGGAGCAGCGAGGGAAGGTAGCGATGTATTCCACTGTAACGTTCTGGCGGGGATTCCTCTCCTGAAGGAGCCCCTGATGTCACTGTTCATACACGGACAGTGATGTCAGCAGCTTTCATTTATGGAGTCTCCGGCCAGAGCACCGGATGCGTTCTGGCCTCGCACTCTGAGATTGGAAAAGCCCCTGACATCACTATCCATATATGCCATGGCCGGGGACTTCATAGTTGAAAGTCCCTGAGATGAATTTTCATATATGGACAATTACATCAAAGACTTCAACATATACTTCTGACGGATGCCATACAGTGGTATTCATCAAACATAAGCTCCCAAGTTAAAAAAACATATACCGCGCAGTAAGAAATTAATTAATGGTTGCAACAGGTCTCAAAATAAAGCTTTATTCCATCATTAAGCAAGGCAATCCCCTGTACATAGTTCACTATTTGTAGTTTCATACGCTGTAAATGGAATTAAGTTCTACATTTTGACTGATCATGAGAAAGAGGCGCTATAGATGCCCTGAAAAAGTAAGTGAACGCTTGGAATTACCTGGATTTCTGCATTGATTACTAATAAAATGTTACCGGAGTTATCTACAGGTAAGTCACAATTATAGATAAACACAATCTAACTAAACTAATAACACACAGTTGTACTGTTCATGTCTTTTACTGAATACATTGATTAAACATCCACAGTGCTGAAGGAAAATGAACCCCTTTGAATTTAATAACGTGTAGATTCTCATTTAGCAGCAATCACTTCCACCAAAGCTTCGTGTAGCTGCAAATAAGATTTGGACAATGTTCAGTAGGAATTCTGGAGCATTCCTCCTCCAAATGTGTTTTCAGTTCATCAATATTTATGGGATACCTTGCGTCCACAGCCCTCTTCAGCAACTCTATAGGGTTAGGCCTCCTTCACACACTGAAAATTTCTTGCGTTTTAAACTGCAGCAAAAAAAGATTTGGTGTCATTTTGAACATGCTTTTTTTTCTGGTGTTTTTGAAGTCCTATATATATATAGAAGCCTGTGGGGAAAACGCCTGAAAAACCACCATACATGCTTGCTGCGTTTGGAAAACAAATGCTACTGACCACAAAATTGCATAAAAAATGCCCCAAACCAAAACGCATTTGTGTGTTGTGTATTTGATATTTTACTATAGACTTTAATGTAACATCAAGTCATACTAAAAATGCATAAAAAACGCAGCAAAATGCTTTGCGTGAATCCAGCCGTTGTTATGGAATTGCAAGTTGAGCGATTCCCCAAAGTCTGCTGGAGACTGCCGGGAGAGAGTGTGCAAATAAAACCGCAACCTCAAATCCGTCACAACTCTGATCGACAGAGTCTAAGGCTACTCTAAGGTTTTCGCCAGACTCAACCACAAGGTGGGATGGTCTTTGTTGCATATATCCAGGTTGTCTTAGCAGAGTTCAGTGTTGGATAAGAGGTGCAGTGCATACAAACCTGAACAGGATACCCAGACAGTCAGAGGGTAAACAGAAAGTCCAAAACAGAGCAAGTTGAAATCAGGTAGAGCAGGCGTCAGAACCAGTCGGGTGCAGATATTAAAAATTGGTAAACAAGGGGTTAACGAGAGACAAGCAGAGGTCAGTTTCCAATAAGTCTAGAAGTCAGAAGTACAGGGAGTATCAGAGCTTAATCAGAACACCAGAAGACTAGAAAAATCGCAAGCAAAGACCAGGTGGGGGAAGCCAGATATAAATATAACCCCACACCTAAATGGCAGAAAGGCAGAGAAAAGAGATAGCCTTAAAGTAAAATAGAACCGCCCAGAAGCTAGAACAGTAGTCATGGCGATCTTAATGGAACAGGCGTTTTCCTAACAGTCTAAGGCCAGGAAGGACTTGATGCTCTTCTCATGGACTCCAGCGATAGGAAACTCCTGATGTCACTGTCCATATATGGAGTCCCGGGACAGAGCATCTACTAGCGCTCTGCCCAGGAACTCCAGCGCTATCGAAGCTCCTGACGTCACTGTCCATACATGGACAGTGACATCAGGAGTTTCAGGAGTTCCCTATCGCAGGAGGAGTACCCAAGCAGAGCATCAGCTAGCGCTCTGCTCTGGGATTACAGTACTGCTCCTGATGACACTGTCCATATATGGACAGTGGCATCAGGAGCTTCTACAGCGCTGGAGTCCCTGGGCAGAGGGCTAGTGGATGCTGTGTCTCGGAACTCCGGCCCCGGGAAAGCTCCTGACATCACTGTTCATATATGAATCACTTAAACGCCCGTGACGGCAAATATACAGCACACAAAAAAGCATGTAATGCATATTTATTTATATTTAACGGTTTAGGTGACATTGGTGTTCGCAGTGTGCTGTCGCCGTTTTTTTTGTGTGCTGTATATTTGCAGTCACAGGTGCTCTTGCACCTGTATACACATTTTGTTGAAATGTGCTGTTCAATCTTTTGTGTTGTTTGTGTGATTCATATATGTGGGGTTAGTGACTGCCTCCATTTTTTGTTCTAGCACTCCTCCCATTCTGCCCCGGGTGATTTTAATTAGTTTAATGCTGGTGTAACGCCTACGGCTGTGGACCGTTGTCCTGACTTACCCTCTGACGGCCGCGGCCATGGACGAGTGAGTTCCCGGCAGCATCTCCCTCCTTAGAGACGCCGGCACTCACTTCCTAGTCTGGACACTGTCTCCTGCAGGTCGCGCCCGCGCTTGCACGGCCTTAAAGGGCCAGTATGCGGACAGCTGCAGAATACTGCAATCAGCCCAGAATGCTTCAGGACTATAAAAGGGGCTCTGCCCTCTCAATCCTTGCCTGACCGTTGTTGTGTTACTTAAAGTTTGTCATTGCAAATGGTCTCCTATTATTTTCCAGTTCCCAGTGTTACGCGTTCCTGCTGCCTGTACCCTGTATCCTGTGCCGTCAAGATTTGGAGTCGTGTTGTGCCCTCTGCTGCATCTAATGTGTCGCACCCCGCCGGGTGTCTGTCTACTGTCGGAGCCTCATCTTAACCTGAATCTACCGCTACTGTCTATGTTGCCTCAGGTACCCTTTCTGAACTATAGACTCTGCATTGTACCTGTTTGGCCAGCTGCTATCCTGCTATGCGGTATGGCCCAGTGGTTCCACACCCTGCGTCGTGACAGCTGGTTCCTACCATCCCCAGATATATATAGGCTTAGTCCCAGTTCTGTATGTGCAGAGTAGGTCCCCAGCTATGGAGGATGCCTTGTCTTGACAGGTGGGCAAACACTTTATGATCTTTTTGATCAAAATGTGCACTAAGAAACTTCCTATTGTAAGTAGATTTAGCATGTAATGCATATTTATTTATATTTAGCAGTTTAGGTGACATTGGCGTTCGCAGTGTGCTGTCGCCCTTTTTTGGTGTACTGTTCATATATGGACAGTGACATCAGAAACAGTGCTGGAGTCCTGGGGCAGAGCAATAACTGATGCTCTGCTCCGGGACTCCAGCAATAGAAAACTCCTGACGTCACTGTCAATATATTGACAGTGACGTCAGGAGCTTTCCCAGGGCAGAGCATCTACTAGAGTTCTGCACGAAGACTACAGAACTGTTGAAGCTACTGACGTCACTGTCCATTTATGGACAGTGACTTCAGGAGTTTTCTAGCGTTGGAGTCCCCGAGCAGGGCATCAGCTAGCGCACTATCCCAGGACTGCAGCACTGCTCTTGATATCTCTCTCCATACATGGCAGTGACTTCAGAAGTTTCCTATCAATGCAGTCCCCAAGCAGAGCATCAGTTAGCGCTCTGCCCGGGATCTACAGCACTGCTTCTGACAACATTTTCCATATATGGACAGTGATGTCGGGAGCTCCCGAGTGATACGTTTAATTTATACCTCTGACAAGTGCCATATATTGGCATCCGTCACCCATAGGCTCCCATGTTACAAAATGTATACCGTGTGGTATACTTTTTCTGATGGGATCCCTCAGGATGGAATAGCATAGTCTTCTACGCTATTCCATCCTTCAAAACAAAAGGTATAACGATGTATACCAGCCCTACAGAGACCAAAACGACATTGTTTTGGTTTCCGTCGGGATAATGGAGACTATGAATATGTTTATCTTGTACGTCGGGAGCTTCCCCGACGTTCAAGATAAACATAGGACAATAGCGTGATATAAATGGGGCCTTAGATAACAATCAGACCACATTTTGATAATAAGCAATGCAGAAATTCAGGTAATTCCAAAGGGTTCACTAACTTTTTCTTGCAAGTTGAATTAAACTGATGCGAAAAAAGAGCCCCACTGTACAGCTAATAGAACCAGAGTTTGGCTGTATACTGTGCCTGCAATTCATCAGAAAAATGACATTTGGCAGAATTGTGAGGAAAGTTTTATAAGTTGCTTACAGTATGCCTCTCAACTGTCCTTTTTTAGCTGAATGCCAGACAGATTATACAGTCCTCCAAACTATTACTCTATACTCAAATAGATGCTCTTGTTTAAAGAGCCTCTGTTATAATCTTTTTAAAGCAGTTTCCTTTTTACTTGGAGGCATGCTTTGAATCTGTAATGTGAATGTTAGCTGAAAGTAAAAATGTTTCACTCCGTGTGCTGAACCCTGTATTTCATCCTGTGGAGAAAGTATTTCAGCCAAAATTCCTTACCTGTTGAGAAAGAAGGGTAGGAAACCCACTCGGCACAATATGGGACCCTCCAAGACTTCGGGAGCGGTGGAAAAACTGAAAGAGTTCGCCAGGAACTCGGGACAAGATGGCGCCCGGGGGGAGCAGTCTTCGTCGGCACATGTTCAGGAGAGACGGCCTGCTGCACTCGCTGAGGCAGGGGAAGCGGTGCCCCCTGAGTTAACGCTGAAGAAGGTGACGGAGACGCTTCTGGCGGCGATTCTGGAGACACGTACCTCGGTAACAACGAAAGTGGAGGAGGTGAAGGTGGATGTCGGTCTGATGCGGCAGGACCTCCACAATCTGAGAGACCGGGTAACTCAGGTTGAGACAAGGGTCTCGGACCTGGAAGATGTAACGGCAGCAGTACCGCGCACGCTGAGGGACCTGTCGGGGAAAGTGGAGCTGTGGCGCCAAAAAGCAGATGATCTCGAGAATCGACTGAGAAGAAATAATCTGAGGATAATAGGCCTCCCTGAAAGGTCAGAGGGGCCCAGACCAGATGAATTTGTGGAGAAGTGGCTGAAAGACCTATTCCCGGATACAGTATTTTCAATGGCCTTTGCAGTGGAAAGGGCGCACAGAGTGCCAGCGAAAGCACCACCACCCGGGGCGAATCCCAGACCATTGCTGGCGAGATTGCTAAATTGCAATGACCGAGATATGGTGCTGCAGGCGGCGAGGCGCAAAGGAGAGATCAGAGTGGAGAACACGACGGTGTCCATTTTCCCAGATTTTTCCCCGGAGTTACAACGACAGAGGGCCTCGTACATGCACGTCAAGAGACGACTTCGGGAGCGTCAGATCCCATATTCTATGGCGTACCCTGCGCGACTGAGAGTTGTGGATGGAGAGAGATCCGTGTTTTTCACTACCCCTGAGGCGGCGGATGAGTGGCTCACCAGACATGGACGATCTCCTCGACGCTGACCTGAGGATCATGTTTTATATGAAGGGGACAGTGAGTTTACATGATTGCAATATGCATTTTATGAGGGGTCCCTATGCAGTGGATATTTGATCTCACACACACATGGGTTTTAGGCCTCATTTACACGAGCGTAATATACGCGCGTGCGACGCGCGTGCTTTTCACGTGTGTCGTACGCACCTATAATAGTCTATGGGGCTGTTTAGACGATGCGTGAATTTTGCGCAGCGTGAGTGCGTTGCGTAAAACTCACGACATGTTCTATAATCGTGCGTTTTTCACGCAACACGCACCCATTGACTTCAATGGGTGCGTGAAAACAACGCATGCCACACGGACGGTCCCGCGTTGCATGCGCGAAAATCACGCAAGAGCTGTCAAAAGGATGAATGTAAACAGAAAAGCACCACGTGCTTTTCTGGTTACAAACATCCAAACGGAGTGTCAAATTAGAGATGAGCGCACCGAACTTCACCGGGTTCGGCCGAACTCGTTTTGACCGAACCCGGCAAAAAATGTTCGGGTACGCGACGTCAGGAGACAGTCACTGCCCACGGTGCTCAAAGACTTAAACTGGTTCAGCACCCTGGACAGTGACTTTCGATCGCCATATACATATACGTGTTAAAAAAAAAAGAAGTTCGGACTTACCGATAAGTCCCGGCTCCTTCCTCCAGTCCGACCTCCCGGGATGACAATTCAGGCCAAGTGACAGCTGCAGCCAATCACAGGCCAAGCACAGGCTGCAGCCAATCACAGGCTGCACCGGTCTCATGGCCTGACGCGTCATCCTGGGAGGTGGGGCCGGATGACAAGAGAGGGACGCGTCACCAAGGCAATGGCCGGGAGCCCGGACTGGAGGAAGCAGGCAGTTCATGGTAAGTTTGAACGTCTTTTTTTATTCACAGGTTGGTGTATATTGTGATCGGCATTCACTGATGAGGGTGCTGAAAGAGTTACTGCCGATCAGTTAGCTCTTTCAGCACCTTGGACAGTGACGGCCGTCGACTACCTCATCTCTATGATGGCGGCTGCGTGAAAATCACGCAGCCGCGCATCATACACGGATGACACACGGAGCTGTCAAATGCCTTTTGCGCGCGCAAAACGCAGCGTTTTTTGCGCGCGCAAAACGCACACGCTCGTGTAAATCCGGCCTTATACATAGAAGTGTTCTTGATGTACTGAGTATCTGTATGTACTAAACTGTGAAGTAGATAAGGGGAGAGAGACAGATATATTGAGATGGCATAGGAGTTGAAATGTTATAGTTTAAAGGGAATGTGTTGCCAGAAAAACATGTTTTTTTTTAAAAAATTAAACATTTAGTGTGTGGGTGATTAAACATTGTTCAAATTTTTTTTATTTTTTTGCACGAGTCCAGGAAATATTATAAATTATTTCTAATTTATAATACTACCCATTTTTGGTCACTAGATGGAGCTGTTCCCAAAATTGCAGCATTGCAACATTGGGTTAAAAGCCCTCGCTCTAGTGAGCTCTCAGCATCCCCCCCTCCTTTATCCTGGCTAGTGCCGGGATAAACGAGGGGTTTGAACGATGTAACCTCCTACACTGTGTGTCGCCATTTTTTGAGCTAACCCACAGTGTAGTAGGTTTACATACAGTAGTAAACACACACAAACACGAACATACATTGAAATCTCTTACCTGCTCCTGCCGCCGCGGCTCCCTCCGGCCCGTCCGCTCCGTTTGCTGTCGCTGGTGCAAGTGCACAAATCCGGAAGCCGCGACCGGAAGTAGTAATATTACTGTCCGGCCGCGACTTCCGGTCCACAGGAAAATGGCGCCGGACGGCGCCAATTTCGAATAGGACTGTGTGGGAGCGGCGCATGCGCAGTTCCCACACAGACGCCGTACACTGCAGTCAATGGGACGGGAGCCGTTCGCAGTCCCTATGGGACTGTGGCTGCCGTATTCCATGTCTGTATGTGTCGTTAATCGACACACACAGAATGGCAGCCCCCATAGGGAAGAAAAAGTGTAAAAATAAGAAAAAGTAAAACACAAACACACAAATGAATATAAACGTTTTTAATAAAGCACTAACATCTTTAACATATAAAAAAATAATTTGTGATGACACTGTTCCTTTAAATAACTGGATTAATTACCCTCACGTTTATCTAAGATATAAGGAAGGAAACATGGAATCTTATATGGCTGAAATATAGCTTAACAAAGGGTGAAGCCATTGAAAAGGTACTATTGCTTATCTTGATTCCTCTGTGTTACTAACCTAAGCAGTGGAAACTTCCCCCGTTTTCATGCACTTTGCATTTTCTTTGCCTTGTAGGCTTAAGCAGCTCCTGATGAGCTTAATTGTTCAAAGTTATTGGTTTAAGGTTCAATACGGTTTTGCATGCCTGCTACATGAGGACATGGGAACAGGGTCCCATTATCACTGCTCGCTGATTGTGGGGGGATGGTGCCTTCACATAGAGATATGGTATAGAAAGGAATATGGCGACACTTAAATTTATGTCCTGGAATGTGAGGGGAATGGGAACGCCGGGTAAGAGAAATGTGATCTTTTCTGTACTACGGAGGCACATGCCTCATATTATATGCCTTCAGGAAACGCATCTTACGGCAGATAAGGTGCATATGCTGAGTAAATCGTGGATTCAATGGGGGTGGCATGCTACTAGATCCTCAGCATCACGGGGAGTATCACTGCTAGTACATAGAAATTTACGCTGGGAGGCGTTACATATAAGAATAGATACTGATGGTAGATTTGTGCTGGTTCATGCTAATGTAAACTCTGTCCCTTATGTCATAATTGGTATCTACAACCCGCCACAGGGCTCAATGAGTATACTCAGAGAGGCCATCACATTCGCATCCACTTATCAGGAGGCGCGAGTTATACTAATGGGGGACCTGAACCTCACCATAGACCCTCTGTTGGATCGCTTTACTGTTAGGACGGGCCCCCGGGACCCCATGAGTCCCACGCCGCTAGCATCTATGATAGAGGAGATAGGATGGTTGGATTTATGGAGAGTGAGCCACCCGGGAATACACGTGCCATACTCCGCAGTTTAACGCTCTATCTCGCATTGACTACGTGTTGGGATCTCCCGCCATTTTCTCAAGCATGGCTTCTATAGAGCACCTGCCCAGAGGGGTGTCGGATCATAGCCCGATTCTTTTACAGTTACATCAAAGGGCGGAGGGAAGGAGGGGAGCTCTTAAGATACACCCATTTTGGTTGCAATTGTTTACGGGAAGTGACAGAATACCTGACCAGCTAGATGTCTTTTTAGGAGCTCATTCACAAGAACAAAATAGTGCACTGGTGTGGGATACATTAAAGGCGTATCTGAGAGGGTGCTTGAGATCCTCTATTTCCTATGTTAAACGCTCCTCAGCCAGACAAGAAATGGATTTAGCACAACAATGCAGGGGTTTAGAGGATACTTTCGTACGGGACCCTACCCAGGTTAACAGAGAAGCGTGGCTGGCTGCAGGCAGACAATACTTGCTTCTAGTCAAGGAAAAGGCAGCAAGAAGGATATTCTTCTCTAAACAGTCCTTTTTTGAGCACGGTAATCAGTCGAGTAAGCTGCTTGCACAAATAGCAAAACAGAATACCATGTCCCCCCCAGTGCTACGTATATCCCAACCAAACCAGGGTACGGCTACTACGCCACTAGACATATTGAATAGATTTGCAGATTTTTATGGGGAACTCTACACTTCGCATGCACAGTATTCGGTGGAGGAATTGAACTCCTATTTAGATGGGGCAAACTTCCCAGGGTTGTCAGAGGAGAATAGAATAAAAATAGAGGCCCCTTTCTCGGTACAGGAGATTGAAGAATGCTTATCCTCCATGACAAAAGGGAAGGCGTCAGGTCCGGATGGTCTCCCTCTAGAGGTGTATATTAAATATGCAGATACTCTGAATCCCCAGTTATTAACTGTATTTGAGGACGCCTTTCAGAAGGGTGAATTACCAGTCTCGATGAAAGATGCCACTATAGTTGTCATTTTGAAAACAGGGAAAAATGCAGAGGAATGTGAGTCGTACCGCCCGATATCCCTACTTAATGTGGATTATAAAATCCTAACCAAACTTTTAGCTAATAGACTTAGTGGCGCTATCACAGATATTATTCATCCGGACCAATCCGGTTTTATCCCAGGCAAATCAACGTCGGATAATATCCGTAGAGCTCAGGTGGTGACCCAGATAGGGTGGTGGGAGCAACAGGACTGGGCTTTGGCCTCGTTGGATGCGGCTAAGGCCTTTGATTCAGTAGAGTGGCCTTATTTGTTTGAGGTCCTTCGCAGATTTGGTTTTGGCAAGAGATTCCTTAAATGGATTAAAATCTTATACAAAGATCCGAAGGCATCGGTGTTGGTAAATGGGATTTTGTCTCCCTCCTTTTGTCTCCATAGAGGCACGAGGCAGGGATGCCCCCTGTCCCCTCTTCTGTTTGCAGTGGCCATCGAGCCCCTGGCTATCCGCATCCGTTGGGATGCGGCTTTTCAGGGTATACGCATAGGACCACGGGAGGAGCGGATCGGTCTTTATGCCGATGACATGATTTTGTATATGGCTAATCCAAACGCCTCCTTACCAAGAGCAATGACAATACTGGAAGAGTTTGGACGGTTCTCAGGCCTATATATGAATTGGAGTAAGTCATTTCTTATGCCCCTTAGACCTGATAACTGTGGGTGGGATACGGACTTCCAGGGCCTGCAGGTGGTCTCCTGTTTTAAATACTTAGGGGTCCATATAGTTAGGGATAGTGGTGCTTCATATGATCTTAATATATATCCCCTGTTGACATATCTGAGAGATAAATTTGCTGTCTGGAAGGTGCTCCCTATATCGACAGCAGGAAGAATAAATTTAATTAAGATGATAGTGCTGCCCAAAATGTTATATCACCTAGAACACGCGGACACCCTGGTCCCTAAACGATTTTTCAATCTGGTAAGCTCTTTATTTTCCTCATTTGTATGGGGGGAGAGTCGCCCCTAGCTTAAACTTAGCACGCTCCAACGCCCCAAGGAACAGGCGGGGGCCGCTCTACCTGACGTGTTCCTGTACTACTTGGCAGGCCAATTAAGATATATTAAGGCATGGGTGGCTGAGGAACCAATGCCTAATGCAGAACTCCACTTGGTCCACTTTCTTAGGATCCCCTCTCTGTGGCCCATACTGGAGCCACATGGATATAGTCCTAGGCATTCCTTGCCAATAATTAAACTAGCCAGGCAGGTCTGGTCACATGCTAAGAAAGTTCTGGAATGGGAGGACATAGTTGCAGAGCTGCCACTTTGGTCTCATCAGGGTCTGTCTCATTTTAGGGGGATGCAGGATTCTGATTTTTGGATTGAAGTAGGCATAACGCAGGTGCAAAACCTGATAGATGATGAGGGGCATATGATATCCGCCAGAGAGATACAGGATACATTCCGGGTTCCTGAGAGAGATGCATTCCGTTGTGTACAGATTAGGCATGCTTTACAATCCCAGTTCAGGGAAGATCAGAGATCCATTTCTTCACTTCCACTCATTGGTATTCTGAGAACGCAGGGACCAAGGGGGATGGTTTCTGCCCTTTATACTTACCTTCTGTCGCAGAAGGTCGCTCACGCTGAGATGTCGGTTGAGGTTGGATGGAGGGGTCTTATTCCCACACTATCCAGTGAGGACTGGGGGGAGGCCATGGGGTCACATCTCTTGGTCTCGCCTGCAGCGAACAATAAATTGACGCAATTGTACATCATACACAGATGTTATATTACCCCTATCAGATTATATCGGATGGGAAGGGCACCCAGCACACGATGCCCTAGATGCTCTCAAGACCAGGCTGACTTTGATCACATGATGTGGTTATGCCCAGTCATAGCCAACTTCTGGAAAGAAGTGACACAAATACTGTCCTCAATTATGACCAACCCGATTCCATGTGAACCAGGTCTCTGCTTATTGGGACTGTTGGGAGAGAGGACGTGGACACACCACGAGGGTATCTTCCTGCGAGAAGCCCTGTTCTTAGCCAGGAAAGTGATAGCCATCCGATGGATGGGGGACACTTTCCCGGATACATCACAATGGAAAAGCCTGGTCAATACTATTCTCCCATATGAAAATATAGTATATAAACATAGAGGATGTCAATATAAATTCTTGAAAATCTGGGGAGATTGGTGCTCCTCACCTCTTGCCTCCTTCAGCGTGTGCGACCTTAGAGAATCCTTACCACTTCAAGTAGGAAGGATTTGAGATCTACTTGACCAGGTTTTTAATACCCTAGGTGTAAGAATGGAGCTTGGATCTGGTAAATAACTGCGACCTGTATGTCTACAGAATCACAAATAAGTGGGACACTGACCTGCCTGCGTGCAGTGAATATTTGGAGTCTCCTGTGACTCGCCTTCATGTATAAATGTAAATTGCAAACTTTTGTCTCTAATGTGTATTCATGGTATGCAGAAATGTTAATGTTAATGTTACTATTTTGTTTTCATCTGCTGATGATTTTTGTATGTACTTTTACAATAAACCGAGTTTAAAAAAAAAAAATGTTTCACAGTAAAAAAAAAATACATTAATTTATTAAATACATTTAGTACCTCCAAATATCTGAAACCCTTCCTGCCGCAGCCACTTTTAAACTTCCTGACCGAACTCATTTTTCAATTCTGACATGTCACTTTATATGGTACTAACTTAGGAATTATTTTACCTATCCAAGCGTTTCTGAGAATGTTTTCTTGTGACACATTATACTTTATGATAGTGGAAATAATTGGTCGATACATTCATTGCTCATTTGTGAAAAACACCAAAATTAGCATTTTCTAAATTTAACCCCTTACCGCTGTGGCCACTTTTGACCATCCTGACAGAGCCTTATTTTTCAAATCTGACATGTGACACTTTATGTGGTAAGAACTTTGGAATGCTTTTACCTATCCAAGCGATTCCAAGATTGTATTATTTGACATATTGGACTTTATGAAGGTGAAACCATCTAGTTGATAAATTCATTATTTATTTGTGAGAAACACCAACATTTTGAGAAAATGTGCAAAAATGTTCATTTTTCTAAATTTAAATGTATATGCTTGTTAAATCGATAGTAATACCACACAAAATAGTTACTAGTGAATATTTCCCACATGTCTACTTTATGTTTGCATCGGTTTTTGAACGTCCTTTTATTTTTCTAGGACATTACAAGACTTAGAACTTTAGCAGCAATTTATCACATTTTCAACAAAATTTCAAAGGCTATTTTTTCATGGACTAGTTCAGATCTGAAGTGGTTTTGAGGGCCCTATATATTAGAAATCTATAAATCACCCCATTTTAGAAACTGCACCCCTCAAAGTATTCAAAAACGCATTTAGAAAGTTTCTTTACCCTTTAGACATTTCACAAGAATTAAAGCAATGTAGAGGTGAAATTTACAAATTTTATTTTCTTGCAGAAATTCATTTTTTCCTGTAACACAGAAGGTTTTACAAGCGAAACGCAACTCAATATTTATTGCCCCGATTCTGCAGTTTTTAGAAATATCCCAGATGTGGCCCTAGTGTGCTAATGGACTGAAACACCGGCCTCAGAAGCAAAGGAGTACCTAGTGGATTTTGGGGCCTTCTTTTTACTAGATTATATTTTAGGCATCATGTCAGGTTTGAAGAGGTTTTATGGTACCAAAACAGTGGAAACCGCCCAAAAGTGACACCATTTTGGAAACTTCACCCAACAAGGAATTCATCTAGGAGTGTAGTGAGCATTTTGACCCCACAGGTGTTTCATGGATTTTCCTAGAATTTGGACGTGAAAATAAAAATGTTTACATTTTTCCAATAAGATCTCGTTTTAGCTAAAAAAAATCTATTTCCACAAGTAGAGATGAGCGAACCGGGACAACCGAACCCGGTTTCGGTCCGAACTTCCGGAAAAGTTCGGTTCGCAGCGAATCCGAACTTCACCGGGTTCGGCCGAACCCGTTTTGACCGAACCCGGTCAAAAACATTATACAAATCGGCAGCCACTTGTCTCTATCAATCACTGATAGAGAAAAGAGGCTGCTGATTAAAAATAAAATAAAAAGCATTTCATACGTACCCGGTCGTTGTCTTAGTGACGAGTCCCTCTTCTTCCTCCAGTCCGACCTTTTCTGACGTGGCAGCCTGTGATTGGCTGCAGAGGCCTCTGCAGCCTGTGATTGGCTGCAGAGGCCGCGGCAGCCTGTGATTGGCTGCAGCGCTCACATGGGCTGCATCGTCATCAAGGAATGTCGGGCCGGATGTCGAGAGGGACGCGTCACCAAGGCAACGGCCAGGAGACCGGACTGGAGGAAGCAGGGAGTTCCCGGTAAGTATGAACGTCTTTTTTTTTACAGGTACTGTGATCGGTAGTCACTGTCCAGGGTACTGAAACAGTTACTGCCGATCAGTTAACTCTTTCAGCACCCTGGACAGTGACTATTTAGGGTATGTGCACACACACTAATTACGTCCGTAATTGACGCACGTATTTTTCGGCCGCAAGTACCGGACCGAACACAGTGCAGGGAGCCGGGCTCCTAGCATCATAGTTATGTACGATGCTAGGAGTCCCTGCCTCTCTGCAGGACAACTGTCCCGTACTGTAATCATGTTTTCAGTACGGGACAGTAGTTCCACGGAGAGGCAGGGACTCCTAGCATCGTACATAAGTATGATGCTAGGAGCCCGGCTCCCTGCACTGTGTTCGGTCCGGTACTTGCGGCCGAAATACGTCCGTAAATTACGGACGTAATTAGTGTGTGTGCACATACCCTTACTGACGTCGCCTAGCAACGCTGCCGTAATGACCGGTGCACACATGTAGCCACCCGTCATTACGGGGCCTCATGCACACGACCATAAAAACACCCGTTATCACGGGTCGTAATTACGACCCAAAATAGCGGGCCCATAGACTTCTGTTAGCCACGGGTACCTTCCCGTTTTCTCACGGGAAGGTGCCCGTGCCGTTAAAAAGATAGAACATGTTCTATTTTTTTATTTTACGGGCCGTGCTCGTAATTACGACTCGTAACTACGAGCACGGCCGGCCGGCCACGGGCAGCCGGCCGCTTTTGCGAACCGTGCTGTCATTATAATTATAGCAGCACGGCCCGTAAAATAGAAAAATAGAACATGTTCTATTTTTTTAACGGCACGGGCACCTTCCCGTGAGAAAACGGAAAGGTACCCGTGGGTAACAGAAGTCTATGAGCCCGTTATTGCGGGTCGTAATTACGACCCGCAATAACGGGTGTTTTTACGGTCGTGTGCATAATGGGAGCACGGCTCGGAAAAACGAACGGCTGCCCGTGCTCATCTCCTGAAATACTCTGTGCTGCCTTAAACTCTGTGGACAGGTCAGGATCCTGTTTCTTTTAAATGCTGCTAGGGAACCCGCTCGATCCACTATATAAGGCTACGCTACAGTGCAGCATTTAAAAGAAACAGGATCCTGACCTCTCCACAGAGTTTAAGGCAGCACAGAGTATTTCAGGAAATGAGCGTGCAGATTCAGTGCTGCTGTGAACTCTGCTCTTACCATTACGTAGCTCTCAGTCTGTTACCTCTCCTCCACTCCTGTCCTCAAGAACACCTTCACATGATTGGCAAGTCACCACGTAATGGTAAGAGCAGAGTTCACAGCAGCACAGAGTATTTCAGGAGATGAGCGTGCGGATCTTGTGCGTGGTGGTGACTTGCCAATCATGTGAACGTGTTATAGAGGACAGGAGTGGAGGAGATGTAACAGACTGAGCTACGTAATGGTAAGAACAGAGTTCACAGCAGCACAGAGTATTTCAGGAGAGGAGCGTGCAGATTCAGTGCTGCTGTGAACTCTGCTCTTACCATTACGTAGCTCAGTCTGTTACCTCTCCTCCACTCCTGTCCTCAATAACACCTTCACATGATTGGCAAGTCACCACCACGCACAAGATCCGCACGCTTATCTCCTGAAATACTCTGTGCTGCTGTGAACTCTGCTCTTACCATTACGTGGTGACTTGCCAATCATGTGAAGGTGTTCTGGAGGACAGGAGTGGAGGAGAGGTAACAGACTGAGAGCTACGTAATGGTAAGAGCAGAGTTCACAGCAGCACTGAATCTGCATGCTCATCTCCTGAAATACTCTGTGCTGCCTTAAACTCTATGGACAGGTCAGGATCCTGTTTCTTTTAAATGCTGCACTGTAGCGCAGCCTTATATAGTGGATCGAGCGGGTTCCCCAGCAGCATTTAAAAGAAACCGTGTTTGTGTATGTGTGTGTTTGTGTATATATGTGTGTTTGGGTATGTGACTTTGTCTGTTTTTGTTTTTATATGTGTGTTTGTGTATATGTGTGTGTGTGTGTGTGTGTGTATATATGGGTGTGTTTGTGTATATGTGTTTGTGTATATGTTTGTGTATATATGGGTGTATTTGTGTATATGTTTGTGTGTAGATGTTTGTGTGTGTTTTTGTATATGTGTGTGTTTGTGTATATGTGTGTATATGGGTGTGTGTTTGTGTGTATATATGGGTGTGTTTGTGTATATGTGTTTGTGTATATGTGTGTTTGGGTATGTGTGTTTTTGTTTGTATATGTGTTTGTGTATATGTGTTCGTGTATGTGTGTGTATAACTGTGTGTGTGTGTGTGTTTGGATATGTGTGTTTTTGTTTGTATATGTGTGAGTTCGTGTATATGTGTGTGTGTTTGTCTGTTTATGTGTGTGTGTGTGTGTGTGTGTGTGTGTGTGTGTGTGTGCGTGTGTGTGTGTGTATATCTTGTTGTGTTTGTGTATATATGTGTGTGTCTGTGTATGGTTGTTTGTTTGTGTGTGCGTGTATATATGTGTGTAGGTGAGTAGAAGTATTGGTATTGTTCACATTGATAACTGTTTTTTTATGTTGTTGCAGATTTTGATGTACCGATTGGACTACATCTTCGATTCGTTGGACTACTGCGTAGATCTATGTTTTTTCAAATTTTAATAAAATGGTTAACGAGGGTTTTGTTGGGGATTTCTTATTTCAATAAAAAAGAATGGTCTTTGTGTTTTTTTTTAAACTTTATTAGTGCCTAGATAATGGCAGTTGGCTGATTGACAGCATCCATTATTAAGGCGGTACTTAGTGTTAGCCGGTGCAGAGGCTAGTACTAACCACCCATTATTACCCCGGTACCCACCACCACCAGGGGTGCCGGGAAGAGCTTGGTACGATCCAGTACCCGACCATCTGTTGTGATGGTCGGGTACTGGGGCGGCCGTAGGCTGGTATTATGAGGCTGGGAAGGGCCAAAATCAGTGGACCTTCCCACCCTTGTAATGCTAGGCTGCTGCTGCTGTGTTGTATCGGGCTGGTTATAAAAATGGGGGGGACCCCCACGTCGTTTTTTTTTTTGAATTTAACAAATTTAGCAATAGACGGGTCCCCCACATTTTTCATAACCAGCCATATACAAGGCCGCAGCAGTCTGGCATTACATTGGTGGGAAGGGCCACTGGTTTTGTCCATTCCCAGGCTAATAACACTGTGCTGTATGTGGCTGGTTATGATAAATTGGGTGGAACCCCATGTCTTTTTTTAAAAAAAAAATGTAAATAAATAATTACAAAAAATGACGTGGGGTCCCCCCCACTTTTATAACCAGCCAGATACAACACAGCAGCAGCCTAGCATTACAAGGGTGGGAAGGTCCACTGTTTTTGGCCCTTCCCAACCTCATAATACCAGCCTGCGGCCGCCCCAGAGCCCGACCATCACAACAGATGGTCGGGTACTGGATCGTACCTGGCTCTTCCCGGCACCCCTGGTGGTGGTGGGTACCGGGGTAATAATGGTGCTTAGTGTTAGCCTCTGCACCGGCTAACACTAAGCCTCGCCTTAGTAATGGATGTTGTCACTCAGACAGCGGCCATTACTAAAGTGGTAGTAATAAAATTTGAAAAGAAAAAGACAAAGATATAGATAAAATATTTTATTGAAATAAAGCACCCCCAACACAACCCTCATTAACCATTTTATTGTAGAAAAAAAAACGTCATCTAAGTAGTCCTCGAAACCGACGTAGTCCAAACACCAAACCTGTGAAAAAAAAAAATTAAATAAAACATGTCGTAGGCTTAGATTCAGTTTAATGTGTGATACTGACTGTTATACCATGTATAGAAGCCTGCCGTGAAGTTGACTTAGATACAGGGCGCCAGCAGACAGTATCATACATGGCCATACATACATATATACAAACAAACATACATACAAGCATGCACATATATACATGCAAATATACATACATGCAAACATACACACATATATACATGCAAACTATCATACATACATGCATACACACACACATGAAAACATACATACATACAAACATGCAAAGATACATACATACATACATACAAGCATGCACAAATATACATGCAAACATAATTACATACATGCACATATATATAAACATACATGCAAACATACATGCAAAAATAAAAACATGCAAACATACATACATGCACATATATACATACATACAGGACAACATACATACAAACATACATGCCAACATACATGCAAACATACATGCACATATATACATACATACATGACAACATACATACATGCAAATATACATACATACACACATGCACATATATACATACATGCCAACATACATGCACATATATACATACATGACAACATACATACATACATACATGACAACATACATACATATATATATACACACATGCAAATATACATACAAACATGCATACATACATACATGCAAACATACATTCATGCAAACACACATACATGCAAACATACATACATACATTCATGCAAACATACATACATACATACAAATATACATACACACATGCACATATATACATACATACATACATGACAACATAAATACATGACAACATACATGCAAAAATACATACATGCAAACATACATACATACATGCAAATATATACATGCAAATATACATACAAACATGCACATATATACATACATGCCAACATACATGCACAGATATACATACATACATACATGACAACATACATACATGCCAACATACATACATACATACATGACATCATACATACATGCCAAAAAAAAATAATAATACGTTCATACTTACTTTCCTCCTGTCCGGCCTCCAGCGATGACGTTTCATCCATGTCGCCGCTGCAGCCTGTGATTGGCTGCAGAGGCGGTCACGTGGGATGAAGCGTCATCCTGACGTGCGTGACCGCCACTACAGCCTGTGATTGGCTGCAGCGGCGAAAGGGATGAAACGTCATCGCTGGAGGCCGGACAGGAGGAAAGTAAGTACGAACGTATAATTTTTATTTTTTTATTACATTTAAATTGTATTTTCCGCGCGCCGAGCATGTACTGTGAAGGTTGCTGAAAGAGTTAGTGCAGCCCAATAACTCTATCAGCACCCCAGACAGTACCATGCTCGGCGCACGGAAGTGACAGGTTCGGTCAGAACTAGTTCGGTCCGAACCGAACTTTTTTGTGAAATTCGGCGAACTAGCCGAACCGAACTTTTGATAAGTTCGCTCATCTCTATCCACAAGGAATAAAGAAATAAAATCCTACCCAACATTTGTAAAGCAAATATCTAAGAAATACCTCATATGTTGTCATAAACTGCAGTTTGGGCACACGGCAGAGCTTAGGATGGAAGGCACGGTATTTGGCTTTTGGAGCGCAGATTTTGCTAGATTGGTTTCTTGCACCATGTCGCTTTGCAAAGCCCCTATTGGACCAAAACAGTAAAAACTCCCCAAAAGTGACTCCATTTTGGAAAATACTCACCTTGAGGAATTAATCTAGGGGTGTAGTGAGCATTTTGACCCCACAGGTGTTTGGTAGTTTTTATTAGAATTAGGCAGTGAAAATCAAATAAAAAAAATCGCATTTTCTCAACAAATAAAGGAAAAAAAGAACCACAACATTTGTAAAGCAATTTCTCCTGAGTCCGGCAATACCCCACATGTGGTCATAAACTGCTGTTTGGGCACACAGTAGGGCTCAGAAGGAAAGGAGCGCCATTTGGCTTTTGGAGTGCAGATTTTGCTGGATTGGTTTCTGGGCGCTATGTCACATTTGCAAAGCCCCTGTGAGTCCAAAACAGTGGAAACTCCCCAGCAGTGAGCTCATTTTGGAAACTACACTCCTCAAGGTATTCACCTAGGGGGGTAGTGAGCAAGTTTACCCTGCAGGTGTTTTCCAGAAATTAGTGTGCACTTGATGTTGCAGAGTGAATATGGGAATTTGTTCATAGATATGCCAATATTTGGTGCCCAGCTTGTGCCAACATAAAAAGACAGCTCTCTAATTATTATGCTGTGTTTCCCGGTTTTAGAAACACCCTACATGTCGCCCTAATCTTTTGCCTGGACGATCAACAGGGCTCAGGAGTGAAAGAGTACCACGCGAAATTGAGGCCTAATTTGGCGACTTACAGCGTATTGGTTCACAATAGCAGAATTTTGTTTGGTGTTTTACTGGTATTTTAGTTTATAATGTGGGGGCATATGTAAGCTGGGCAAAGTACATCAGGGGCATAGTCAGGTGGTATAGTAAAAAAAACAATAAAATAATCCATAGATGTGTGTTACGCTGTGAAGCAATCCTTTCTGCACAGGCCAGTGTCACACTGATAAATGGTGTCGTTTCTTATTCCCGTTTTGGTCCACACTCTGCACCTTTGTAGTTTGGGCAATTTTGCTGGGAAAGTGTTGTCCTGGTATATTACAGGCACCTTCGCTTCCAGCAGATATGTTTGGGCCCTACCCATCCTGGTTCCCTAATTTTAGGGCCTTAATAAATCGCCTCTTGATACAGAAGAAATGTTCGCCTCGGGCTTGCACAATTGCATATTTTTTCTTTCCTGACTTATTGGAGCTTTAACTTATTTTATATTTTCAAAGATGTAGTGGTATGAGGGCTGTTTTTTTTTAGCGGGACAAGTTATAGTTTTTATTGGTACCATTTTGGGGTACATGCGACTTTTTGATCACTTTTTATCCTATTTTTTGGGGAGCAAAATAGCAATTCTGGCATAGTTTTTTTTTCATACAGCATTCACCATGCATTATAAATTACATGTTAACTTTATTCTGCAGGTCAGTAAGATTCCGGCGACACCAAATTTATAGCACTTTTTTATGTTTTACAGCTTTTTGCACAATAAAATTACTTTTGTAAAAACAATGTATTTTTTCTGTCGCCATGTTATGAGAACAATAACATTTTAATTTTTTTTGTCGGGCTTGTTTTTAGCGGGTTGTAGTTTTTATAGGTACCATTTTTGTGATGACTTTTTGATTCCAATTTTTGGAAGGCAAGGTGACCAAAAACAGCAATTCTGGCATTGTTTTTTATTTGTTTTTTCTACTGCGCTCAAAAATTTGAAATTACTTTTTTTCAATAAGATGTAGTTTAAGCTAACAATTTTTAATTTTCACAATGAATAAAGGCGAAAACAGCAACAATACCCCATATGTGGTCAGAAACTGCTGTTTGGGCACAAGGTAGGACTCAGAAGGGAAGGAGCGCCATTTGGCTTTTGGAGTGGAGATTTTGCTTGATTGGTTTCTGGCCACTATGTCGCATTTGCAAAGCCCCTGTGGAACCAAACACCAGTTTTAGAAACACCCTACATGCGGCCCTAATCTTTTCCCTGGACATACGACATGGCTCAGTCGCGAAAGAGTACCATGTGAAATTTAGTCCTAACTTGGCAATTTACACAGTATTGGTTCAAAATTGCAAGGCTCGGATGTCAAATAATATAAGAAACCCCTGAGAAGTGACCCAATATTGGAAACTGCACACCTCAAGGCATTTATTAAGGGGTGTAGTGAGCATTTTGACCCCACAGGTGTGTTCCATAAATGATTGCGCTGCGGATGGTGCAAAGTAAAATTTGCTATTTTTTCCAGATATGCCACTTCATTGGCAAATAGGTTGTGCCACTGGAGACACCACAAAAATTTTCAAAAAAGATCGCCCGGGTATGGCGATGCCATATATGTGGAAGTAGACTGCTGTTTGGACATTTTTTTGGGGAGACAAAGTCTACGGAGCTGTAAGAGGGCTTGTTTTATGCAGGACGAGCTGTGGTTTTTATTGGTACAATTTTTGGGTACTTGTGACTATATATCCTATTTTTTGGGAGGCAAGGTGACCAAAAAAGTAAGAATTAGTCTTACCGGTAATTCCGATTCCTTGTGTCCCCCATAACGGCACACTAGGAGGATGATCCCTTGACCTCTGTAGGGGCAGGAACTGAAAGAGGTTAAAAGGGCCCCACCCTCAGCCTCCCACCAGTGTGTACCATATCACTGCACTGGAAGGAACTAGCTAATCCTAACTGTATGTTAATTTCACATAACACTAAGAAGTTAGGGTGGGTAAATGTATGCCGTCATGGGGGACTCAAGAAACGGAATTACCGGTAAGACTAATTCTTACTTTCCATATCGTCCCCCATGACGGCACACTAGGAGAATACCAAATGAGATGGTTTAGGGTGGGACTACCGCCTGGAGTACTTTGCGGCCGAAGGCTAAGTCTCTACTGGATGAAAGGTCTAGCCTATAATGTTTTGCAAAGGTAAGGGAGATAGTCCAAGTAGCTGCAGTCCAAATCTGGTCTAGCAAACCGAACAATGCCCCAAATTATACCAGTGGTCCTAGTGACTAATATAATAAACCAGAAAAAGAAACAAGTCACGACCATGTACTTGAAAAATTACAAACAATCTTTATTACAGTCAATTAGACACAGAGACAACACATAACAACTATACACAGTAAAATAGCATGAACCCTCATAAAGAGATGGAATCCGAACATAAAAGCAGGCTGGCCCCCCAGATGTTGAACTGGTCACATGATCCCAAACAAGCTAAAGTGCATAAATCAATGTTTTTAGGCAGGTGCTAGGCATAGTACATTTGCACAGATAGATACCTATATAGGATAAATGCAAAATGCAGTCACAGGCAAATAATAAGCAGTATACCTACACCTACGCAGTGGAAAATAAGCAGGAGATCAGGACCCTGACGAAGCACCAGCGAAACGCGCGTCGGGTCTCGCAGCGGTCTCCCCTGCCGGTCCTGATCTCCTGCTTATTTTCCACTGCGTAGGTGTAGGTATACTGCTTATTATTTGCCTATGACTGCACTTTGCATTTATCCTATATAGGTATCTATCTGTGCAAATGTACTATGCCTAGCACCTGCCTAAAAACATTGATTTATGCACTTTAGCTTGTTTGGGATCGTGTGACCAGTTCAACATCTGGGGGGCCAGGCTGCTTTTATGTTCGGATTCCATCTCTTTATGAGGGTTCATGCTATTTTACAGTGTATAGTTGTTATGTGTTGTCTCTGTGTCTAATTGACTGTAATAAAGATTGTTTGTAATTTTTCAAGTACTTGGTCATGACTTGTTTCTTCTGGTTTACAAATCTGGTCTAGCAAAGCTCCTCCCCTTTCTGCCCATATTGATGCTGTGGATCTGGTGGAATGGGCCCTGATGTTTACGGGAACTGACTATCCTTCAAGAGAATACCAAATCTTATGTAAATATTGTAAAACTGCCCTTCTAACATCGAGAGAATGAAATTCCTCTTCTTTTTGAGTCCTGGGGTCTTGACAAAATGAAGGAAGGACAATCTCCTGATTTCTATGAAAATCTGACACGACCTTTGGAAGGAATTTAGGATCCAGCTTTAGTACTATTCTATCATCCGTTATCCTAAGGTATGGTTCATCTGTGGATCGCGCCTGTATTTCTCCCAGTCTCTTTGCTGTGGTTATCGCTATTAGAAAGGCAACTTTAAGGGACGAGTGTTTGATGTCTATATTTTCGATAGGTTCAAAGGGGGGTCTGGTTAGGGCCCTGAGGACAACGCCGAGCTCCCATTGCGGGGATAATTGTTTAATGGTCGGCCTTAGTCTTGAGGCTGAACACATTAATCTTTTCACCCACTTGTGTTCTGACAGTTGGAAATCAAAAAACGTACTAAGGTCCGAGACCTGTGCTCTGAGGGTGCTTGGTGTAAGACCTAGATCCAGCCCCTGAGGTAAAAAGACCAAAATCTGCTGGATGATTCTGGTCCGGGGGTTGGTCTCCACACCAGGAGGTAATTTTTTTAAATCTTTAGATAGATTGCAGAAGTAACAGGTTTACTACTAGCTTTTAGGGTATGTTCACACAAAGTGTTTTCAGACTTAATTCTGGCTTTTTACGCCTGAAAAACGCCCCTAATACGCCTACAAACATCTGCCCATTGTGTGCAATGGGTTTTACGGTATTCTGTTCCCACAAGGTGTCATTTTACGCGTCGCTGTCAAAATACAGCGCGTAAAAAGACGCCCGCGAAAAAGAAGTGCATGTCACTTCTTTGGATGTTTTTGGAGCCATTTTTCATTGACTCCATTGAAAAACAGCTTCAATAACGGCCGTAAAATACGCAGCGAAAAACACGAGTTGCTACCAAAGCGTCTGAAAATCAGGAGCTGTTTTCGCCTGAAAACAGCTCCATATTTTCAGATGTTTTTGGTCACTGCGTGTGCACATACCCTTAGGATTGTTATTACCTTCTGGCATAAACCCCTTTCTTTGAGCAGTGCCCCTTCAGGATCCAGGCTGATAAACAAAGGTTCTGGAGATTCTGGTGTCGTAACGACCCCTGAACTAGTAGATCCTGTTTTAAAGGAAGTTCTATAGGATCTTCCACTGCCAATTCCCTCAGGATTGGAAACCAGTCCTTTCTGGCCAGAATGGAACAATCAAAATGAGTTTTAGATCTTCCTTGTAAAGCTTTTAAAGGACCCTTCATATCAGCGGGAGTGTTGGAAAGGCGTATGCTAGATCCATGTCCCAAGGCTGAGATAGAGCATCTATGCCTAGGGGATGATCATGGGGGTTTAGAGAGAAGAGGAGCTCTGTTTTGGAATTTAATTTGTTCGCAAAGAGGTCCACTTGAGGAAACCCCCATAGCCGTGTGATCTGAAGAAAGACATTCTGATTTAGAGACCATTCGCTCGGATCTAGGTTTTTCCTGCTGAGAAAACCTGCCTCCGTATTCTCCAAGCCCTTTAAGTGGACGGCTGATAGAGAAAGCAGGTTTTCCTCTGCTCAAAAGAATGTTCTTTGAGACAGTGAGAGCAGGGTGGGAGATCTGGTACCCCACTGATGTTTCAGAAAAGATACTGTCGTTGTGTTGTTTGATAGTATCTTGACATGGTTGTTCTGAAAGGTGAAGGAACTTGACTTCAGTGTTTCCCAGACTGCTCTCAGTTCTCGGTAATTTGAGGATCGAGCCGCCATGGTCGGTGGCCAAGTCCCCTGAATATAATTGTCTGGGAGTTCGGCTCCCCAACCTTTTTTGCTTGCATCTGTCAGAACTAGGATTGCTGGAGACTGATGCCAAATTACACACCTCCTGAAGTTTGAGTGCTCTGTCCACCAATATAGGGAAGTTTTTATCTTCTGAGGTATCCTTATCTTCCGATCTAGGGATGACTGTTTTTTGTCCCATGAGGAAAGTATCCACCTCTGGAGTGGACAGGAATGGTTTTGGCACCAGGCCACAGACTGAATGCAGGCTGTCATCTGACCTAGTATACTCATTGCCGCTCTTATTTTGTAAGAGGTGGCTTTTTGGAAATTCCTGATATTGGAGATTATAGTCCTTTTTTCTCCCGGTAACAAGGACATCTGTAGGGTAGAGTCCAGTATGACACCAAGAAATTTCATCCGAGTGTCTGGAATCGAGTTTGAGTTTTGATAGTTTATGATCCAACCTAGTTCTGCTAGTTGGCTTGTCACTAACTTTACCTGAGCGGAAAGAATCTCCTGGGTCTCTGCTATAATCAGCCAGTCATCCAGATAGGGGACTATAATAACTCCTTGTCTGCGGAATGAAGCTATCACTTCTATCATAATTTTTGCAAATACCCTTGGGGCAGTTGAAATTCCAAAGGGAAGGGCTGTAAATTGGTAATGGTCTACATGGTCCGTCGAGTACTTTACTGCAAAACTTAGGAATTTTAGAGAGGAGGGATGAATGGGGACGTGGTAGTAAGCGTCTGTTAGATCTAGGGTGCACATGTAAGCCTCTCTCTTTATTAAAGGAGTGATGGATGCTACTGATTCCATCTTGAACCTCCTGTAAGTTATCAAATTGTTGAGAGGTTTCAGGTTTATTATTAGCCTGTATGATTTGTCTTTTTTTTTTAAGAAATAGGGAGGAGTATTGACCCTCTCCCGTCTGATCCTGTGGTACCTGAGATATTACTCCCCTCTGGTGTAGGTTTCGGATGTTGACTAACATCTGATTGCTCAGAAATTGTGAGGGTTGTGTTGTCAGAACAAATCTCTTCGGAGGAAGGGTTGAAAATTCTACACGGTAGCCGTTTCTTATCATGTCTTGGACCCATTTGTTCTGGGTGATGTTGCTCCATAGACTGTAGAATTTTAACAACTTTCCTCTGACCTTGACGTTATGGTCTGTTTTCCTGTCTATTCGGGTTGAGCAAGAAGTCTCCACCCCTCCACCCTTTTGGATAACTCCAATGACCTGTCTTTCCTTTCCCTCTATAGCTTTCACTCTGGGGTCTTTGGTAACAAAAGGGAAACTTCCTTTTATTTGGCTTATCCTCTGGAAATCACTTTTTCCTATCTGCCGCCTTCTCTAGCATCTTGTCTAGGTCTGGGCCGAAAATTTATTCCCCCCTAAACGGGATGTTACAAAGCCTATTTTTTTAACGGGTGTGTCCCCCCCCTCTGCCAGTATCTTAACCACAGAGATCTCCTTGCGGCATTAGTGAGGGCCCCTTCCTTGGCTGCGAACCTGATGTATTCCGCTGAGGCATCTGCCAGAAACCCTGTAGTTGATTTTAGGAGAGGAATTTACTCCGCTAATTGGTCCCTGGGTGTCTTTACCTTGAGGTGGTTCTCTAGCTCCCCTAACCAAACAAATAGGGTTCTAGTTACTTAAGTGGCTGCTATGTTTGTCTAGATGTTAAACATCAATGTTTCCCAGGCCTTTTTAGGAGACAGTCGGACTTCCGATCCTTGGGGTCTGTTAACTGAACAAAATCTTCAAATGGCAAGGATGTTTGTTTAAAGTGTAGCTAAACGTTTGACAAACTTCTGACATGTCATAGTGACATGTCAGAAGTTTGGATTGGTGGGGGTCCAAGGACTGAGACCCCCACCAATCGGTAGAACAAAGCAGTTGAAGCGTTCGTGTGAGCGCCCAGCCGCTTTGTGTCTTTTCGTTTTTTTCCGGAAAGCCGATGTATCGGAGTATGGGCTCATGGAATTTCTATTGAGTCCGCACACCGATACATTTATTTCCGGAAAAAGCCGAACAGACATGAAGCGGCTGAGCGTTCACAGGAGCGCTTTAGCTGCTTTGTTCTAGCGTTTAGTGGGGGTCTCAGTGCTCGAACCCCCACCAATCCAAACTTCTGACATGTCACTATGACATGTCAGAAGTTTGTCAAACGTTTAGCTACACTTTAACCACCTTTGCCATCTGAATATCTACTTTAGGGATCTCGTCCCAGATGCCTGTATCCTCTTTATCAAAAAGAAGGCGATTCTGGAAGACTCCCAGCCTTCTTTCTGGGTCCTTCCATTCTTCATTTATTAACTCAAATATATTTTCGTTAATAGAGAAAACACGTTTCTTCCTTGATTTTAGACCACCAAACATCTCGTCTTGGATGGATTTTTGTTTTGCAACCTCCTCGATATCCATTGTACCCTTGATTGCCTTTAGTAAATCATCCATATCCACAGAGGAAAAATAATATTTCTTCTCATCCTCCTGATCTCCTTCAGGATCTAGTAACCCCAATTCATCCATGTCCTCTGGATCCTTAAAAGAACAAGAGGCCCCTTCACTGTCTGAATCAGATGGGAGTTCATTCACTAACTTTGCCTTTTTATACGGGGGAGGAGTGGCCGCGTATTGAGGCTATATAGATGATAGGGAGGATTGTACTTCCTCTCTAATCATGGAACGTAAGTCATCCATGAGTGAAGGCTGTTCATCCTTGATTAGTTTATTAACGCATGATGAACATAACAGCTTCTTAGAGCATGTAATGCACATTTTGGATCTTCTAAGCTCTCCATGCTTAGGTTTTTGAATCCCTCTTTCTCCACCTAATAAATAAGAGAGAGAGGGAGACTCAGCTAGTATAGCTTACATTTAACATGCCAGGTATTATCCCCATGGGGAAAACCTCACTGTAGATGGGCAGGAGACCTCAGAAACTGTAAACTAGGACCCCACCAAATTGGCACCAGGAACGGATATGCTGGGAAACGCAGACCTCAGAGCAGGATGCACGTGGCAACCTGTACTGAACACGCCGGGCTTTTACCTGCTCCGCGTTCCCGATGTAGTCTTCGCTTTCAACGTCACTTCCGTCCACGTGATCGTCTGACGCCACTTCCACCGGATGTTGGCCGCCTGGCGGAAGTGCTTCACTCCGTCCAGCGTTAGTCTCGCGGGACCGCATGTGGACGGGTGGTATCTTCGACAAGCGGGAAGGAAACCCTTAGGTACCACCTAAACCGAATCCCGGTTGGAAGGAGACCCCTGATCCTGACCTCCGCGTGTACGGTTAGTACCTGCTTCAAACCCCCCCCCCTCTTAGGGGAAGAGGATCCTCTCTTCATCCGGACTCCGGTAGGGACAGGAAATAAACTGGTGGGAGGCTGATGGGGGGGGGGCTTTTAACATCTGTCATTTCCTGCAGAGGTCAAGGGATCATTCTCCTAGTGTGCAGTCATGGGGGACGATATGGAAACAGCAATTCTGGCATAGTTTGTTTTCATTTTATACAGCGTTCACTGTGCGTTATAAATGGCACGTTAACGTTATCCTGCCGGTCAGTACGGTTCCTGCAATACCGAGTTTATATAGTTTTTTTCTTACAACTTTTTGCACAATGTCACCATGTTTTGAGAACCATCCATTTTACATTTTTTAGTCAATGGAGTTGTATGAAAGCTTGTTTTTTTGCGAGATGAGCTGTAATTTCTATTAATAAAATTTTTGGATACATGAAACTTTTTATTCCAATTTTTGGAAGACAATGTCACCAAAAAACAGCAATTTTGGCATTGCTTTACAGGTTTGTTTGTTTTTACAGCGTTCACCACACAGTATAAATATATTTTTATGGTTCAGGGCGTTAGACGGGGCAATACCAATTATGTATACCGTAGTTTATATTTTTCCCCAATATTAAGGGACCTGATAAGGGAAAAAGGACGATTTTTTATTTTATTACTTGAAACTTTTTTTTTGTAAGACATGTTTTTCCCTTTTTTTTCTAGGGGCTTAAAGGTCCAACTGTCTGATTGCTATTCTAATACATTGCACTACCTATGTAGTGCAAAGCATTAGAACAGTCAGTGCCACACTGGCAGGCAGCCTATTAGGTCCCACCTCTGGCAGGACCTAATAGGCTTCCATACTTGGCAGACCAGGAGGCCATTGTTAAGCCTCCGGTTGCCATAGCCATCAGCACCCCCACATTGCAGGGATGCCGGTCAGCTACAAACCACTTAGATGGCACATCGCTTTTGAAGGGGTTAATGGTGGGGATCGGAGTGCTTCGGTCCCCGCCGTTACAGCAGGGTGTCAGCTGTAACATAGAGTTGACACCCGCGGCTGATGGCACAGGCTCAGCTTCTGAGCCCATGCCATCTTTTTGTCGTAAGTATATGACATTTTGTGGGAAGCACCAGCTTTCCGTGATGTATACTTATGACAAATGTTGGGAAGGGGTTAAACCTTGTGGCAAATAAAACGTACAGATCTGCAAAACTACCAATGAAGTACGTGTTAAAGATTTATTACACTATGAGAATAAAATGCAATTTTTTCAGTTTGAAATCCAGACCATGGAGGTCATTAATCTCAGCGTTACCTGACAAATACAAGACGTCTGTTGACACTCTTAGTTTCAGCTCACACGTAGCGCAAATACTGCAGATTTTCCGAAACGGAATTCTTTGCGGAAAATACACAGCATAATACAGTAGCAGCAAAGTGGGATTCAAACAAATCTCATCCACACGCTGCATAAATGTGGAGCGGAAAATAATGTTCTGAAAATGACACGCGGCGCGTTTTTTTTTTTCATCCGCAAGTCAATTGTATTTGCGTAATCACTGCTTATTTGTTGTGGGGTTTCCCCCATTGAATTCAATGGGAGATAAAACCTTCAACAAACAGCAAAAGTCTGTTTGTTCCTCTAGGCTGGCCTCCTGGGATGATGTTTTGTCCCAGACGACCACTGCAACCGTCACATGGGATGAAATGTCATCTCAGGGCTGCAGAGCGACTTCACGACAGAGGGACGTGTCGCCATGGTAAGTATCTTTTTTTTTTTCTGTGTAGTTCTCCACCGCCGACATTCCGGACGTAAAATTGCACCACAATTTGGTGCAGTTTTTCGGCCATTATTTCCTGTGGCATACAGGGCGGATAGGCGGTGTGCTTTTATGCAGCGTATCCACCCAATCTTAACATACCCTTATGGTATTATTTACAGCAAATATATGGTAAGCAACGTTAGATTTTCATGATTTATGCAATGAATATAATATTTAACCCCTTAGTGACCAGCCCATTTTAGGCCCTAATGACCAAGCTATTTTATTCGTTTTTCTATAGTCGCATTCAAAGAGCTATAACGTTCTTATTTTTTCGTCTACATAGCTGTATGAGGACTTCTTTTTTGCGGGATTAGTTGTGCTTTTTAATAGCACCATTTTTGGGTACATATAATTTTTATATTAACTTTTATTAACCTTTTTGGGGGGAATTATAAAAAAAAACTGAAATTCCGCCATTGTTCTATGCGTTTTTAAATTGACGCCGTTCACTATGCGACGTAAATAACATGTTACCTTTATTCTATGGGTCGGTACGATTACGGCGATACCACATATGTAGAGGTTTTTTTATGTTTTACGACTTTTGCACAATAAAAACACTTTTGAACTAAAATTATTTGCTTTTGCATCGTCGCTTTCCAAGAGCCGTAATTTTTTTATTTTTCCATCAATGTAGTGATTTTTTGGGCTTGTTTTCTGCGGGACGAGACGTAGTTTTGAATGGTACTGTTTTGGGGTGCATGGGACTTATTGATTCATTTTTATTATGACTTTTTTGGGGGGCAATGGAAAAAAATTGCAATTTCGCCATGGTTTTTTGCGTTTTTTTTCTACGGTGTTCACTTTGCGGTTTAAATTACATATTAACTTTATTAATGGAGTCATTACGGTCGCGGCGATACCACATATGTGTACTTTTTTTTTTTTTTTACACTTTTACTAAATAAAACCACTTTTTATGGAAAAAAATGGTTTTATTTATTTTTTTACTGTACTTTTTATTAATAAACTTTATTTCACTTTGATTACTTATTTTATTAGTCCCACTAGGGGACTTTACTGTGCGATATTCCGATCGCTGCTATAATGCTCTGGTATACTTCGTATACCAGAGCATTATTGCCTGTCAGTGTAAATCTGACAGGCAATCTGTTAGGACGTGCCTCCGGCGCGTCCTAACAGGAATATGTCCAGGGCAGACCTGGGGGCTTTTATCAAGCCCCCGGCTGCCATGACACCCCATCGGAGACCTGCGATTTCATTCGCGGGCCGCCGATGGGTGACAGAGGGAGCGCACTCCCTCTGTAAACAAAGTTAAATGCCGCGGTCGCTATTGACGGCGGCATTTAACGGGTTAAACGGCCGCGATCGAAGTAAACTTCGATCGCGGGCGTTGGAGCAGGAGCTCAGCTGTCATCAGACAGCAGAGCCCCGGCTCCTGCCTGCACGGGAGACCCGTGCAGGACTTAGACAAGGCTGACGTGAAAAGGCGTCAGCCTAGCCTAAAGCCCATTAGTGACCGACGTAAAAAGGCGTATTAGTGGTCACTAAGGGGTTAATGGTGCGACAACCTGTTTAACCATTTAAGGACCAGGCACCGTTTAGCCATTTTTAGCATGGGTTAATCCAATAGAACTTTTTATATGTAGGGCTCGCTCCGTGACTATTGCAATGTTTTTTCGGGTTGAATACAGGGTTCTTTTCTTAGGAATTTTATACACATTTTTGTTTTAGATTTTTAGGCTTATAGTATAGCATGTTTTTTTACTCTTTATCTCATTTTATCTGGTAATATGGGGTTACCTTAAGGCCGGATTCACACGAGCGTGTGCGTTTTGCGCGCGCAAAAGCCACTTAACAGCTCCGTGTGTCAGCCCCGTATGATGCGCGGCTGCGTGATTATGACACTCTGTTTGGATGTTTGTAAACAGAAAAGCACGTGGTGCTTTTCTGTTTACATTCATAGTTTTACAGCTGTTGCGCGAAACACGCGCGTCCCACGGAAACTGCTTCCGTGTGGTGCGCGTGATTTTCACGCACCTATTGACTTCAATGGGTGTGTGATGCGCAAAATACGCACAAAGAACGGACGGACATGTCGTGAGTTTTTCGCAGCGGACTCACGCTGCGTAAAAATCACGCAACTGTCTGCACGGCCCCATAGACTAATATATGTCCGTGCGACGTGCGTGAAAATCACACGCGTTGCACGGACGTATATCCCGTTCGTCTGAATAAGCCCTAAGATAGACTATTTGTATAGTCCTTGTCTACTGTAAATTGATATATTACATGTCGATATTAGGGTGATTGGGTCAGGGCGAGCGTTAGGCCAATGATGGGAGCATTTTTTGGGGGGATATTCTATATGTAATTTTTATTTTCTTCCCTTTTTTTAAAAAAATATGGCCTATGCCTCAAAAGGTCAGACAAGATCTTTCAGGGGGCTTTATTTATTCATTTTTACACTGTTTTCTCTCTGCTGAGTCTAGTTAGCAGCCACCTACTACCGGCATCCCGGGGATCATGTGACCACTCATATTACTGGGACCAATAGCTGCCGCTACTCTATACACAAGGCTCATTGAGCGCTGTGTACTTGAGTAGAGACGAGACAAAAGCGATGGAAACCACTTTCTTCTCCCCAGGGTCCCTGGCAGTCTGACTGCTGGCCACCTGCCATTCAGCAGCCCAATCGCTAAGGTAGCAATCTTAAACCCATGTGGTATGTATGTGTATATTATATTTATAGCCGGTGGTCATTAACCAGTTAAGTTTTCGAACATACAGATATTTCACTGGTTTCTCAGAAGACGTATAATATTTTAGAGCTCTGACAAGGCTTGTACTGGAATTTGGCTTGAGCCTACCATGTAGATCACTAAATCTAAAATTAGCACTTGTGTTTCCTTTATGGGAAATTCTCAGTTTGTGAAACACTAATCTAATCATTGTTAGCTCAGGCTGACTAAACTACCATATTAGTTTCAATAACATGGATCCCATGGCATCCCCATCAAGACTAAGCACAAGATCAACGTACCTTTAAAACTACAGACCAGACCAAAAGGGGCTTTCCCATGAGGTACATTTATGACATATTCACAGGATATGTCAAATGTCAGATAGATGCGTATCCCACAAAACCCATTCTTGTTTATTGTGCTCACGCTGATTCCCGGCCATTTCCGGATTACACGGTCGGGAGTTACGGAAAGAGTTACAGAATCAATGTAGAACGCGTGCTACAGGGGTTTGCGTTACTACTCAGTTCTATGGGAGTTACGGAAACCGCGTAACTCCCGAACATGAAATCAGGACGTGTCCGGGAGGCAGCATGAGCACAAGACGCTAGAATGGTGTTTAGGGGACCCCGTTCTAGAGATAGATGCGGGTCCCACCTCTGGGACTGTCACCTAACAGATCCTGTGGATATGTCAAATGTCTGATGGGAAAACCCCTTTAAAGCTACTTTCACACAGCAGTATTTTGCATCGGTATTAGTAAGCCAAAAGTGGAACTTACATAAAAGAAAAAGCATAACGGCAAAATTTGAAGCTCATGTTTTGCATCCACTCCTGGTTTTGACTTTAACATGGCAATACATATTTCAGTATTTTTAAGTGGCCCTACCGAAGTATTGACAGATTTCTACTTCACTGTTGAAGAGCTAATTTATTACTAAGTACATTGAAAGTGGTTTGCAAACGGTTTGTTTTATTAAAGGGGCCAATGTGTGTGTTTTTTTTTTTTTTCTGTCCTACAACTTTGAGGTCGGGTTACAATCTTTACACATACTCATGGTCTAGGGCAGGTTGTTGCTTCAATCATCCATGTATGTGAAGCAGGTTCCGAACAGGATTATTACATTTCTTTATTAGGCCATCACATGTTACTTGGCACGGTCATACTGAATCACAGCTCAGCACTGAGACCTTGACACCAGTAGACATCTACTGTGGAATATTGGCAGAAAACCACATATTATAGAAGCATAATCCTATTGCCAATTTTACGTGCCATTCATACAGAATGCCAGAGTATGCCTATTCGAAACTTAACTCCAACTGCAAGAGGACGCAGTATGATATCATGACTTCTCTGGGTTCTTATCTATTCAATAGCTTCTGTAAATTAGCTGGAGATTCCTTACGTATCGGCACATCTACCACAATCACATTCTTATGAGCACCAAAAGTCTCTTTCCACAGATTCATCACACAGCCATTTTCTTACTAAGTCCATACCCCACATTCGGTCATTGTTTGTTAAAGAAGCACTCCATAAAAATCGTTCCTCAGTTTGTAAAACATGTTAAGTAAAAAAAAGGTAGTAAAAAAATGAAATTTATTGGCTTTAATGAAAAAAAGTAAACCGTGCCGCCAATAGATCACATGACCCACACTGACCCTTCAGTGTTGTGTGTGGACTGGAAGTCAGTCTCTCTATGCAAACACATGACTCACATGGAGGCTCTCATAGGCTTGCAGAGAGACGGACATCAGTTTTCCCACAGGTACCTCCAACATTCCAAATAAAAAAAAATACTGAGAAGTCATTTGAATTCCTAAGAAATTGGGCCTAGTGTTTGAGATATGGAAATTAGATTGTGGTGATAAGAACTGATGTAAATGGTGACAACTTCTGTATAGTGCTGAAGAACGTTGGCGATATATGAGCAAGAGAAATAAAGTCATATCAAACAACAATTTTTGAAATATTGCTGCATTTATTTCAAAAAATCAAAACCCTGAAAAGGTCATTTACCCTAATTAGTCACGTAGTTTCTAACTCCACAACAATATAAAAACGGTAAAGTTTCATAATATAGAAGCACGCAACCATTAATATCCCAGAATAACCTCAATGATCAACTGTGGATGGATTACCCCCCTTCCTGTAGGGGACGGCTCCAGGAGAAATCCCTCACTTCACTGTGGATTACCCCAAAGATGGAGCTATGGGTAACATAAAGAAAACACAATATTCCTCGATAAGAATATCTTATCAACGGTCAAACATGCTTTTCCTGGAGCGGTCCACAGCAGGAGAAGTCCCTGTCTTCACTGTCCATATATGGACACAGTGACATCAGGGACTTCTGAAGGGAATCCCCACCGTTGGATTCCGATCCAGGAGAATTCCCTCACTTCACTGTCCACTCCACAGTGAAGTGAGGGACTCCTCCTGGAGCCGTCCCCTACAGGAAGGGGGCTGACTATGTACAAGGGGGCTGTGGCATTACCTACGGGGGGGGGGGCTGTGTGGCATTACCTACAGGGGTGTGGCATTACCTACAGGAGGGGGTGCGCGGCGCAGCATTACCTACAGGGGGGGGGGGATAAATTCCCTATTGGTATGTTTTTGGGGTGTGGAAGGAAACCGGAGTACCCGGAGGAAACCCACGCAAACACGGGGAGAACATACAAACTCCATGCAGATGTTGTCCTTGGTGAGATTTGAACCCAGGACCCCAGCGCTGCAAGGCAATAGTGCTAATCACTGAGCCACCGTGCTGACCTATCCTGGTCAAGTGCTGTGTACCATGCCTGTCCTGCTACACCACGCCTTGTGCCTGCCTGCTGCCTAGTCCCATCCGAGTCTGTCTTGCTTCTGTCTGAGCTACCACAGGTACACCTATATGAACTATAGACTTTGACCTGTGTCCTGTTAGCCAGCTGCCATACAGTCAAGGCGGTACAGCCCATTGGGTCCATGTGCCCAACGTGATAGTAAGCTCAGGCCATACACTCCGCTTGACAATCCAAGTCCATGATGACGTCAAAAGAGATGCGAGTGGATCTGCTAGACCTCCGGTCTCGACAGGACCAACTCCTCCAGGCATTGAACATTATTGCACATCGGCTGGATGCGCAAGTGGACGTTCCTTCTACTACACCTTCTGGCAGTGCAGATCCTCCGACTACACCTCGTGGCAGTGCTGATCCACAATTTTCTTTGCCGCTACCTCACCGCTATGATGGAGACACAAAGACCTGCCGTGGATTTTTGAACCAGTGCCAGATTCACTTTAGCCTGTATGCAAGGGCATTTTTGACTGATGGCACAAGGGTCACTTTCATAGTCTCTCTCCTCACTGGCAAGGCCCTTGCATGGGTGAACCCTATCTGGGAGAGACAAGGACCAGAGACCCGTGACTTCCAGGGGTTCCTACGGACATTTTTCACAGTGTTTTGGGAGCCTGGACGAGTCTTGTCTGCTGCCGCCTCCTTGCTGAATCTACACCATGGAGACACTGTCGTGGGCGAGTACGCAATCCACTTCCGCACCCTGGCTGGAGAATTGTTGTGCAACAATGAGGCACTGGTGGCTACAATCTGGCAGGGACAGTATCCTGAAATTAAGGACGAGCTTGCCGCCAGAGATCTGCCATCTAGTCTGGATGACCTCATCCTTCTGGCCGCCCGGATTGATATAAAGGATCCGAGAACGATTCAAAGAGGCTCGCCGGGAGGGAGGACTCCCTAGCCCGGTTCCTACTTTGCAGCAACCCCTGCTGTCGTCCACTGTTCCTCCAAAGGATTCTTTGAGGATGGACCATCTCAATCTGTCTACCCTGGGGAGACATCGCAGATGCACTTCAGGACTCTGTCTGTATTGCGGCCTGAGAGGCCATCTTGTGCATCTGTGCCCCCAAAAGCCCCAGAGCCTAGGGTTGGTCGGGGAGACAACCCTGGGTGAAGGTCCTTTTTTCTAAACTGTCCATTCCCGTGACCATAAAGTCCAGAGAAATAAAGCACCGGGTCGCTGCTTATCTGAACTCTAGATCCGCAGCTAACTTCATTCGGAGAGACCTGGTGGCTCTTCTTCACTTGCCCACAACCCATCTGGAGAGGCCTTTGATAGTTGCATCTGTGAATGGACTACCTCTGCCAGACCCGATTGTAGCTGTGACCACACCGCTGAGGCTCCAAGTGGGAGCCCTCCATTCCGAACTCCTCTCGTTCTTTGTCCTGGCAAAGGCTGTCAACCCTGTGCTGCTGGGCCTGCCCTAGCTCTGACTACATGCCCCAGTCCTGTAGGTAATGCTGTTCGGCATTACCTACCATTTTTATCGGCCGACACTCGGACCCGGTCGTGTGAATAGAGCCTAAAGTTAGTGGATGACACGCCGTGTCTCTACACAGTCGGAAGTGCTGTCTTAGCAAAGACATGGAGCGTCTATCATAGAGCACTTTCCCCCCCTGCTCCTATCTCGTCGTCCACACCTCCTTCACTCTAGGATTTCACTGCCTGGCCGCCTTGGCGCTCTAACACACCCCCTCCTATGCATGCCGGAGTGTCAGCCGCGAGCCATCCGCAAATCACGGGCTGTGGGCCATTATTTTCAGAACACTGCCGTAATAAGGCTTGCCCGTTCTTTCTGCGGTCCAGCCTCCGGTGCCATGCACGGACCGTGGAAATCAGTCGTGTGCATGGCCCCATAGGAATGAATGGGGCCACAGTTATCCCGTGAATTTTCGGGGGAATTGCGGCCTTATAGTAAATTATGTAAGAAAAAAAAGTTTTACCATTGTTTGGCGTTTGCTGCACTGTAAGCCCCTTTTCACACAGTTTTTTGCAGGCAGAAAATTCTGCCTAAAAATTCCATCTGGAATTTTAAGGCAGATTTTGATCTCCCGGCATGCCGTTTGCCACATATTTTACACCGTTTTTTGCCCGCAGCCATTAAGCGCCGCGGCCAAAAACAGCGAAAACCGCTTTCTCCGCCTCTCATGTCAATGGGAGGTTAGAGGAGTAAACGGCCAAAGATAGGGCATCTCACTTTTTTACCACGAGCCAGTTTTACCGCTCACGGGAAACGGGACATGTTCAGTTTGTGGTTTTTTTTTTGTTTTTTTTTTTACACGTTTTGACGCGGAAACCGCATCGAAAAACTCGCCAAAAAAAGTCAGAAAATGGCTCCTATTGATTTAAATGGGAGGAGGAGGCGTTTTTTTTCCTGTGAGCGGTAAAAGCAGGTCGCGGGACAAAGTGACATGCCCCATCTTGGGGAGTTTACATCTGACGTCCCATTGACATCAATGGGAGGCAGAGAAAGCGTTTTTCCTGCGTTTTTGCCCGCGGACAGTAATGCGGAAAGTGGCGTGCAGGCTGGTCAAAATCTGCCTCAAAATTTAAGACCGAATTTTAAGGCAGAATTTTCTGCCAGCAAAAAACTCAGTGTGAACAGGGCCTAATACAGGATCTCTTGGAACCGATCCAGCAGCGGGTGAGGAAAATGTGCTGACTGCATTGTGTGTACCAAGATGTCTCATATAGGTGGAGTGGGCAGACTTGCATTTATCAGGCTGTGAAAGGGGCGGGGGAGGGAGATGGGTGCCTGTGCTTAGATCCGGGATAGATGGAGGCACAAAGGATAATGATGATTATTAGTGTGTAAGAGTGTGCAGGGAGGGAGCTGCCTGTAATTAGAGCAGGGAACGATCCTGTGAACATAGAGGGGAGCGGCAGTATGCAAATAGCTGAGATGCTTTGGAGGAAGGGGGGGATACAACTGTCTCCTCAGATGCAGCAGGGGATTATGGATATGGTGGGTTACAAGACCGGAAACAGACAGCAAGGGGTGTAAATCAAAAAATAGAAAGAGCAGCAGTGATGGAGATCAAACAGAAACTGGTTAGAAGTTTAATAGGGGGTATTAGGGAAGGCAAACCAAGGCTGGGGGGACACTTAGAATTTTTTTTTCCTGGACAACCCCTTTGCTAAAGTTATTTAACTGGCCTTTTTTAAAGGGGTTATCCAGGGACCAAAAATTGCATTGCAATAATATATTTATGTGAAACTAAGTAACTTCATGTACTTTAAATTTAAAATTCTGTACAAAATGGTGCAGTTCAAACCTCATGAATTATTCAGTAAGTGCTAGAGCAAGGGGCTGTCACATCGCCTATTGCTTGAGTCCGGAGCAGAGCTTCAGCTAGTGCTTTGCTCGGGACTGCAGCCCTGATCCAGACATCCATATTTGCTCAATTCAGGGTTTTCCTATGGCTGGAGCCCCCGATCAAAGTATCAACTGATGCTCTGCTCCGGGACAAGCTTGCTCATTTCTAGGCTTACGCCAGCATTTACGCATGAAAGATAATAAAGCAAATTGAAAACCATCTTAAAATTAAATAAAAGTCACTTTTATTTGAAAACAAGTTATACAGTACAACAATCTACTTATGGGCCCAAAACTAATGTGAAATGTTATCAATGTTGCGAATAATCTGCTGTTCCTGCAGTAATTGACATAACAAGTGAACTTTAACCAGCTACTAAACTGCCTGAAGGGACAGATTCTTTTTTGATTATGAAAGAGGCATGTATATATATGCAGGTGACTTTACACATACTTTTACTATACAGGACACTAATAGTTAACGAAAAAGATAGGAGGTAGCAATAGTACAAGCCAGGTTAAGTGGTAGGAGGTAGAAAATTACGTTTGTTTTCTTCCCTGACTCCATTTAAAAAAAAAAAAAAAGTTACTGCAGTTAGCCCCAATTTCTCACATTCCAGATATGTCACACTAATGTTAGTTCAGGAAACATGGGTAACAGTTTGGTAGAATCCGCACCCATGTGTTTGTAACATGAAGCCATTGCTCACAGATGGGCACTAGGATGACCACAAGTGACCAGTGCTCCCTTTATTACAAAGCAGGCATCTTTACAGCTCAGATCTCAGCTTCCTGAACCCGTGGCAATGTAACGTGAGGTTTACCGCACGCATCTGAAATTTTAGGTTTTACATGAAGTTAGGCTTTAAACAGCATGTCTGTGGGGGACTAGTGTACATATAGTATACGGTTACTGGCAGAGAAGAGATACTAGCGAACTGGTTGGCATTATCAAGATAATACAAAAAGTTAGATGAACTTGACCCTTATTTGCCCCCAGCTTCCAATTAATTGGGCACCACCCTAAATATTAAAAGGAGCACTCCAATTTATTTGTTTTCATTTCCCTCTCCAATTGTAAATTTGTGTTTCAGTGGGCTGATGTGTGAAGAAATACTAACCAATCCGCGTATCACAACTTTTCGGGTCCAGCGCCACCCACGTGATCTTCATGCTGACCTGGTCTGGAATCACTGTGCTTTTGGGAAATAGCATTGCTCCCATAGGAATGCATTGAGAGCCAGAGTCCCGGTTTTCTCAAAAGCAGCGATTCCAGACCAGGTAAGGATGTGATCACGTGGGGGGCGCTGGACCCAAAAACGTTGTGATACACAGATCTAAGTATTTCTGCACACAGCACCCCACTGAAATACCAATGTACAAATAGAGGGGGGGCGGTAATAAAAAAAAAAAATTAAAAAGCAGAGTGCTTCTTTAAAGGGGTTTTCCCCATGAGATACATTTATGACACATCCTCAGGATAGGTCATAAATGCCAGATAGATGCGAGTCCCACCTCTGGGACCCGCGCCTATCCCCAGAACAGGGCCCTCTAAACCCCGTTCAGCCGCTGTGTTGCAACGCATGATGTGAATTCCAACCATATTAAAAAGTTATATGGTCCCGAGTTACGAAAACAGCGTAGCTCGCTGAGCTATGCGGTTTCCATAAGTTCCTTTGAACTAAATAGTAGCTACGGAAAATGCGTAGCTGGCATGCACTACTGTGGGCGTTATAGAAACAGTGTAGCTAAGCAAGCTACGCTGTTTTCATAACTCAACCATGTAACCTTTTTTTCTTGTTGGAATTCAGCACATTCAGCCGCAACACGGAGTGGCTGAACTGGGCTTAGGGAGCGCCGTTATGGAGATCATCCATCTGATATTTAATGACATGTCCTGAGGATCTATGTCAAATGTCCTTCATGGGAAAGCCCCTAAGGCTGATTGTTTCAAAATCTACTAGTTCAATCATTCAAAAAAGCAGAGCCACGTTAGAGGATGCACACACATTGGAAGATCTATTTTCCTCTCGCTCAAACACCACTTACCAAAAACGGTAAGGATCCCAGCACAGGATAGAATGGAAACATTTCTAAAAGCCCTCTCGTGTTCAGGAAGCCTGGTCTCCCAGCTTGAACGCCACTTTGCACATCCTCGTGTTGGGCTGAATGCAATTTAGTATCCGCATTGTTGACAGGCACATATACCCCTTTTAAGATGCTGCCTTGAATATACGGGATTTAAAAGCACATCTAGCGTAAAGTTGAGCAACTCACAATAAAATAATTCATCTTATCAGTCCAGTACATCTCTATACAAACAAAATACAGGTTACTTAGTCACTCATAATGAAGTCAATGTTGTCGGATTTTTTTTTTTTACATGATTTTAAAATTGTAAAGTTAGCACGGGGCGGGTAAAAGGAATAATATAAAATCAAGCAAACTGTATCTAACATGTAAAACAGCCGATCATTAAAAGTTTGGAACACGTTTGTGGTGATGGTAAAACACGACAGCCTCTTGAGCTGCTGGAAGATTTTAGAATTAGCGCAGCCGCCATTTATGGCAGTGCAGACATTAATACTGGAACAGCAATCACAGAAGCATTGCAAAAATTAATTTTTTTTATGCCCAGATTAGAGTTTCTCTGCCATGATCCATTCAAGGCCCTGGAGATTTCCAATGATTGACGTAATGTAGCAGCATCTTACTTAGTGGAAGTTGTCCATGGAAACCAGAATCCAAGCGTTGCGTATAGAGACCTGTTAAAACCTTCCAGTGGGTGGCAGCTGTATGGCCACATTAGTCAATATAAAAAAAATATATATATATATGTAAAACAAATTAAAGACTATGGTTTATGGAAGGTTCCTTTTGAAAGATCAGAAAATGTATATGTTGATAGCATTAATAAGGCACATACTAATGTTCCAGCCAACTGAAGAATTAAAATTGCAACGTTTAGTTTGTCTGATGAATGGTTTCTCAGATCTGCTAGGGGGGGGAAAAAAAATAAAATAAAAAAAAAAAAGTTTCAAATAAGGCTAAGAAGTAAATCCTATCCTAACAGGAGATTACTGTGCAGTATCAGTGTCATGTGTTGACTGTGACCACTCAGGCCACAATCTTAAATGTTGCTTTCCTCTTCTTTTACAACATCGTCAGAATTCTGAGGAAGGACCGACAGTTCATTGCTGACTTTGCACTCAGCTTCCCCACCATTTGCCTCCTGGCTTTTCTTTTTCTCTTCAGCTTTTTCCTCCTTTGCTACGAGTCTGTAGTGGATGGTCATTCCAATAAAGAGGTAGATTGAAGCAATGATCAGCACTATCCCACAGGCTTGGTAAGTGTACTTGTAGTCTCCATAAATATCATTCAGTCTACCTAGAATTCAAAACAAGACCGATGTTTTAGGTCAATATTAGAATGCTTTGAAAATCTAAAGTTTGAGCTGAATTGATCAGGCATTTAATTTGTATAACAAATTAATTATTATTCTGGTTACCAGGAAGCAGTGCATCTTGGGACCTCAGATGACAAAAACCAACAAGATTGTTGATCTGCTCGCACATGGTTTATATTCAAAATCGGGTGGCAATTGTATGAAGGGGTGTATGGATGGCACCCTTCATACAACTGGTCAGCCAAGTGCCAGCCTCTTCCTACCCAATGATAGATCTCATTTGATAAGAGTGGGGCTAAATGCCTTTTTAAAAATAAAAAAAAGAAGGAACAGAATTTGGAAAGCGGTTCTATGAAATACTCTGCACAGGATTTAAAGAGGCTCTGTCACCAGATTTTCAAACACCTATCTCCTATTGCAGCAGATCGGCGCTGCTATGTAGATAACAGCAATGTTTTTTTTTTTACAAAAACTAGCATTTTTGGCCAAGTTATGACCATTTTTATATTTATGCAAATGAGCCTCTTAAGTACAACTGGGCGTGTTTAAAGTTATGTCCAAGTGGGCGTGTATTGTGTTCGTTACATCTGGGCGTTTTTACTTGTTTTACTAGCTGGGCGTTGTGAATAGAAGTTTATGATGCTGACGAATCAGCATCATCCACATCTCTTCGTTACCACCCAGCTTCTGGCAGTTCAGACACACAGCGTGTCCTCGCTCATCCGACGCGATGAAGTTCCTGTGGGAGGAAGTGAGTGACGTCACAGCGTGATCTCGCGAGGACACGCTGTGTGTCTGTGCACTGCCAGAAGCTGGGCGTTGTGAATAGAAGTGGATGATGCTGATTTGTCAGCATCATACACTTCCATTCACAATGCCCCGCTAGTAAAACAAGTAAAAACGCCCAGATGTACACACAATACACGCCCACTTGGACATAACTTTAAACACGCCCAGTTGTACTTAAAGGAACAGTGTCATGGCAAATAATTTTTTAATATGTTAAAGATGTTAGTGCTGTAATAAAAACGTTTGTATTCATTTGTGTGTTTGTGTTTTACTGTTTCTTATTTTTACACTTTTTCTTCCCTATGGGGGCTGCCATTTTTTGTTCCATTTCTGTGTGTGTCGATTAACGACACACACAGACATGGAGTACGGCAGCCACAGTCCCACAGGGACTGTGAACGGCTCCCGTCCCATTCACGTCCGTGTACGGCGTCTGTGTGGGAACTGCGCATGCGCCGCTCCCACACAGTCCTATTCGAAATTGGCGCCGTCCGGCGCCATTTTCCTGTGGACCGGAAGTCGCGGCCGGACTGTAATACTACTACTTCCGGTCGCGGCTTCCGGACTTGTGCACATGGAACAGCGGCAGCAAAGGGAGCGGACGGGCCGGAGGGAGCCGCGGCGGCAGGAGCAGGTAAGCGATTTCAATGTATGTTAGTGTTTGTGTGTGTTTACTACTGTATGTAAACCTACTACACTGTGGGTTACCTCAAAAAATGGCGACACACAGTGTAGGAGGTTAAACCTTTCAAACCCCTCGTTTATCCCGGCACTAGCCAGGATAAAGGAGGGGGGGATGCTGAGAGCTCACTAGAGCGAGAGCTTTTAACCCAATGTTGCAATGCTGCAATTTTGGGAACTAGCTCCAACTAGCTCCATCTAGTGACCAAAAATGGGTAGTATTATAAATTTGAAAAAATTTATAATATTTCCTGACTCGCGAAAAAAATAAAAAAAATTTGAACAATGTTTAATCACCCACACACTAAATGTTTAAATTTAAAAAAAAAAACATGTTTTTGGGGCGACACCATGCCTTTAAGAAAGGCTCATTTGCATAAATATAAAAATGGTCATAACTTTGCCAAAAATGCTCGTTTTAAAAAAAAAACAAAAAAAACAAACGTTACGGTTATCTACATTGCAGCGCCGATCCGCTGCAATAGGAGATAGGGGTTTGAAAATCTGGTGACAGAGCCTCTTTAAATCAGTGAAGTATTTGCAGTAAAGCATAATTGCACTTTATAACTAAGTGACTGATAAATCTATACAATTTAAAGAAGTTATTTTCCTTACCTAAAAGGGGTGGTCCAAGGAGGACAGGGCAACATTCTACAATGGTCACCAGTCCAACAGCGCTTGAAAATCTCTGTGCACCAACCAAGTCCATCAAAGTCTCAAAAAGGACAGAGCTAAGCCAACCAAAAGCAAATCCAAAGAAGGCAGCATATATAGCAAAGCCAAGATAATCTGTCGATATGGGAGCCAAGAGGTGGCACACCCCATTGTACAGCACAGCTGTGGCAAAGAAATACTGAATCTTTGGTCTCACCAATTTGGTATTTGCAATAAGTCCCATGGATGGTCTTGCAACCATATCTACAAAAGCGAGAATGGAAAGCAAGAAGGCAGCACGCTCATTTGAAATATTCTTGCTTTTTGCATAATTGCTCAGGAAGACTAAAGGTGCAAAGAGTCCAAAGAACATAATAGTGTGCCCAGAAAGGTAAATCAAAAATCCACGATGAGTAAAAAGGGAAAAGTCCAAGAATTTGTTGATGGTCTGGAAAAAGGTTGGCTTTGTTTTTGCCTTGCCATCAATTAGATCTTTGTTGGCATCCCCATCATCTTTTGAGGCGCATTTTCCAGCTTCTTCCAAAACCTCCTTGGTCACTTTCTTTTTCAAGTCCTCAGGTTTTGGCCCAATGGGACGCATTAATGAACCAGCGACACAACAGTTCAGCAGAAGTCCACCCAGGATCAAGAAGCTTCCTCTCCATCCAAAGATGCTATAAAAGTACTGATTCATGGGCGCAAGTGTTGACAAAAATACAGGGCTTCCTGCCATCGCAAGTCCATTAGCTATTGGCCTCCGCTTAAAGAAATATTTGCCAATCATTGTTAGTGATGGATTCAAATTAAACGCCAGACCAAATCCTGGGGAGAAAAAAAAAAAAGCCAAATAAAATAAATAAATCGTGTCTGCCATACACTGTACAGGAGAATATGGCTATCCTATCTATCACATAAATAGAAGCTGCATCAGTATGGAAAAGATTACACAGCAGTAATGAGCAATGTATCTGAGAATCCAGCACTGGGGTGACACACAGCTCTTACCAGCAGCACATCTGTGTCTCACTTTGCTCCCTCCTCCTAGACTTCTATAGGCAGGATGTAAAGAGGCACCCCCCACCTATACTCAATTCCTGCAGTCGGTCTCCTCTGTAACTAGAGGCTAAAGGGATGGACAGCAATTTCCAGGAAGGGAGACACCTAATGGCAGTAATGTCACACTGACTTTGCATGGAGAAAACATCTTAATTTCAAAAGTAGAATTAAAAAAAGTTGATAGACCTCAGGTATACTATTAGATTATCATAAGTTGTGTGAAAAGTTAGTGTACATATAAAAAGAGGAGTTTGTAATCACTAAGTCTATCAAACCATTTTCATTTAGTAAATTAATAACTTGGACGAACGTAGATATGGAAATTCACAAACTACTCCTTAACTACATATTAAAATATCTATTTAATTTCACTTTATTGATGCATAGCAGAAAGCGAAAACAATCCTCTGGTGAATACCTTTATGTACATTCAAGCAGTGTAGTCAAATCACTACACTGCTTGAATGTACATAAAGCTCCTATATTTCACTAGGGCTCCACGACGAGACACGTTAATTGTAGTAAAATTGCTGCAACTCGCAGGTGACTTCAATGCTTCCCTATGAAAGGGGTAAAACAAAAAAAAAAAAAAAAACTGACCGGGTCGGATTTTTTGCGATTGCGCCTTAAATGGTTTCTTATGGGATTAAAAAAAAAAAAAAAAAAGTTACATTGCCCCTAGTTTACGGCAATGGCACAATTTTACCACAAATTGCCAGCAACTGTATGGTTGCGGAGAACTGCGGGACTATTCTACAATAATGCAGTCACACAAATGAATGGGGGTTTTCACTACAGTCATCGCAAACATTGACGTTTTACACCAGGATAACACAAAAGGGTCTGTGACAGGGGCCTGCTCCATTTCAGGTTCCCTTGAAAGATAAGAGTTTACATAGGAAATGTAATTTGGAAATTAGGTCGCCAGTTAGCATGCAATCTTACATAAACGCCTGCCACTTGCATAGCTAGGACTGCATGTGCCTAGTCCGAGATTAAGAGTATCTTGCACTTTATGCTATCTAAAACTTCAAGCTATTCTAGGCAAAGATACTAAACACTAGACCTTTGTATTCTTGATCAGAGTATATGTAGATTGTATCGTTTGTAAAGAGGAAAAAAAAATACATACATACAAACAAACATATATACACCCACCGCCAATAACACCAATACAAAAGTATAGTTCAGTCACAGTATTACAGAATGAGGCTGCGATCAGGCCAGTGCCTGCAAGAACGCCACCAAAAATCATAATGGGTCTGCTTCCATATTTGTTCACCAACACACTGCTTAAGGGACCTAAGAAAGTAGGGACAAAAAAACAAACAAACATTGTATCAGAACACATCACATAAAAGGCAACTTTAAGTTAAAATGTGACAGATGTTAAGGGAAAAAGAGCATCTTAAAGTGCATGGTACATCTCAGAAAGCCCTTGTGACATTGGCAGTCAGGTCTACAGGACTGATTATTTTTAGTTAAGCAAGGGCTAGGGTGAAAAGGATTCATTGGTGCTTAAACATTGTAATGGTTGAGAACTTACACGTGCCTGGAACGCCCCAGCACGCAACATGAGCAGATTCTTGTTCATTAACAGCATGTGGTATGGCTTCTATGAAAAGCAACGTAATGAGAACCTAAACACTGCTGACTCAGTCACAGGTCACCAGTTCCTATAGCCTGTATTAAAAAGTTACAATGTAACAGATAATTAGTTTCCATTTAAAAAGCAACTCACTGAAGAGTTTTACCATAGAGCATATGGATCTAGATCACCATCCACATCCCAAGTGATGTCAATAGTAGCAGTTGTGGACTGGGATTTGGATCTGCACAATGTCCCAATGACAAAGTGAACCACTTGGGTATAGAGGAGGAAGTGCTGCACTAAATGGGTTCTCTAACAATTAGAGGCTCTGTCACCAGTTTATAACTTCCTAATCTAATAGGCCCTTTAATGTAGATAAGTAATGTGTTTGTTTTTTTTAAAGACTTCTTTTTTTACATTTATCTCCTAACCTGTGGATATGTGATAAATGTTAGAGGCTCTGTCATCAGTTTATAACGGCCCTATCTTCTACCTAATAGGTGCTTCAAAGTAGAGAAGTGTTTTTTTTAAAAAAAACGTTTATTTTCGACAGTTATGAGCATTTTAAGTGTTCTGCAAATTTGTGCCCAAGTGGGCATTTTTCTTTTTTTTAGTCTTGACCAAGTGGGCGTAGTAAAGAGAAGTGTATGACGCGGACCAAAGAAAACAAAAAAAAAAAACCCACTTGGGCATTAAGAGCCAATTTGCATAATACTTAAAATACTCAACTGTCAAAAATAAAAGTTTTAAAAAAAAATACTTATCTACATTGAAGCACCTATTAGGTAGAAGATAGGGCCGTTATAAACTGGTGACATTTATCACATATCCACAGGTTAGGAGATAAATGTATGATCGCTGGGGGCCCCACCGATCTCCAGACGCCCTTTCCTCCTCACTCACAGTGAGGAGGATTTTGAATGGAGCGGTGGTCATGCATATGCGCTGCCGTTCAATTCAATGTCTATGGGGCCCAGCGGAAGCAGCAGAGCACTGCACTTGGCTGTCTCCATCAGCCCCATAGACATTGAATGGAGCAGTAATGCGCATTTGCGGCTGCCACTCCATTCAAAACTGCAATTGTGCAGCGAGAAGGAACAGGAGACCGGACCCTCGTTCTAGAGATCGATTTAAATAGTTATGAACATTTCTTTAACCCCTTAAGGACGCAGCCTAGTTTTGGCCTTAAGGCTCAGAGCCCATTTTTCAAATCTGACATATTTCACTTTATGTGGTAATAACGTCGGAATGCTTAAACCTACCCAAGCGATTCTGAGATTGTTTTCTCGTGACACATTGGGCTTCATGTTCGTGGTAAAATTTGGTCGATATATTCAGTGTTTATTGGTGAAAAAGTGCAAAATGTAGAGAAAATTTAAATGCATCTGCTTGTAAAACAGACGGTTATATCACCCAAAATAGTTACTAGTTCACATTTCCCATATGTCTACTTTAGATTGGCATCGTTTTTTGAACATTTTATTTTTCTTGGACGTTACAAGGCTTAGAACATAAACAGCAATTTCTCATATTTTTAAGAAAATTTCAAAAGCCTTTTTTTTAAGGTACCTCTTGAGTTCTGAAGTGGCTTTGTGGGGCCTATGTATTAGAAACCCTGATAAAACACCCCATTTTAAAAACTAGACCCCTCAAAGTATTCAAAACAGCAGTTAAAAAGTTTTTTAACCCTTCAGGCATTTCACAGGAATTAAAGCAAAGTGGAGGTGAAATTTGCAAATTTCATTTTTCTTGCTGAATTTCAATTTTATTCATTTTTTTTTCTGTAACACAGAAGGTTTTACCAGAGAAACACTACTAAATATGTATTGTCCAGATTCTGCAGGTTTTAGAAATGTCCCACATGTGGCCCTACTGCGCTCGTGGACTAAAACACAAGCCCTAGAAGCAAAGAAGCACCTAGTGCATTTTGAGTCCTCTTTTTTATTAGAATATATTTTAGGCAGCATGCCAGGTTTGAAGAGGTGTTGAGGTGTCAAAACAGTAGGAATCCCCCAATAGTGACCCCATTTTGGAAACTACACCCCTCAAGGAATTCATTTAGGGTTGTTGTTACCATTTTGACCGCACAGTTTTTTCACAGCACGTATTTGAATTGGGCTCTGAAATGAAAAAAATGTCATTTTTTCAAATAAAATGTCATTTGTGATCAAAATTTCTTATTTTCACAGGGAACAAAATACCCCATTTTGTTGCCCAATTTGTCCTTAGTGTGGCAATACCCCATTTATGGTGATAAACTGCCGTTTGGGCCCATGGGAGGGCTCAGAAGGAAAGGAGCGCTATATGTTTGTTGGAGTCCAGATTTTGTTGGATTGGTTTTCGGGTGCCATGTCGCATTTGCAGAGCCTCAGAGGTATCAAAGCAATGGAAACCCACCAAAAGTGACCCCATTTTGGAAACTACACCCCTCAAGGAATTCATTTATGGGTAATGTGACCATTTAGACTCCATAGTTTCTTCACAGAACTTATTTGAATTGGGCTGGGAATTAAAAAAATATATATTTTTTCCAATAATATGTCATTTTAGCTCAAAAATTCTTATTTTCACAAGAAATAAAATACTCCATTTTGTTGCCCAATTTGTCCTGAGTGCGGCAATACCCCATTTGTGGTGATAAACTGCCGTTTGGGCCCATGGGAGGGCTCAGAAGTGAAGGAGCGCTGTGTGTTCTTTGGAGTACAGATTTTGCTGGATTGGTTTTCGGGTGCCATGTCGCATTTGCAGAGCCCCAGAGGTATCAAAGCAATAGAAACCCACCACAAATAACCCCATTTTGGAAACTACACCCCTCAAGGAATTCATTTATGGGTGTTGTGACCATTTTGACCCCATAGTTTTTTCACAGAACTTATTTGAATTGGGCTGGGAATGAAAACAAAATGATTTTTTTCAAATAATATGTAGTTTTGGCTGAAAATGTCTTATTTTCACAAGAAACAAAATACCCCATTCTGTTGCGCAATTTGTTCTGAGTGCCGCAATACCCCATTTGTTGTGATAAACTGCCGTTTGGGCCCATGGGAGGGCTCAGAAGGAAAGGACCACCATTTGGCCTACTGGGGATTTTCTAGTGCGAAGTCATGTATGCAGAAGCCCCTGAGGTACCAGTACAGTTGAAACCCGCAAGAAGTGACCCCGTTTTAAAAACTACACCCTTAAGGCATTCATCTAGAGGTGTAGTGAGCATTTTGACCGGAGACCTACACCCCATAAACTGTAATGTGGGTTCTCCCGGGTATGGCAATACCCTACATGTGGCTGTTATCAGCTGCCTGGACACACAGCAGGGCCCAGAGGGGAAAGACGAGGGGGGATAAGCTGTGTGGAGTGCATCAGGGTAAGTAAAATTGGGGTAAATTATAAACCAAGGGATGTATGATAAATTTTAAAACACTTTCATACAGAGCTCTGGTTATTCGGGACACGTGTCACATTGATATATTGTGTCATCCATTATCGCCCTCTTATAGCAGACTTTGCACCTCTTTTGACTTTTTCCCTTCTTGCCAGTTTGGGGAACTTCTCCTAGAAAGTGTTGCCCTGGTACGATGCGTGTGGGCTCGCTTCCAGAAGTACTGGGTGCCCCCCCTTCTTGGTCCCTAAAGATTAGGTTCTTGATAATCACCTCTTGAAATTCAGAGGAAAGTTCCCGTCTGGCCTGCACATCGACGTAGCATGTACGCATTGTACAATGCCATCTGTATGATGTGCCCGGCCAGCTTCTTATACCACACCGCATGGCGCTGTAGGGCTTCAGGATTTGATCTTACAAGTCCATCCCTCCCATGTACCTATTATAGTCCAGGATGCAGTCTGGTTTGGGGGTGGCCTTTCCTTCATATATCCTAAACCTGTAGGTATACCCTGATGCACTCTCTCACAGCTTATACATCTTCACGCCATACCTTGCCCTCTTACCCGGCAGGTACTGGCGGAATTGAACCCTCTCTTTAAAATGTACCAGGGACTCATCAATAGAAATACACTTCTCGGGGGTGAATGCTTGGGAAAACCGGGCACTGGAACGGTCTAATAGGGGTCTCCGTTTATACAAACGGTCAAAACTGGGGTCATCTCGGGGTGGGCACGGCTCATTATCAGTATAATGTGAGAAGCGAAGTATTGCCTCATTTATTTATTTTTTTAGGTTCCAGTTCAGTTCTGAAGTTGCTTTGAGGGGCCCATATATTAGAAACCCCTATCAAATACCTCATTTTAGAAACTAGACCCCTCAAAGTATTCACAACAGCATTTAGAAAGTTTATGAACCCTTTAGGTGTTTCACAAAAATTTAGAGCAAAGTAGAGGTGAAATGTACTTTTATTTTTGTCAGAAAATCCTCTTTATACCATTTTTTTTATAACACAAAAGGATTTATCAGTGAAACGCAACTTAATACGTATTGCCCAGATTCTGCAGTTTTGAGAAATATCCCACATGTGGCCCTAGTTTGGTAATGGACTGAAGCGCCGTCCTCCGAAGCAAAGCAGCACTTAGTGGATTTTGAAGCCTCTTTTTTATTAGGCACCATGTCCGGTTTGAAGAGGTCTTGTGGTGCCAAAACATTGGGAACCCCCCAAAAGTGACCCCAATTTGGAAACTAGACCCCTTGAGGAATCCATTGTAGTTTTCTTGGGGTGCATGCGGCTTTTTGATCAGTTTCCATTCTATTTTTAGGTGGCGCGGTGACTAAAAACCAGCAATTGTACGATTGTTTTTTTTTTATTTTTTTTTGACAGCGTTCACCGTGCGCTATAAATGACATTCACTTTATTCTGCGGGGCGATACGATTACGGCGATACCAGATGTTTATAGTTTTTTTTATGTCTTATGGCGTTTGCACAATAAAATACGTTTTGTAAACAATCATTCACTTTTTGTGTTACCTTATTCTAAGAGCCAGAACTTTTTTATTTTTCAATCAATAAAGCCGTGCGAGGACTTATTTTTTGCGTAACGCACTGTAGTTTCGATCAGTACCATTTTTCGGTACATGCGACTTTTTGATCTCTTTTTATTCCATTTTTTGGGAGGTGAAGTGACCAAAGAATTGTGATTGTGGTTCGGTTTATTATTATTTTACGGCGTTCACCGTGCGGGATAAATAATTAAATAATTTTGTAGTTCAGGCCGTTACGGACGCGGCGATACCAATTATGTATAGTTTATTTGTTTGTTTATATATTTTTATTAATAATAAAGGACTGATAAGGGAAAAAGAGGGATTTTTACTTTTAATACTTTTAAATCTTTTATTTTCTTATTTTTACACATCTTTTTTAAACTTTTTTTTTACTTTATTACTTTGTCCCACTAGGGGACTTGAGGGCAGGAGGCCCTGATCGCTATTCTAATACACTGCACTACATGCGTAGTGCAGTGTATTAGAACCGTCAGCTACTCACTGACAGCAAGCATAGTGGGTCCTGACGTTGTCAGGACCCACTAGGCTTCCGTCTATGGCATAGCCGGACGCCATTGTTTGGTGTCCGGTTGCCATAGTCACCATCGCCGGCCGTATCGCGTAGCAGGCCGGCGATGGCAGCTTAACCCCTAAAGAGCTACGATCTCTATAGAACGCGGCTTTTAAGGGGTTAATCAGCGGGGACACAGCGATCGGTCCCCGCTGTAGGAGCTGTGACAGCTGCTGAACAAGACAGCAGCGTCACAGCTCCTGTATGTGTCGGGAGGACGGCCGAAACGGCCGTTACTCCCGAGACGTACTATTACGGCATGGAGCGCGAACGATACAGCTGCCATGACGTAATAGTACGTCAAGGAGCGGGAAGGGGTTAAAACGGGTTGGCATTGTCTGACGCTTGCGGATTCTGTAGCTACCTTGTTAACTTTGTCGTATAGACTACAAGAGAATAAGAAGTCCCCTTAGCAGAGGGTGAGGGAGTTAGAGGTGGTCTAGTTTAGAAAAATGATTTTCACATACCCTATTAAGCAATTGTAAGTGAATAGAGGAGCGTCCTCTGTTCAGGATCCTCATTCCTGGCCAGTGGAAAGCGGTTACAAAAAGGACCTGACCTGCATTACACAAACTTCCCATGGATGCTTTACTTTCCCTGTGGTGGTGCTGCAGGGGGATTGGGAGGAAACCTGGCAGTAGGTGTTCAGATTACAGCTGATCACTTAAGGTCCCAGCAGGGGGACACTGACCCGATTGTCAAGGAACCCTGCAAACAAGTAGGTCTTGTCAAAATTGGAGAACCCCTTTAACAGCTAATTTGTTCGAAAGTGAAAAAAAAAAAAAAAGAAATTGGGAGAGGAAAGCGTACCGCAACACAAAATAAAAATACGTTGAAACCCTGTGCAAAACCGCTTGCCCTGGTTTTCCGGATAAGACTTCTAGTAATTAATACGCAGCAACTGTATGCCATACGTTCATACGCCTTTTATTACAAAAGAGTTGTGTCATGTGCATGAGGCCTGTGCATAGATCTTATACAGCAGCATATGAAGTCACTAATACATAGAATACCTCCCTACAGCAATGTATTACGGAGGAAGTGTCCCCTAAAAGCCGTGTTTCTAGGGAAGAATATCTACAACATGCCACGATTAAGAGATAACTCTATCAAAAACAGAGGCTCAGTACGGCCACATAGCCTTCTATAGGTGCCGTAGTACAGAACTGTACAACTTGGAGCTCGTATAGACCAATATTGCCATGTGCATAAGCTCTTAAAAAGTAAAATATAAATAACACCATAGAATACACACTTAGGCCCCATGCACACGACCGTGCTCGCAATCACGGCCCGCGATTGCGGGCACGGCTGGCCGCTGACTGACAACCGCATTTTCGTGCCGTGCTCCCATACAAAAGTATGGGAGCACAGCCCGCAAAATGCGAAAGAACGGACATGTTCCATAATTCCCGGAACATTTCCACGGCACTGACACCCTTCCGTAGTGCTACGGAAAGGTGTCAGTGTTCAATGAAAGTGAATGGCTCCGTCTTTGCGGACCGCAATCGCGGTCCGCAAAAACTGAGGTTTTTTACGGTCATGTGCATGGGGCCTTACCAAAGTGTATATTCGTAAAGCGACAATGGCCTTTTTTTTTTTTTTTTTTTTTTCTTTTTTAACTTTAATGTCAACATAAATTTTAACCATTTGCGCCAAAATTTAGATAAATTTAGCCACACACTGCAGTATGTAAACCGGAATGAAAAGTCGACGTTTACCATTTCGCCAGGATTTAGACAAATTTATATATCTCTCCCCCACACAGAGCCGGATGTATAAAAAGGTGGTTATTTTAGCCAGTAGAAAAGTCAATGGCAGTGATTTATATTGTGACATGGTCAGAAATTACACCTTTATAAGTCAAACGTGTCAACATACTTCAATAAAGTAGTCCAGATTGAACTTCGATTTTGGCTCCATCTTTTATAAATGTGGGCCTGTATCTGGATCGGCCTCTACAACACAGCTGAAAATCGGAGTCGCATATTGCTGTCCGTTTCATTAATTCTGAACAGTCATAACGATGTAGGACTTTAAAAAACGCCCCTACAGTGAAAGGACAATGTGCTCACACACGCACAGCACAATATAAACCACATACATCTATTTGAAGCCAATGACTTTCCATCTGGCAGGAGTTGCACTCTGCGCTTATTGAACTGCAGGTAAGAAAATGACAGGGGGAAGAATTGAAGGTAAACCAATAGGAAAAAATAGTGTACGTTTAGCCAAGAGAAAATATATTTAAAGTCTGTCACATGCTAAAAATGCACGGAATACGTTTCTCTGAAACATTTATGGAAGTATAAAAGTAATCTTTATGACTAGAGGAGTGTGCAAAAGGTATTTTAAGGAAAGCAAGGGTGTAAAGGAGAATTGCCAACTGGTCTTTTGACCAGGTTTGGTCAATGAATAAACCCATAGATGTTCCCAAAGCTGAAAACATACAAATTGTGCAACTCGGGAAGAACGATCAGTTCAATACTCAGAAATGGGCAATGATTTTGGAGTTACTCAAGGTCATGACAAAAATCGGTAGAAGCCCCATGCTGATGCAGAGGCAATAAAAAAAAAAAAAAAAAAAAACGCTGTCCAGAATCCAGTATGGTTAAAAACTGCCCCCCCCTTATTGATCCCTCCAAACACATGGGGGCACCCATCTGCCATTTTTGTTTCTTTTTTTATTTGGTAGAGCATTTCAATTTGCGCGTTTTGGCCGGTTCGTTGCAAATATGTGCCAAATTGAAAACACGTGTAAGTTTTTCATGCAGAAAGAGTGTCTGCTAGCATATAGCAGGTCACAAATTTGTACGTTCGTCTCACCAGAACTGACTGTGAACCAGACGACACATCCAGACCGACAGAAGTGCATGGAGACCTAGATATGTCACCTGCTGGCCACAGGCTACATCTTGGGGTGTAGTCACATGGTGCGGTTCTGCCACATTTTTTTTACTATGTGGCCAAAATCTGCACCGAAAAACGCATGCGTTTTTGGCCGTGTGGTGAAACCGCACCATGCGAGTACACCATAAGCGCAAATTCAAGTTGCTCATTAGGAAAAGGCATGGCCAAACTATCGTTTTAGCTAGTGAATCCAGTCCAGTAGGAGGCGACGAACGTATTCAGTTTTTTTAAAAATAGTCAGTAGTTTTGTCAAGTTAAAGAGGCTCTGTCACCAGATTTTCAAACCCCTATCTCGTATTGCAGCAGATCGGCGCTGCAATGTAGATAACAGTAACTTTTTTTTTTCAAAAACTAGCAATTTTGGCCAAGTTATGACCATTTTTATATTTATGCAAATGAGCCCCTCTTAAGTACAAGTGGGCGTGTATTGTGTGTGTACATCTGGGCGTTTTTACTTGTTTTACTAGCTGGGCGTTGTGAATAGAAGTGTATGATGCTGACGAATCAGCATCATCCACTTCTCTTCGTCAACACCCAGCTTCTGGCAGTGCACAGACACAGCGTGTTCGAGAGATCACGCTGTGACGTCACTTCCTGCCCCAGGTCCTGCATCGTGTCTAACGAGCGAGGACACATCGGCACCAGAGGCTACATCGACTTACCTGCAAACGCCGATGCTGCTGCAGAATCAACTGTAGCCTCCGTCGCCTGGTGCCAATGTGTCCTCACTCGTCCGACACGATGCAGGACCTGGGGCAGGAAGTGACGTCACAGCGTGATCTCTCGAGAACACGCTGTGTGTCTGTGCACTGCCAGAAGCTGGGTGGTAACGAAGAGAAGTGGATGATGCTGATTCGTCAGCATCATACACTTCCATTCACAACGCCCAGCTAGTAAAACAAGTAAAAACGCACAGATGTACGTGCACACGCACTTAACTTTAAACACGCCCAGTTGTACTTAAGGCTCATTTGCATAAATATAAAAATGCTCAGAACTTGCACAAAAATGCTAGTTTAAAAAACAAAACAAAAAAAAAAAACGTTACTGTAATCTACATTGCAGCGCCGATCTGCTGCAATACGAGATAGGGGTTGGAAAATCTGGTGACAGAGCCTCTTTAAAGAGACTGTCACCACATTATAAGTGCCCTATCTCCTACATAATGAGATTCGCGCAATAATGTAGGTGACAGCAGTGCTTTTTATTTAAAAAAAAAAAACCGATCTATTTTCACATGTTAGCGATTTTGGCTTTATGCTAATGAGCTTCTCAATGGACAACTGGGCGTGTTTTACTATTGACCAAGTGGGCGTTGTACAGAGGTGTATGACGCTGACCAATCATCGTCATACATTTCTCTCCATTCATTTAGTCAGCGCATAATGACACTGTTGTTCACGATGTGCTGTCTTATACGAACACATTAACGATACTGAAGTGTTTAGACAGTGAATAGACATTCCACGTGATGTCTATTCACAATCCCGGCACTTCGTTAATGTTTCTGTGGTTGTTACATCAGAGCAAGCGTAATCTTGTTGTAACCTGTCATTTACAGCGTTATCTCGCGAGATTACGCTTGCTCTGCTGTAACAACCACAGAAACATTAACGAAGTGCCGGGATTGTGAATAGACATCACGTGGAATGTCTATTCACTGTCTAAACACTTCAGTATCGTTAATGTGTTCGTATAAGACAGCACATCGTGAACAACCGAGTGTCATTATGCACTGACTAAATGAATGGAGAGAAGTGTATGACGCTGATTGGTCAGCGTCATACACTCCTCTGTACAACGCCCACATGGTCAATAGTAAAACACGCCCAGTTGTCCATTGAGAAACTCATTAGCATAAAGCTAAAATCGCTAACATGTGAAAATATAGTTTTAAAAAAAAAATAAAAAGCACTGCTGTCCTCTACATTATAGCGCCCATCTCCTTACATAGGGCACTTATAATGTGGTGACAGAGCCTCTTTACAATTTCAATAGAGAATGCAATTAAAAATGCTTAAACATGCAAGCCCCATTTTTTTTTTGCAGGATTACACCATTTTTCAGACACGGTCCGATGTCACCAGTATTCCACCCGTATTTAGGGGCATGTTTTCGCTGCAAAATTGCACTGCACTAATCGGCAGCCCCTTCTCTATCAGTGCAGGATAGAGAGAACGGGCAGCCCTTTCCGAGGTAAAAGTAAAAGAAATTCATACTCACCTGGCCGTTGCCTTGGTGACGCATCCCTCTTGACATCCAGCCCGACCTCCCTGGATGACGCGGCAGTCCATGTGACCGCTGCAGCCTGTGATTGGCTGCAGCGGTCACATGGGCTGAAACGTCATAAGAAGCAGGGAGTTCTGGGTAAGTATGAACTATTTTTTTTTACACGTTGATTTATATTGTGATCGGAAGTCACTGTCCAGGGTGCTAAAAGAGTTACTGCCGATCAGTTAACCCTTTCAGCACCCTGGACAGTGACTATCCACTGACGTCACCTAGCAACGCTCCTGTAATTACGGGAGCCCCATAGACTTCTATGGGCCTGCCCGTGCAGTAGTACGGCCTAAAATAGGACATGTTGTATATTCTTCAACGGCCCGGGCACCTTCCCGTAAGCATACGGGGAGGTACCCATGGCCAATAGAAGTCTATGGGCCCGTGATTACGGGCGATTTTACGTTCGTGTGCATGGGGCCTTCGACTGGGTCACACTGAGTTTTTTGCAGGAGGAAAATCTGCCTCAAAATTCCGTTCGGAATTTTAAAGCAGATTTTCCTCTGCCTGCATGCCGATTTTCGCAGCATTTTTTTTGCCCGCGGCCATTGAGCGGGCATTGAGCGCCGCGGGCATAAAACACAGCGAAATGAGTCTTCTCTGCCTCCCATTGATGTCAATGGGAGATCAGAGGCGTAAACACCCGAAGATGCATTTTCGGACGTTTTTTGGCGCGGTATCCACGTACAAAAAAAACTCAGTGTGAAGTGGCCCTAACTGTGGTTTTTGGCAGCATGACCTCTATAGGTGAAGCACGTGGTTGACAATGTATGGTAAGACCGCAAACAGTTTTGCCGCATGGCACCCTACTCAGAAACAACGGCTACGTATATGTGCACTCTATAGTACTGGTCTTAAGTAAATAAGAATCAGTCATAGTATAATGACTTATACAAGTTTAGTACGTATGTACACCATTTAATATCTCTGCTTCTATTGCATCGTGAATTGGCAGTTTATGGTCTAGTTCATACAGTGCAGTTAAGGTCCAGTTGCACCCACCGCACCGTGTGAACAAAGTTTATAGGCTAATCCAAGTAAGACAGGTTTCCCTCTATACTGGCACTGCTTTAACAAATTTTCTTTTCTGCATTTTGATTTCTTACCCATCATGAGTTACAAAAGCAGAAGAAGATTTATTTTATATTAATAAAGCTTTACCTCCAGCATACATCACAGCCAGCATAATTGAAGAAATCCATGAGACCTCACTACTTGTTGCTCCAAATATTACTTCTATGTCTTTAAAAAAGACTGTGATGGATTTGGGAAAGGCATAAGAGAAGCCAATTGACACGAAGGCACCAACAACCACAGCCCATCCCCAGCCTCCTTCTGGTGGTGTGTAACCAACAGGTCCGCCTATTGCTGGTGGCATCTTGGTGGTGTATTAAGCTTTTTCTTGTAACTTCTGGAAAAAAACAAAAACAAAAAAACAAACATTAGGCAAAATCAAGTGTATAAAAACTATGCAATTAGATTCTTCATTTGGGGGGTATTCAGGGAAGCGTATGTTTAGCAAGAAAAATGTGACTCAATCACCGTATAATTCCATTTTCCATGACCAACGATCCATCCATTACACTGCTGCCCGCTCATTCCTGCATCAGCTACAGAGCATTACAATTTGTTCTTTGTAGAATGGCTTAAAACCATTACATGACATTTTAAAAAAATGCCAGCAAGCACATGACCAATGTGTACACTAAATACACCAAGTTATGCCTCATGAACACGACAGTGTGCGCCGGCAGAGTCCAGTCAGTGATCCGTGGAAAGATAGGACATGTCCTATCTTTCCACAGATCGGAGAATCGGGTCAGTTTTCACATACCAGTTTCACCCGCTAAAGTAAATGGGTCCATGAAGACTATTGGGTGCCACTCGGATGCCGTTGAAAACTGGCATTAGGATGCAGTGGAAATACAAAATCTGTGGACAATTTGTAGACATTAGGAGCCACAAACTGCTCCATGGGCCAATTTGATTTTAAATAGTCAGCAAATAACTTTCATAGAAATAAAAAAAAAAAGGCACCAGTAGAAAAACTGACAGATTGGCTACCTTACATTTGCCCAACCCGGACAGCCAGACAGTGTGCTTCACCGGCCATACAGGCTTCCGAAAATTTTCTAGAACATGTAGGCGGTGAAAGGGAACCGGTCACCAGCATTTCACCTATTGGACTTTACTTATCCATCACTGGCCGCTGCCATCAAAAGTTCATTGCCGTTATCCCCTCTCCTAAACTCCTCCGACTGTAAATAACGGTCTACAAACATTTTGCGCCTTTTATCGCAATAATTTGCTGTCCCTTTGTGCGCAAACCCTAGAAGAGGACATCAATGCACAAGTGCAGGATTGTGTGTGCTGGGGAAGGAGTGGAGCTGTCAATCAAAAGTAAGGAGGAGGGGTAAACTCTGAAAGACTTGAGGAATGAAGATACGACTTTTCAAACGAAGATATGACTTAAGCTCATTAGCATACGGTGTGGGAACACTAAAAAACTGAATACTAAAGCTACAGAGCCGACTAAGACGACAATTATAGGTTATATAGAAATTATTTTTCACCCACCACCACGCCACGTAGTGCTGGTTTAATAGGAGAAATGCTGGTGCCCTTTAGAGACAGAGTACTAAAGTACAAATACATGTTTCCAATATAAAAGAGTTGTGGTAGTCTAGTTAAGCAAGTGGAAAAATCTAAATTGCTACACCCCATCTACAAACAAGGGTGGATGTTCCCTGCCAAGATCAACAGCAATATCAATGAAAAATAAATTAAACAAAGCTTTGCACTAAAAAAAACACTGCCGTTTATGATTGTTATTCAACCGAGTCTTAAGAATTTTGTTAAAGTAACAATGCCCTGAGAACTTATGGAAGAACTGTTTAGGTCTTTGCTGGAAAATGTAACATTTACAATATAAAAAAAAGTTTAGTGTAATATTTTTTTATATATAAAAAAAAAAAAAAAAAAAAATATGTAAAACGTTCTTGTCTCTTGAAAACAACTCCTTTCAATATGGCTTATTAGGGCACATGGACATCATGTAGGGGTGGAGATCTCCCACTTTGGTCCCGATTAGCCAGAGCCAAGCTCTACTCACTAAGAGCAGCTTTTGCTCTGGCGGACGCAGCCTGTCCATGTAATACTACAGTTCCCCTGCAGGGAAAAATCTATGGCTTGATTCAGTCTACACTGGGCCGCAGATGACAGCCCTAGGGGCCCGCATGTGGCCCGCGTGCTTGAGACCCCTGCTCTAAGGTGTACCTTACTTTTTGGGTGACTTCATAATAAGCTGTTCTAAGTGTGTACATGAGGAACAACACTATTTCTGGTCATTATATGACTTGTATTGTGCATTATTTAGCAGTTTTCCCCCGTGCAGACTCTTTAATTCTTTACATTAAAAACATACTGAGCTAGAAAGTCTATTATTCGGGTGATCATAGAGGAGTAGAGGCATCATCGACAGTCTCAGACATTTGAGCATCCTCAGACCAATAGGTGTGGAAAAAAAAAAAAAAAGTGGAGGGATCACATTCATTGTAAGAATACTTACCAATATAGAAAGTCTCCATTTCTGCTAACAAGCTCATCCAGCCATTAGAGGTGTAAGGGCCAGTTCACACAGAGTTTGATATGTTTTTTTGACACGGGAACCGCGTCGGAAAACGAGCCAAAAAATGGCCGAAAATGTCTCCCATTGATTTTCATGGGAGGCGGAAGAGTTTTTTCCCGCATCTTCAGGCATTTACGCCTCTGACCTCCCATTGACATCAATGGGAGGCAGAGAGCGTAATTTGCAGCGTTCAGTGGGCGCGGGCGAAAAACGCCGCAATCTGCATGAAGACAGATCAAAATCTGCCTCAAAAAGAATTTTCTGCCTGCAAAAAAACTGTGTGAACATAGCCTTAGATGCCTGCCCTGACATGCCCCAAATTAGTGTAATCACATTTGTATCATCTCCTGACCATTGTCTGGTATTAGTAAACCTGCAATGGGTTAAAAAAAAAAAAAAAAAAAAAAAAAAAGTTTGATGCCAACAGCAATATATCACTTGGGTTTATCAACAAACTGTTGTCATCAACGGAAAGCTACATATATTCTGTGCTTGTGCACACACCCCGACAGAGGCTCTAAACAATTCACTTTAAAAAGCAGGGGCATTGTTGTAGATTGAGAGAAAGTGCATTTAAAAGCCCTGAAAAGGACACTGTCCATTCACTGAGAATATGCCAAGCTCTGAAGCTTCCTCAGGAAATAAGGGTCAGATATGTAAACCACTGAGCTAGTATTTTAGTTAACCAGGAAAGCAAAATATTTTTCCACTGCTGTTTTCAGTGTAACATCAGGACAGAGAATCAGGCTATAGTGATACTTGACACTACTGTGAACTACGTGCAAGACGTGCCTCGTAGCGTTTTTATCCCCCTCTTTAATTTAGGAACATGTGACTTCATTAGTAAGAGTTACGTAGCCAGGAAGAGAATGTACACATGAAGATTTCCCCAGAAGGATGACGTTCACTAAAGTCTGGCTGCTTAGTCACAAAAGGTTCCTCTGCTAGCGCAAGACAGCAGTTACAGCAATAAGCATAATACAAATATACCTGCCACACAAAGCCATAAGTGTACAAGCGGGGCAAAAAAAATAAAATAGACAAAATCCAGGTAGCCAGAGCACCAATTTTTTTTTTAGTTATTTTTGGCCCACTGAAATGTTAAATTCTGGAGCGGCCTGACAAATTTCTAAAGGTCTGTATTAGGTCATCTATGATCTAAAGCGGAAGCTACAAACTAATCTGCCATCAAAATGACTTGATAGGTACCAGATTATCAGACCTAGAAGAGAATTAAAATAAGCGAATGAATAAACGTTCAAAACAAAGTTCGGCCTAATTCACACAAGCGTGTGCGGTCCGTGATAAACGGACAGCATGTCAGACGCATATCCTGGACCGAACACAGCGCAGGGCTCCTAGCATCATAGTTATGTATGACACTAGGTTCCCTGCCTCCCCGCGGAACTACTGCCCCGTACTGAAAACATGATTACAGTACGGGGCAGTAATCCCGTAGCGAGGCAGGGACTCCTGGCATCGTACAGAACTATGATGCTAGTAGCGTTCCTCCCTGCACCTTATGCGGTCCAGGAAATACTACCGACATGCAGACTGTATATCACGGACCGAACCCGGTCGTGTGAATTAGGCCTTATGCCCACACGTTGTGAATTACATTCGCATCAAAAAACGTATTTTAAATCCGAACACGTTTTTGTCACTGTTTTCTTTATGTAGTTATGGTGCGGTTCAGACAGTTTTAAAACAAAAAAGTATTTGTCAGGTTGCTTGTGGGCGGATATGCAGTAATTAAAGGGGTTTTCCGGAGAGAAAATGAATGGCCCATTCCTAGGACAGGGCATCAACGAATGGGATAAGACCGTGATACTCTAAACCGCTGCTAGCGTGTCTGTGTTTCACAAGAAAAGTGCTGGAAGAAGGGCTCGCACATGCGCCGCAGCCCCTTCAAAACAGCTGATCAGCAGAGCTGCCAAGGGTTGGAACCCCGCTTAGCAGATATCCATGGCCCATCCTGAGAATAGGCCATCAATTTTCTCTCTGGCAAACCCCTTTACGTTCAGTACCGCAGAACAACTACTTACGCATTCCCTCCACACGTGGTTATCCCAGTGTCAACACCTCTAAACCAACCGCAGTAAAAGCGCAATGCGGCAACAAAATTAATAACCGCAACATTTGCATGACAAAATTCCAAACACATTAAACAGTAGACACAGACTTCGCCATTTGTCTTTATTTTTTTTTTTTAAAACACCACATCACCCGTATTGTGATAACAGATCCTTACACAAACCTGCTGATCTCAGTCATTTCTTAAAGGGAAGGTGTCCTGAAATTGATTTATTTTATCATATTGCTTTTAGTATGATATGAACATACATTTTATTTATTTGTGTTCTTGAGTTCTACATTTTTCTTACTTTTACTTCTCTATGGGGGCTACCATTTTTTTTCATCTCTGTATGTGTCGAGTAACACATACACAGAGATGGAATACGGCACATACATCCCCATAGAAAATGCGAGCGGGAGCCGCTCCATTCTCCGCAGCGTACGCCGTCTGTGTGGGAACGGTGCATGCGCCACTCCCACACATATCAAAACGAAGCTCGTTAGCAGAGCGAAATCCGGCGCCATTTTCATGTGGACCGGAAGCCGCTGCCAGACAGTAAGATAACGACTTCCGGCCATATGTTCAAGGAAGCGAAGACGCAAGGAATAGGAGTGGAGGGAGCAGGTAATTTATGTTCGTGTATGTGATGTGTGTATTATGTTCGTGTTATACTGTCTGCTGAGCCCTGTATCTAATCCTCCCACACAGTCCAAGTTGAACTGTGCGCCGTCCGGCGCCATTTTCCTGTGGACCAAAAGTCACGGCTACTTCCGGTCGCGGCTTCCGGACATGTGCACTTGGAGCGGGAGGTAGCAGACGAAGCGGACAGACCGGAGGGAGCGGCGGCGGCTGGAGCAGGTAAGTTATTTCTGTGTATGTAAGTGTTTTACTGTGTGTTTACTACTGTATGTTAACCTACTACACTGTGTGTTAGCTCAAAAAATGGCGACACACAGTGTAGGAGGTTTGACCGTTCAATCCCTTCGTTTCTCCCGGCACTAGCCAGGATAAAGGAGGTGGGATTCTGTGAGCTCACTAGAGCGAGTGAGTTTTCTCTAATTTTGCAGTCTAGTGACCAGCACTGGGAAATATTATAAATTAGAATCTAATTTATAATATTTCCTGACTCGTGAAAAAAATTAGAACAATGTTTAATCACCTACACACTAATAGTTTAACTAAAAAAAAAAAAATACATTTTTTTCTAGCGTCACATTCCCTTTAAGTGTGTATTTGTTTAAAGAGCAGTCATATTGTGTTGCTATAAAAAAAACAACAAGATGTGACCATCAAGGTTGACGCCAACCTAAAGCAAACGCTCACCCGAAGTTCCCACGTAGCGGATTTGCTGTGAAAAGTCAATCAGTCAAAGAAAAAAAAAGCCTGCTCAAGAACTAGTAGATGACTTATTTAATAACAAAGTCCTCTGAATTTGCAGCACACAGTAAAACGTGTCTACCGATGAAGAACACCATCCTTGGCAAGTTTACCCAGCAAGCAGAAAACTAATGATCCAGGGACTCTGAAGGTTACAAGTAGATGTTCCTACGAAGCCTGAAAACGAACTTATCCTTACACTTAACTAAACGGTCTTCAGTTTTTACGTGTTTAGAATTTTTTTTTTTTTTAATCCACCCTTGAATTAAAAAAAAATAAAAAATAAAAAATTAATTGAAAAATAGACTCATGACCTAGAACTAGCACAAGTGACACCAGACACTATGGCATATTTCATAAAAGTCTACAAATCTGACCGTAAAGCTCTACTGAGCAGTTGTTTCCTTTAAACCCGCCGCAGCTCTCTAGGCTGAAGTATGCCTTGGCACCAGAACAAGAGTAAAGGAGACTAGAACAAGCTCTGTATTTGTTACCAGTCTCATGACAAGGACAAGCATTTATAGCTGAAGAGGCCACATGGCTGGATTATGAACTCACATCAGATGGTTCAGGTTAGAAATAGCACTGGGCGTCATTTGGAGGAAGGTATTGCAACTGCAGAGATTTCTAAGCAACCCAGAAATGCAAGAAAACTAAGGGCTCGTCCACATGTAGCAGATCTGCTGCAGGAAAATTCTGCAGCATTACATGCATTTTTTTTACTGCGAAAATAGTGGATTTTTTGGTGCGTTTTTTTCAAGGGCCGTGCGAGGTTAAAATTTCTTCTTCCAGTGATGTAATTTCCATCCCCTGTAAGAAAGTCTGCAGCACATCATAACGCAAGAAATCAAACCACTTTCCGCAGCAATAATGGACATGCTGCGGAACGAAAATTACGCACAGCAGGTGAATTTCTGGACGGAATTTCTCTGCAGCGTGTGGACGACATTTGTTAAATCAAACCCACTTTGCCGCTTTTTTTATCCGCTGCGTATTATCCGGCCGCAATTCCGGACGGAAAAAACACAGCAAGTCTGTTACACGTGGACAAGCCCTAAAAGGTATGAACAAAAAAAAAATCATAAACAGGCCACTAGACATGGAAGTTTAAGGGTATGTTCACACGGAAAATTCAGCTGTTTTTTTTTTTTCTTAAGTGTTTGACGCGGTTGTTTGAGGTTTTTTTTTTTTTTAGCTCTCTTCAACAGAAAGATGGAATAACAAAGCCTTTTTGCAAAAAAAAAAAAAAAAACAACTTGTTTATTTCCGTCTCCCATTGATTCGGAAAACGCCTCAAGATAGGGCATGTCACTTCATTCAATGGGAGTCCAATTCGGCCGTTTTTTGCCATGGGTTTTGCCGTGGTTACGCGGCAAAAAAACTCAGTGTGAACCGGGCCTAATAATGTATCTAAAGCTGGCCAAAGACTTGAAATAAACGTAGTCCAAATAGCTAAGTGGCAAATTCATTCATGTTAAATGTCTGATAACAGATACTGAACTGTTGTCGGATTTTATTGGTTCACAGCCACCACCTGACACCCAGTAAAGTGACATTAACGCAGTTGTCAAATTGCCAGTTACTGGCTGTGCTGTTGAAGGTCAAACATGCGGCCATAAGCAGTGTAGTCAGTAGTGGCCACACAATTGTGAAGGTGAACAGCCATTTAACCTACAACAATGCCTGGCCATTGACAAGCAATTTGATAACCCGTCATTGCCTGACTGTGGGGTCTTCCTACAAATGGCTTTTTTCTATACAATTTTAGCTTTTTGCCCCTTCAGGATGTTCTTTTGACACCAAAAAGTGGAGAACTCCGCAATACTCGTCAAAATTGCTGCTAACAAATGCAGAATGCAGCAGCTTTTGAGCGACACTCCTTTAGGCACTAAACGTATGTAAGAAATGACAGGGTACATTGATTGGCAAAGGTCCCGCACAGTAGGAATATTCTATTCATTTTGATTGAAGATGCACATGTTAAAAACAGTTGCAAGAAGGTAAACACATAGCAACCGCTGTCCACAACAATGCATTGAGAATCCTGAAAAGCTCTTCAAAATCTCCTCAGTCAAGTCGATTTGCTATATATTTTATTTTTTATTTGCGACATGCGGAGGAGATTTCAAAGTTATCAGGAGCGATTTTGAAGGGATTTTCAAGCGATTATTTTGTAGTGAGAAATACGGAGTATGTGGCCCTAAGCCTAATGCATTCCTATGGACATCGATTAATCGCTCGCTACAAAGAAAAAAGGTCGCCTTACACTGGCAACGATCGGGTGAAGGAAAGCTCATTCCTGATCTTTGCCCTGTGTAAACAGGCAGCGATCAGTCGATGAACAAGCAAACGCCCCTTTGTCGGCAAATGTAGGTGGAATGACAATTGTATTAGATCATTGCTCAGTTTAAATGGACCAAACGAGTGCTGATCGACACGCTGCATTGTTGATCTGCACTCGCTGGGCAGAAAGTTGGGACGTGTAAAGGGGCCCTTAGGGTATAGACTAAGAAGACGCGATTGAGGTTAAAATTGCTTGTGTTTTACGTAAAATTTGTTGAATTTTTTTTATGCAGTTGCGGAAGAAAAATGCACCAAATTGCATAACTTTTTTTTTTTACCACATTCTTAACTGCACCCCCACTCAACAGCTGAATACACCCTTAGATATGGGAGGGGGATACCGTGAAGTTTAGAACAGTTAGGCTACATTCACACGAGCGTATCAGATTGACGAGCGTGGAAACCGCGTGTGAATCTGGTCCGTGTGTGTTGCATTATGCATCAGTGTGCTTTGCGAGTGGCATATGTTATTCACACACTCGCCAAACCCCCCCTTTTTTTCTTCATTATCTTCAATTGAATTGCAGCGCAAAGCACGCACCGCACATGGACGTGCATCTGTGTGCGGTGCGTGGTTTTCACACACCCATTGACTTCAATAGGTGGATAGGTGCGTGAAAACACGCCAATATAGGATATGCAGTGAGTTTCACGCAACGGACTCTTGCTGCGTGAAAACATGTGAACAGCCCCATTGAAATGAATTGGTCCATGTGCTGCGCGATTTCCATGCGCAACACACGGACGTTACTCATGTTTGTCTGAACGAGCTCTTAGTGTCCATTTACACGTTGCGGTGCGGTTAGAACCCCATCCAAAAAATCTGTGCATTTTTACCAAGATTTTTCTTCTTTTGCTGTTGTAACTGCACCTCAACTGTAAGTGGACCCCAAGACATTTACCAATAGATTTATAATGAGGAATCAGTCACAAGCAAGAATGAGTTTTTCAAAGAATTATATTGTTAGTTGAGAAATGAAAGCCTGAATAGAGGAAATAGAAGACTGCTATATACGACGCGTTGTTTCACCGTGCACCTGGTAAATAACGGCGATTCACGTTACAAGCCACAGCACTATTACCACTTGTTAATCAAATTCAGGTGTTTGCTTGTTAAAGAGGCTCTGTCACCAGATTTTGCAACCCCTATCTCCTATTGCAGCAGATCGGCGCTGCAATGTAGATAAGAGTAACGGTTGTTTTTGTTTTTTTTAAAACGAGCATTTTTGGCCAAGTTATGACCATTTTTATATTTATGTAAATGAGGCTTTCTAAAGTCCAACTGGGCGTGTTTAAATTAAAAGTACAACTGGGCGTGTATTATGTGCGTACATCGGGGCGTTTTTACTTCTTTTACTAGCTGGGCGTTCTGACGAGAAGTATCAGCCACTTCTCTTCACAACGCCCAGCTTCTGGCAGTGCAGACACAGCGTGTTCGAGAGATCACGCTGTGACGTCACTCACTTCCTGCCCCAGGTCCTGCATCGTGTCGGCACCAGAGGCTACAGTTGATTCTGCAGCAGCATCAGCGTTTGCAGGTAAGTAGCTACATGGACTTACCTGCAAACACCGATGCTGCTGCAGAATCAACTGTAGCCTCTGGTGCCGATGTGTCCTCGCTCGTCCGACACGATGCAGGACCTGGGGCAGGAAGTGAGTGACGTCACAGCGTGATCTCTGGAGAACACGCTGTGTCTGCACTGCCAGAAGCTGGGCGTTCTGAAGAGAAGTGGATGATACTTCTATACACAACGCCCAGCTAGTAAAAGAAGTAAAAACGCCCCGATGTACGCACATAATACATGCCCAGTTGTACTTTAGAAAGCCTCATTTACATAAATATAAAAATGGTCATAACTTGGCCAAAAATGCTCGTTTTTAAAAAAAAAAAAAAAACGTTACTCTCATCTCCATTGCAGCGCCGATCTGCTGCAATAGGAGAGAGGGGTTGCAAAATCTGGTGACAGAGCCTCTTTAAACTTGGCAGAGTACCAAGATGGAGCCAGACATAGCTGAAGGCCAGGATCACACAGTTTGATTTTGACAGTTTGACTAACCTTTTGAGCCAAACAGAAGCGTACACATCAGCCTTCTTTAGGCCCTGTTCACACAGAGTTTTTTTTTTAATACTTTTTTGCCGGTTTTGGTTATAAAAAATTCTGACATAAAAACTGCATCAAAATGGTGTGTGTGATCCTGGCCTAAAGGAAGCTGAAACAAACGCTTCTGTTTACTATTACAAGAGTAAGCCCTGTTCACACGGAGCTTTTTGACACGTTTGACACAGAAACCGCGTCGGAAACCGAGCCAAAAATGTCCGAAAAGGCCTCCCATTGATTTCAATGGAAGGCGGTTGCATTTTTCCCCCGAGCGGTAAAAAAAACATTGCGGTAAAAAGTAGTGACATGCCTTATCTTCGGGCGTTTACGCCTCTGACATCAATGGGAGGTAGAGAAAGCGTATTTTGCAGCGTTTTTGCCCGTGGCACTCAATAGGGCAAGCGAAAAATGCGGTGAAAAACAGGGCAAACGGCGCGCAGGCAGATCAAAATCTGTCTCAAAATTCCAAACTGAATTTTGAGGCAGAATTTTCTGCCTGCAAAAAACTGTGTGAACAGGGCCTAAGCAAAAACTGACCCATGTTGAATTGTTCTCAGGGCTGTTGTCACTTCCCTTCCCACAGAGGCAGAAGACGGAGTAGCGCCCGGTAGCAAAGCATCACAGGGCTAATTCCAGGACCACGCAACAAACTAGTAGCAGAAATTTCTGCTGATAAATCGTTGCCATACATTTGAATGGAATGGTTGTGTCAGCTGGTGCATGGATTTCTTCATATGTATGGGAAAGTCCCTGCCACAAGTGAATATGCCTTAAAGGCCCTTTTAGGCTTCGTTGACATCTGCGTCAGGGTTCTGTTCAGACGTTCCGTCCGAGCTTTCCGTCGGAACAGAGCCCTGACTGACACAAACGGAAACCGTAGGTGTCCGCTTGCATCACCGTTGATTACAATGGCGACGGATCCGATGCCAAAGGTTTCAGTTTGTCTCAGCTGTGCAAGGGTTCCGTACACTACGAGTATTCATCCCGTCAAAACGACGGAACCCTTGAACAACGAAGACAAACAGAAACCATTGGCACCGGGTCCGTCACCATTTAAATCAATGGTGATGGAAACTGAAACCTTTGGTTTCAGTGCGTCAGTCAGGGCTCCGCTCCGACGGAAAGCTCAGACGGAAAGTCAGAATGGAGACCTAACGCAAATGTGAACATAGCCATAATCATCAACATTAGAAGAAACAAATGCTGGAAATAGATCACGGTGTGTAATGATTCTAGATAATATATGAGCTTCACTTTTTGAATTGAATTACTGAAATAAATGAACTTTTTCATTATATTCTAATTCATTGAGTAGGACCCATAAACTAATCTGAAACATTGAGGTGCACTGAATCTAAAAACTGAATGTGGCTTTACAACAGGCGCACATAAAACGCACCGTATCGCTGTAAAAACGCATTCGGTTTTAAACAGAGTTCACACATTGTATAAACACAGTGGTTTTTCCGCAACCTATTTAGTTGTGGAAAATCCGCAGCACAATACAGTAGCAGCAGAGTGGATGAGATTTGAACAAATCTCAACCACAAGCTGCGTAAATAAGCGGGGAAAAAAAACCCTCAAATTGACATGCGGTGCTGTTTTTTAATCCGCAACATGTCAATTGTATCTGCATAATCACGGCTTTTGTTGCGGGTTATCCACATTGAAACAGGTAAAACAAAGCTGCGAGTCCGCTGGAAAAAAATAAAATAAATTGCTTACACGGAATTCTGCACTTCATCCAGGCCGGCCTCCTGGGATGACGTTTCATCCCATGTGACTGTTGCAACCAATCATAGACTGCAGCGACCACATGGGATGAAACAACCCAAGGCTGCAGAATTTCAGAGGGACGTGTCACCATGGTAAAGTATAGCAGGTTGGTTTTTTTTCATCGCAGGATTTCCACAGCAGACATTCCGGCCGAAAAACTGCACCACAATTTGGTACGATTTTATTTAGACGGAATTCTCTGTGGGCAACAGGGCGGATATGCCGTGTACCTTTACGCAGCTTATCTACCCTGTGTGAACTTACCCATGATGCATTATCACGTACATGTACGTGATAAGCGTCATAGGGAAGTATGGAGCACGCTCACGGTCTGAGCGCGCCCCATACGCTGCGGGTTTCAGCTGTGTTTTACAGCCGACACCAGGGACGAACGTCCGGGAACACAGTGTTCCTGCCAGTTTAACCCTTTAAATTCTGCAGTCAATCACGACCATAGCAACTGCAGCATTGAAAAAAGGGGGAAGGCACCCTCCAACAGCTCGTCGGCAACCCCACACCACGATCGGGTGGCACCGGTGGTTGTTATGGCAGCCCAGGTGCCAAATGAAGGCTTAACCGAAGCCTATGAAAATGACGATATACTGCAATACATAAGTATTGCAGTATATTGTACCATTTTACGGTACTTTAAATGGTGCCATTAGAAACTACAACTGCTCCCGCAAACAATAAGCCCTCACACCACTATTGACAGAAAAATAAAAAAAGTTATGGCTCTTGAAAAGCGGGGCGTGAAAAACGAAAAAAAAAAAAAGAACAAAAATGGCTCGGTCCTTAAGGGGTTACGAGTACCTCAGTCTGACTGGGAGAGCTCACCACATGCAAATCAAATGTCAATACCTACAATTCAAGGTTATTTCAAAGACCCAGCATTAACTACTTGAGTACCTGTCAAGTAGCTTTACAGCTGCAATTTAGTTTAAAAAAAAAAAAAAAAACAGTGCTAAAAGTCACCTGTACAATAACTTGAAAACAAGCCAGAATAGTTGGAAAGCTAAAGTCCCTTTTCACCCAGTTTTAAAAAAAGCCAGCAGGAAAATAAAAACCCCTATAGCTACCACTAGTCTTCCTTCAAAACGACACTTCGATAAAAAGTTACTGTACCAGAGATTTAGGGTTAGTCCACACGTAGCGGAATTGCTGAATATTTTCCGCCCGGAATTGCAGTGGACAGAAAAAACGCAGAATACAGTAGCAACAGATCTCGTCCACACGCTGCGTAGAATTTCCGAGCAGAAATTCACCTGCGGTTTGTATTTCTCCCACTGCAGCATGTCAATTCCTGCTGCGGAAAGTGGACTGAACTGCTGCTTTTTTTCAGAGGAGACTTCATCTCCCGGCATTGAAAAAAATGAAGCAAAGTCCGAAAAAAATTCTGAAGTAAGGCTGGGTTCACACGACCTATTTTCAGACGTAAACGAGGCGTATTATGCCTCGTTTTACGTCTGAAAATAGGGCTACAATACTTCGGCAAACATCTGCCCATTCATTTGAATGGGTTTGCCGACGTACTGTGCAGACCTGTCATTTACGCGTCGTCGTTTGACAGCTGTCAAACGACGACACGTAAATTGACTGCCTCGGCAAAGAAGTGCAGGGCACTTCTTTGCCACGTAATTTGAGCTGTTCTTCATTGAACTCAATGAAGCACAGCTCAAGATTTACGAGCGTCTCAGACGCTTCGTAAATTACAAGGAGGAGCTTTTACGTGTGAAACGAGGCAGCTGTAAACAGTCTGTCTTTTCACACGTAAATGCCTCTCATCGTGTGAACATACCCTAAAGGCGGCAGGAAATGGTGCGGTTTTTCTGCACTGGAAATCCTGCTGCTTTCTGTGGAATGGTTGCAGAAATTTTCCGCAGCAAATGCGTTACGTGTGGACAGGCCCTTACAGTCCTGCACTCGGCCATGGCTGCTCGTCCAGAAATGTAGCATCAGTACAAGTCAGCCCCGTTACCAAAGCGGAGGGATGCCAGAGCTTCTCAACATTCTGGAGATTTGGCATTGGCACTCATCACCCGCAGCTTCTGTTGCTAGTCAGCAGCCTAAACCTATTCTGGCTTGGCATTTAAGAAACTTAGTAGCTATACAGCAAATTCAACGCAGATTTTTTTAATAATCGACGGTAGAAAACTGCATCTGAAATTCAGATATATGCCGCAGATTGGCTAGCGATGTAGTGTGGTACAGTGCGATATACTCTCCTACTATGGACCACATGAGGTGTTCGAGAAGATCTAAAAATACCTCCAATGCTTATAATCAGACTGCGTACCTTAAAGAGGCTCTGTCACCAGATTCTCAAACCCCTATCTGCTATTGCATGTGATCGGCGTTGCAATGTAGAGAAGTAAAGTTTTTTGTTTTTTTTTAAACTTCATTTTTGGCCAAGTTATGAGCTAATAAATATATATATATGCAAATGAGGTTTGAAATGGACAACTGGGCGTTTTTTTTCGTTATGTCCAACTGGGCGTGTATTGTGTTTTTAACTGGGCGTGTTTACGTGTATGACGCTGACCAATCAATGTCATACACTCCTCTCCATTCATTTACACAGCAGCGATGTGCAGCCGCATACACAGAGATTAACGTTAATCAAGTGTCCTGATAATGAATACCTGGACGTCATGTGTATTCAGAATCCTGACACTTCTGAATCGTTTCTGTGAGATTCCAGCAAGCCACGCAAAATCTCGTGAGATTACGGAGGTAAACGAGATTTTGTTTCACTTGCTGGAAATCTCACAGAAGAGAGTCAGAAGTGTCAGGATTCTGAATACACATGACGTCCTGGCTGGAGGTCATGTGTATTCATTATCAAGACACTCGATTAACGTTAATCTCTGTGTATGCGGCTGCACATCGCTGCTGTGTAAATCAATGGAGATGAGTGTATGACGCTGACTGGTCATTGATTGGCCAGCGTCATACACGTAAACACGCCCAGTTAGAGACACAATACACGCCCAGTTGGACATAACGAAAAAAGCTCATAACTTGGCCAAAAATGAACGTTTTTAAAAAAAACAAAAAACGTTACTGTTCTCTACATTGCAGCGCCGATCACATGCAATAGGAGATAGGGAATTGAGAATCTGGTGACAGAGCCTCTTTAAAGTGTAGCTAAACTTTTTACAAACTTCTAACATGTCAGTGACGTGGCATAAGTTTGTATTGGTGGGGGTCCGAGCACTGAGACCCCCACCAATCGCTAGAATGAAGAAGCTGAAGCGTTCGTGTGAGCATTCAGCCGCTCCATGTCTCTTCTGCTTTTTCTGGAAAGCCGGTGTATTGATGTACGGGCTCAGACTTTCTATTGAGCCCGTACTCCGATACATTTAATTCCGGAAAAAGCCGAACAGACACGAAGGGGCTGAATGCTCACACGAACACTTCTGCTGCTTCGTTCTAGCGATTGGTGGGGGGTCTCAGTGCTCGGACCCCCACCAATACAAACTTCTGACATGTCACTATGACATGTTAGAAGTTTGTAAAAAGTTTAGCTACACTTTAAAGCCTCATGCATACGATTAGTTTTGGTTTTGTGGTCCTCAAAAACAGACCTGTTGCAGTCCATCCGACAAAATAAAAACACCTTTGTTGGCAATCCGTGTGTCATTAGGATTCACAATTTTTTTTTTTACCAGTTTAGTGAAGGCGCAAATCTGGACCCTAAACTCGTAATGTTTTTTGGTCAGAATGGCAGCCCCAGAACGGACCTGTGAAAACGTCGGTCGTATGCATGGGTATAAATGATGTTAGCCACTCTTTATAGATTGGCAACTTGAATATAAAGAGAAATAGATACACGTCACTACAATATTCAGCAACGCACATTAGAATTAGCAGCCTCCTCACTGACTGAGAAGAAAAAGACTCCCAAAACAAGTAAATAAACCCGAGTGTAAATGACATCCTAAACAGCTAAGAGGAACTTGTGTTTCCGTATGTAAATCATCTTGTCGAGCTACACCCGGGGACGACATTCACTTGCACACCGCGTTCTTGAGATTGTACTGCCTTCAGCTACATTTACAAGTATAAACTATTAGCGTCACACCTTCCATGTGGTCTGTTGCTAAGCAACCAAGACGCCCGTTCATGAGAGTCATTGGATAGCACGCGCGCACGTAATGTAGTCACCATCGGTACCTGATCTTATGTTTGCAAGATGAAAAGCGAGCGTCATAGAGGTGGGAGGGAAGCATAACGCAAACGCATGCTGCCGTCTACTGGAATGAACAGCGGTAGTGTAATGGCCAATGTTCCAGCACATTACAGCTTCCTTCTATCCCGACACAACAGGAGAATCTACTGACTAATAAATGATCGGGTCGCTATTGTACAAGTCAATTCACACCTGCACAGGTTAACGGAAAAATAAAACGTATTCCGTGCACATGTATAACACAGGCATGCACTGATCTAATCAGAACGTGTTCAATGGAAACTTCCACCGACAGTTATATGAGAATATCAAGGTTACACTTGCAGTAGTTGCCGGCCGGCCACTATTCCCCCCGACTCTCCCAAATACGCCCAAACGAGCATAGATGTGTTTTTTTTAATGGGGAAATCTACCAGAGCCCTCTGGAGGCGGCTTACAAAAGGACCACGCCAGATCCTCCCCCCACATTGCTCCTGCAACTTCCAGATCTCTACTGAACGGGAAAAGGGTCCTAGTCCTCAATTCTAAGGACTAACTGTTTAGGCATACAGCCCTCATAACATAGGAGGGATGGGGAATCGATGAGTGGTTGTTCTTTACACGTACAGGTAGATTTAGAAACGGGGGGGGGGGGGAACACGGCATAAAGAGTAGATGGATCTAGTGGCCAATAATGTGAATCAGTATCTAAGGTCAATATCGATAGCCAGTCCCAGCAACATACACAAGTCTGGAGGTTTCCAGTGAATTGCATCAGTCACCTGGGACTCAGATTTCAAACACACCCCAACCTTTAATGAATGAAGAGCTTCACCCTCATCAGTGACTTTCAGCTAGAGGTGACCCCCACCTAGGAGGGAGCAGCTGCTAGCCCATGTGCCAGGGTATTGACCCTCTGTATACCCAGGGTCAGTCACCTTTATGCCAGCCGGGGACTACAATCATTTCAGGAGTAAAGTAAACAGCTGGACTAACCACAAGCTGGAAAGAATAAACGTTCCTGTGCTACAGAGAGAATGACGTCGCCCGGTACACGTGGATTTCACGCCGAACTATCACCACAATAGCAGCTCTCCTTGCGGCTCATATGGACTAAACCAATCCCTAAGCGGCGGCACAGGCCGCCAATTCAGCGCCAACCACTCACCTCTGGTTACAATGTATCTCGGAGTCACACGCGAGAGGCGGAGAATAGGGCTTCAGCAGCCACGCACGATGCGCACTCACCACAGCAATGGACTAATCAGCAGTTTCCCCACATAAGCAGCAGCTCGGACGAGCGCAGTGAGCATGCGCGGCACTGCCTCCTGCCGGCCCCGCCCCCTCATTAACACATAAAGGAGACCGCTCGACGTAGTTCTATTTATGTAGATAGCGGTCTGTGTGGCGGCCGACATGAAGGGAATGGTTCGGTATTGCATTTTATACATATAATGTTATCGGAAAGTTTGCGTTTCTCGTTATAGGAAGTTCTCTTACTGAACGTTATGGGGAGACAACAATGCAATAGGAGACGAGTAGTTGTCCACAGCAACAAACCATTGTTCATTGTGAACAGCCGAGTCTTTATGACCCGTATTACGCAAGGCCTGTTCTGTCAGTGTAGTCGCCTGTAGGTTGTTCCCTTCTGGTATATCATTGTCCATGAATTGCGGGGTATGTTCACACGTGGCCTGACCTTGTGTTTTTTGCTTCAGCAGGATGTTCATACGCAGAGTTTAGGGGTGTAAATGCCTCTAAGGCGTCGTTCACACAGTTTTTTTGCAGGAGGAAATTTCTGCCTCAAAATTCCGTTTGGGATTTTGAGACAGATTTTGTCCTTCCTGCACGTCGTTTGCTGCGTTTTTCGCTCGCGCCCATTGAGCGTTAAGGGGAAAATAAACTCTGCTAAATACGCATTCTCTGCCTCCCATTGTTGTCAATGGGTGGTCGGAGGTGTAAACACGTGAAGATAGAGCATGTCCCTTCTTTCTCCCGCGAGGCGGTTTTACCGCTTGCGGGAGAAAACCGCCTCTCATTGAAGTCAATGGGAGGCATTTTCGGCCGGTTTTTGACGAGTTTTGTGGAGCGGCTTCCGCCCCAAAAAGCTTGTCAAAACACTCTGTGTGAACAGGTCCCTAATATGCCTGAAGAAAACGGAAGCTGAACGCCTACAAGCATCTGCTCATTTAAATCAATGGAAAAAACTGCATTATGTAAAAAAAAAAAAAACGCTGTGTAAAAAGAAGCATGTCACTTCTTGAGCCATTTTTGGAGGTGTTTTTCATTGTGTCAATAGAAAAACGGCTCCAAAAAAGCTTTTTTGCCAACAAAAATGGCTGAAAATTAGAGCCTGTTTTCTCTGAAAACCGCTCCGTAATTTTCAGCAGTTTATACTTGTGCGTGTGAATGTACCCTGACAGGGAGTGCACCCAATTCTGTTACATGCTGCACAGGAGAGATACACTAGCACAGCACGCATACGGTGCATCAGTATTAGGGTATGTTCACACGCAAACGCAAAAATGTCTGAAAATACGGAGCTGTTTTCAAGAGAAAACAGCTCCTGATTTTCAGATGTTTTTTGAGCAACTCGTGTTTTTTACGGCCGTTTTTGGAGCTGTTTTTCAATAGTCTATGAAAAACGGCTAAAAAAAGTGACATGCACTTATTTTTCGCGGCCGTTTTCTTACGCAGCCGTTTTTTTTTGCTTCCAATATTTCTGGCGAAAATAAGCAGTGTGAACATACCCTTAAAAGAGCTCCCCCTAGAAAGAGCTGTTATAAATTTATAGTGAACATAAAATTAATAAAAAAAATCCTTCTATTTGTCTGTGCTTTCAATAAGGGGTGGGGCATATACTACATTTTGCTATGGAGCCCTATGATTTCTGTTTGTGCTCATAAAGAGACTCCTTTATTAGCCAGAGTGAATTACAAAGAGCAGCTCACCCTGGAGGATCCAGCTCCTTCAGCCATTACATAGATGGTCCATTGATTTCATTTGCTGACCCCTTTATGATTAGCTCATTGCCAGGTGACTTCGAATATGGGAAGGATCTGTCCGGTGCCCTCAAGATCAGGCTTTAGTTGCCTTCTATGCTTTTGGATGTACAACGTGTCATTATGTTGGCTTTGTATGCAAGCCGTGCGTTCCCAGGCCCACCTAAAGCGCATGCCAGGATTAGTGTTTTGGAGTTTACTTTTACATATGTTACTTCTGTAAAACCGGCTAATGAAAATCTATTCTGCATCATATTTATAATCTTGATTTATCAATTTCACTACTAAAACCAAATTTTACTTCCATACCTAATGCCACACCATCTTTTCTAAGGTAATCATGAGTTAAAATAACATGTCTCTGTATGTATGTATGTGTGTGTGTGTGTGTGTATATGTATGTATGTATATATATATATATATATATATTCTTTTTTTATTTTTTTTAATATACCGTATATGTCGGCGTATAAGACGACCCCCAACTTTTACCCTTAAAATATAGAATTTAAGATATACTCACCATTTCGTGCAGGAGCGCTTCACTATGGCCATTGGCGGCAGGACCCAGGACTCTCTGTCTCTTTGAACTCGCGCATGCGCAGATAGGCTGCTTCATCGCGCGAGATCTGAGAGGCAGGAAATGAGAGGAAAGGGCGGGCCAGAGGATCTTACAGAGATGTTCCCTGGCGGCTAATACCGGCTTCCCTCAGATCCGTGGCGGATTCCGTGCATCCCGGGAGCCTGTGTACCGGACTGCAGGCTCACAAGGTAACACACAACCTGTGTGTAGACAATATGTAGACTAGGGATGTCACGATACCAGAATTTGAACTTCGATACCGATACTTCGTTTAGTATTGCGATTTCGATACCAATTTCGATACTTTTGCCAACAGTAATAAAAAAAAAATTCTTCCGTTTTCTGATGTGAGGCGCGACGTGTGATGAATTTTGAACGCGCCTCACATTAATAGTAATTAATCCCATCATGTTTCTCAGTCATATTGGGTTAATGTGCGAGGTACATGATGGTGTTAATTACTATTAATGTGAGGAACATGGAGGGTAAATTCATCGCACCTCGTGCCTCACATTAATAAGTGAATGAAAGCCGTGTTTATTTCATTTTTTTACAGCGTACACATCATAAATGATGCAAAAACATTGTTGTCCGCGCCATTACTGAATGTGTGTATTTTATGTATTGAGACTTATTTTAATGTTTATTGTAAAAAAGGTGAAGGTGTATTTTTTTTAAAATTTAACAATACTTTGTTTTTACTTTATTTTTAAACTTTAATGTACTGACATATATCAGATATGTGCCAGTACATTAACCTGTGGACGGATAATACACAGGCAGTTGTTAGGACATACTTGGGTATGTCCTAACAACATGAAATATGGTAAGACAGCCCTGGGGTCCGTCAATAGACCCTGGGCTGTCTGCCCATATATGGTATGGCCCTCGATCGCGTCACAGGAATTCCCTGTGACGCGATGCAGGGGATTCCCCCCTTCTCACTTTCCCCTGAATGCTGCAGTCAGCTGTGATCGCAGCATTCAGGGGAATAACGGCGGAGATGAGCGGTTTCTCTGATCTCCGCCGTTATAGAGCGGGGCTGCGGCTGTGTAATACAGCCATTGCCCTGCTCCTGACAGGAAGTGCGCGCGCGGTCAGCATGAGGTGATGCGGCCGGCGCTGCACTAATGAGCGGCAGTTCAGGCACTGAAGACAGAACATGGGGGTGTTTTGTAGCGCGCCCGCCATGTTCTGTCTCCAGTGCCGCCGCTCATTAGTGCAGCGCTGGCCGCATTGCATCATCCTGACCCCACGAACTTATCATGACTCAGGAGCGGGGCTGTGGCTGAATTACACAGCCGCAGCCGCGCTCCCATACATTCATGTGTTACTATACTGAGCTGTGCTGCTGCAACGTGCATCCCTAATGTAGACAATATCCGGCATATAAGACGACCCCACACTTTTGAAATTTTTTTAAGGGTGTAAAAAGTCGTCTTGTACGCCGATATATACGGTATGTGTCTTCATACATTCTCTGTTTGGAAAATAAGGGCATGTTCAGACGTGGCAGAATTTTTCCGCAGCAAATGGTTGGTGCAGATTTGGCTCAATTACACAACAAATCTGCACCAACATTTGCATATTTGACCGGTAATTCAGACGTTGTAGAAAAGACAGCGGACTTGCCACAGATTTCAGTTTTTGCATTGCAAAGGCTGAAATCCGCAGTGAAATGCCGCTTTTTCTCCGCAACAGACAGTGCATGCTGCAGAGGGAAAATTCTGGACCGCAGCCTATGGTCTGCAGCGGAGTTTTCCGCAATCTCTGAACTAACTTTACTAAAAACGAATAGAAACAAATGTAAAAAAACGGCCGCTGGAGAATTCCACATCAATTCCGCCACGTGTGAACATGCCCTAAATGTTTAAATTCTCCTGAATACGGAATTTCCGCTGTGGAATTTCTCTGCACGTAGTCCGGCCACCCTGGATGACGTTGCAGGCCATGTGACGCAGCCTGTGATTGGCTACAGCGGTCACATCGCATGAAACATCATCCCAGGAGGCCAGACTGCAGGAGGATGTAGGGCGTTCTGGGTATTATTTTTTTTTTTCTGGAGTTGCGATTTTTGTGGTGTAATCCTTGCTATAAGTCCGCAAAAGTCGCAACACTTGGCATTCTGCTGCGGGTTTTGCATTCCCATTGAATTCACTGGGGAAAACCCGCAACAGAAAATCAACAAAAACGCAGCATAAATTTACATGCTGCGGAATTAAATTCCGCACCGCAGGTCAATTTATTAACGTTTACCGTATGTTTTTTTCCGCAGCGTGGGCATGAGATTTTCTAAATCTTATCCACTTTGCTGCTACTGTAAATGCTGCAGAATTTCCGCACAGAATTCTGTTGTGGAAATTCCGCAGCGTTTACGCTACGTGGGAACCCGGTCTTAGGGAGCAAAATCCCAGTTGATGTCCAACATAAGTCATATACACAGCGCCTTGCTAAATACCCCCTAAAAAGTCAATATATTTGTCTGGATTTCTAAGTACAGTTGCAGGCGGTATTATTATATATATTTTTTAAATGTAAACCAGTGTGCTCTTAAAGGGGTTGTCTCATTATATCTATTCATATTCCTTATTAGGGCATATGACCATCATAAGGTCCTTTTAGACGGACCGATACAGGCCATGAAGATGAGCGCAGATCGATAATACAGCACGTGGATCAGCGCTCAATAGCTCCATTCACAAGGATAATTGTTGGTATTGTATGTGGATGAACGATCGTTTCTATGATTTTTTGTCCCCATGCATTTGCATCATGTTGGCTTTATATATCCCTGTTTACACAGGGAGATGTGCTGCCGACTAGCGTTTTCTCGTTTAACAGCTGATCGCTGCCCTGTTTACACAGGGCAATGAACGGGAACAAGCGCTCGCACGAGCGTTTCTTTAACTGATCATTGGCACGTGTAAAAAGGCCTATAGAGGGCGATCATTAACTCAGGATTCTCGTCTATTAGGGTATGTTCACACGGCCTATTTACGGACGTAATTCGGGCGTTTTTGCCCCGAATTACGTCTGAAAATCGCGCCTCAATAGCGCTGACAAACATCTGCCCATTGAAAGCAATGGGCAGACGTTTGTCTGTTCACACGAGGCGTAATTTACGCGCCGCTGTCAAATGACGGCACGTAAATAGACGCCCGCGTCAAAGAAGTGACCTGTCACTTCTTTGGCCGTAATTGGAGCCGTTATTCATTGACTCCAATGAATAGCAGCGCCAATTACGTCCGTAATGGACGCGGCGTTCAAGCGCCTGCACATGCCGTTACGGCTGAAATTACGGGGATGTTTTCAGGCTGAAACATCCCCGTAATTTCAGCCGTTACGGACGCCTTCGTGAGAAAGAGTGGAGAGTTGCGGCAAACAGCAGAAATCACACTGGTGGGGAGTCTCCATCCGCTGCGAGGCTTACCAACATGAAGTGTTGATTATACGTTACTTTTTTAAACCGTTAAATCAAGCAATGATTGTATGAAAAACATGATCAAGATATATTCCAAATATGTATACAATACCTTATACCATGACATTAAAAAATGGTGCAACTCTTTAAAGTTGCCATGTTAATGATGACTAAATCACTATATATAGATAGAACGAGACAATGATCTGGTTCAAAAAAGCGCGTCAAGTACATGAAAGTCCTAATGATAATAACCCGTTACCACACCTATATATTGTTACAAAGAATAGATCGTAACAGTAGTGAGTTACCTCCAACTGAGTTCCTGGCAAATTGCAGGCATTTCCTTTATGTCATCAGCAGCATGAGAGCTGTGAACTGGCAGTATGCCAGCAGATGCACAGCGTAAAATCTTTTGGACCCACACCCCGTTGCAAGTGAACGTGTGGCTTTTTAAATATTACTAAACTGAATTTATGTTTTTAAGAAAATATGCCCTTCTTATAATATCTGATCTTCTTTAGATAGGGAAAGTAGATATTGAGCTCCAACAAGGACTGATACTGTATACAGTGAACAATAAAGACACAAAAGACATGGGGATACTGTTGGGCAGACCAGGTTAAAGGATCATAATAGAGAAAGAACTGATGTATTTTACAGCAATAACGATTGGATGTATACCAGGACAAACAAGGGTGTACAAATCAAGACTGAGGGACTGATAAGCAATACTGGAAAGCGGACAGTTCAAGTACCCACAAATTACACACAAAACAGTGTAGTTAATCTGAGATTAGGGAAGCAGAATTTAAAGCTTCCTTTACACATGGAGGGGATTTATCAAGTGGAAAAAGGTAGAACATTTTGGCACACGCCTGTATTGCACAAAATAATGTGACTTTTTGAGCTCATACGCAGTGGATTTGTCACAGAATTCCATCACAGCTTTTCCCTTTGCAATACAAAAGGACGAGTTCTGTATAAAATCCGCAAGAAATCCACGACGTGTGAACTCTGCCTAAGGCCGGATTTACACGAGCGTGTGCGTTTTGCGCGCGCAAAATGTACTTAACAGCTCCGTGTGTCAGCTGCGTATGGTGCGTGGCTGCGTGATTTTCGCGCAGCCGCCATCATTATGACACTATTTGTATGTTTGTAAAAAACCGAAAATCACGTGGTGCTTTTCTGTTTTCATTCATACTTTTTACTGCTGTTTCGCGAATCACGCGCGTCACACGGAAGTGCTTCCGTGTGCTGCTCGTGATTTTGAAACACCCATTGACTGCAATGGGTGCGTGATGCGCGAACAACGCACAAATAACGGACATGTCGTGAGATTTACACAGCGGACACGCTGCGTGAAACTCACGGACAGTCTGCACGGCCCCATAGACTAACATAGGTCTGTGCGAGGTGAGTGAAAATCACGCGCGTTGCACGGACGTATATCACGTTCGTCTAAATAAGCCCTAATACTGCTCTTGCCACTATTCAAAATAGTGGGCGGTGCTTAGTGGAAGGGAGCGAGGCCTCCATGGCCTGAAAAATATTCTATAATTTACACCAGAAATTGGCATTAATTATAGCGTAAATCTACACCTCGATCATAAATGGCATAGATTTAACATTGACAGCCCAAGATACAACAAATTTCTTAAGAGGTGTGCACCTCTAAATAAATTTGTCACATTTTACTTCAGCAGGCTTTTGTCTAAGGGGGTCTATTGACACTGCGGTTTTGTCGCATCTTTTTACGCACAGCCGAAAACCTTGTGTTTTTACCGCAATTTGCAGCACCAAAACCACACCGTGTGAATACATCCTAAGGCTGGATTCACATGAGCGTGTGCCTTTTGCGCACGCAAAAAACACAGCGTTTTGCCTGCGCAAAAGGCACTTGACAGCTCCGTGTGGCAGCATCATATGATGCGCGGCTGCGTGGTTTTCGCGCAGCCGCCATCATTATGACACTCCATTTGGATGTTTGTAAACAGAAAAGCACATGGTGCTTTTCTGTTTTCATTCATCCTTTTCACAGCTGTTGCGGGAATCACGCTGGTCGCACGGAAGTGCTTCCGTGTGACATGCGTGGTTTTCACGCACCCATTGAATTCAATGGGTGCGTGATGCGCAAAAAACGCTGAAAGAACGGACATGGCGTGACTTTTTCGCCGCGGACTCACGCGGCGTAAAAATCACGCACATGTCTGCACGGCCCCATAGACTAATATAGGTCCGTGCGACGCGTGTGAAAATCACGCGCGTTGCACGGACTTATATCCCGTCCATCTGAATAAGCCCTAAGACTGGCTTATGAAACGCCCGTTTTAGTAAATCCAGAGCATTATATTTTAATCGTATTACTTTTTATTTTGCTACAAAAATGCATTTTAAAAAACATTTTTGTGGTATTTTATTCTTTTCATTAAATTTATATCAAATTTTCCTAAAAATGCTGTGTGTGAATCCATCCTAAGGACACTTTCAAGCAGTTGTAATTTGGTCAGAATGTTGTATCAGTTTTGTAATCTAAAACCAGGAGTGGAAGACAGAGAAAAAGTATAATGGAAACATTTGCATTTCTTCCGTGTTTTGGCTTATAAATACTGATCCAGAATGCTGGTGTGTGAGAGGCCACTTTCACACGGCAGTATTTTATTCAATATTTTGCTTTAGTATTTGGAAGCCAAAACTAGGAGTGGAACCAAACTCGCAAGAGGTACAAATATTTCCATTCTTCTTCTGTGTATGTTGCAATCATGATTTTGGCTTAGAAATACTGAAGCAAAATACTGACTTAGGCCCCATGCACACGACCGTAAAATCGCCCTTAATTATGGATGGTAATTACGGGCCCATTAGTTTCTATGGCCGACAGACACCTTCCCGTATATTTACGGGTAGGTGTCCGTGCTGTAGAAACTTTCCGAAAAAATAGGACATGTCCTATTTTTTTTATTTTACGGACAGTGCTCCCATAGTTTGTAATGGGAGCACGGCCTATAAATACGGACAGTTGTCCACAGCCGGCCGTGATCGTAATTACGGGCAGGGTCGTGTGCATGGTGCCTAAAGGCCCTTTTACACGGGCCAATTGTCTGGCCAATAAACAGGGCAGCGATCAGCAGATGAAAAAGCAAATGCTCGTTCATCTGCTGATCGTTTAGTTTTAAAAATGAAAAATATCATCATTGGAGGTACATCTCCCTGTGTAAGCAGGGAGACGTGCTGCCGACATTATAATAATGTTTGGGGATGAGCGATCAGAGTAACTTACGCTTGTCCCCATACTAGCTCCTTGTGAAAGGAGCAAACGAGCACCAATCAACGTCACTGATCAGTTTTTCATGTCCACCAAAAAGAACTGTAGAACAATAAAAAACGAAAAGAATAGTATCAGCTCAAAAATGCTTGAGAATGGAGTTTGGTTCAGGCATGTGGAAGGCAGGGGCACAGAACTCAGGCACTGGGCCTGAGTTTTCTTTTGGCTGCTGGAGCCACCAATCTTTTTGTCTTGACTGCATCTGACCTGGCCCGGCCCAGTGTACCTGCCCTCCACATGCCTGAATTCTGGCTTGGGACTTTGGCCATTGAAGGGATTGTCAAGGAAACCTTGGGCGCAATTAGAGCCTGACTAAAGACCTCTTGGATGCCACCCCTAACATCGCCCAGGGAGTCATGGAAACAGCGCAATTTCCCAAGCTGCGTTGGGGCACTGGATGGCAAACACATTTGCTGCACTCAGGGTCCCAATACTATAATTATAAACTGTATTTCTTTGTAGTACCGTTGGCCTTGGCTGACAGTAACCACAGGCTTATATTGATATTGGGTCCTATGGAAGCACTGCAAATGCCCACATCCTCCGTATTTCCAGAATGGGTCAGCAACTTTAGTCAAACCAACTGGCCCTTTGGAAGCAGAAATTTTGTCAACAAAATTTGCAATGTGTGACTGCACTCTGGACTTGCACTAGCAGGTTGTGAGCTTGGATATTTTGCACAAAATATAAATTAATAGCGTATTCTGCAACTTAATTCTTTTTTTTAATTAATAAAAAAAATATATACCCTACTCTGCAGTTTCTGTTTATTTTGCACTCGGGTATTACCCTACATACTGGCCTCTCACCTGACCTTCCTCCCAATCCACCCGTCTCCCACTTTCCACCATAAAACAAAAACACATAAGGTGTGCACGTGCTAAACCCTTAGTAACATACTTTAAACATTAAAAACACATCAGTCTTAAATTGGCAAGTAAATTGTGGCATGCGCCACCATTTATTAAAAACATTTACCATAGGCAATACAGTGCAGGAGGAGCCTGACCTCAATCGCGACATGGCACTCCCTGAGCTGGGGCCGCCTGCCCCCAGCTCGCATCCTGTAAACCAGGACAGCCGTGCCCCCTGCCACGGCTGTCCCCCCAGGCAGCCACCGGACGGCTTTCGTGACTGCCCAGGCCCAAAACATCCTGGGACCTGCCGTATAACTAGAGTTCCCCAACGTGCGAGTTCACTCCGCCGTATAGCTAGTGGTAAACTCGCCGTGGTCCACCACCGAAACCGCTCTTAGCAGGAGTGCAGTGCCATGATCTGCCACCAAAAAAGGTAGGCTCCTCTGCCGATCTTACCTTTTTTTTACCCCTTAAAAGCTCCTTTCCACCAGTCCTCCAGTTCTTCCTGCAGATTGTTGTTAAATGTGTCCAATCCCACATCTGATAAGTGTACGCCATCCTTCCTGTACATTCCTTGGCACCCATAATCAATGTCCTTGTGCCGAATAAAAACTCCTTCCGTCTCCACTATAAAGTCCTTCATGGCCTTGTTGACCTTCTTCCTCACCTTTTCAATGGCCGCTGATTTTGTTTTTTTGTAAATAAATTATTTTATTTTCCGTTTTCCAATAAACAAGACACGATAGTGCAAACATCAGCAGCACAAACATCGGCTCGCAGGCTAGTGTAATTTCACATCAAGGCTGGGTTCACACGAGCATGTTACGTCCGTAAAGGACAGAACGTATTTCCCGGACCGAACACACTGCAGGGAGCCGGGTTCCTAGCATCATAGTTATGTACGGCGCTAGGAGTCCCTGCCTCTCCTCTGTCCCGTACTGAAAACATGATTACAGTACGGGACAGTTGTCCTGCAGTGAGGCAGGGACTCATAGCGTCGTACATAACCATGATGCTAGGAGCCCGGCTCCCTGCAGTGTGCTCAGTCCGGAACTTGCGGTCGAATACGTTCCGTCCTTTATGGACGTAACATGCTAGTGTGAACCCAGCCTAAGTGCAAAAAGAACCATAACGAACATCTGATAAAATAATTGAAACGGACGCCCAATGCATCCTGAACCCGCAGCCATGCACAAAGGTCCGTGGGTAGACAAATCAGAGAGAGAGAATAAAGCAAAAAAGAAGATAAGACAGAGAGAGGAAAAGGAGGGAAGAAAACACACAATGCCCCCTATGCCTCAGGATTATATTCATGAAGCCATAATATTCCTGAACTCGACAGAAGATTGGAATCTGACCCAGTGATACCAAGTTTTGAGAAATTTAGCATGGGTCCCTCTCATGGATGCTGTGAGATCCTCCATTCTCATAATCTCCTGGATCTTACCGAACCACATACCAATTGACGGAGGGCAGGTTTGTCTCCACAGCGCTGGGATACACGCTCTAGCTGCATTCACCAGATGGCGAACCACATAGCGACGGTACATAGATAATGGCGCCTCGCACAGATGGAGCAGGAAGAAGGCCGGCCTACGCGGAAGGTGGAAATCCGTGAATTTGGAGGAGATACGTCACAGCTCTGACCAAAAATCTGTCAGCCGCGGGCACTCCCAGAAAATATGTAAAATCGTGCCCACCTGGTCTCCACATCTCCAACACAGCGGTGAAACCGCAGGAATTATTGTATGCAACCTGGAAGGCACTCTATACCAACGCGCTCAGATCTTAAATCCCGCCTCCTGAAACCTGCTAGCCATGGAGGATTTATGTGTCATTGTGAACAACCGGTCTTTATGTTCTGCGGTAAATGTTATACCCAAGTCCCTCTCCCAGCTGAGCAGGTACGAAGGTGTGGGAAGGTTGGATGGGGAAATCAGTAGAGTATATAGCCTGGACAGAGAGTGGTGCAACGTGCCCGTGCCTGTACAAAGGAGCTCAAAAGGGGAATTAGCCCGCGCATATTCCGAAGGGTTAGGCAAGGAAGCGAGAAAATGTCTCAATTGAGTGATCTGCCAAGTGGTAAAAGGAAGAGTGTCTGTCAGAGCTGCTAATTGTGGGCCAGTCAACCACACCTCCCCTTGTAAGAAATGCGCAGCGTGCCCCTTAACTGCCCGCAACCAACACATTAACATTTACATTTTTTCCATCCCATTACTATTTTTTTCTAATAGCAAGTTTCCATTTATAATTTATTTGCTTGGTCATATTCATGTCATATTCCCAATTTTTTTCCTCTTTATCATTTATTATTCATTATTTATTATTTTTATTATAATTATTTTATCCATTATCATTTCTCCTCACCTTCATCATTGTTTATTATTTCCTTTGCATCACCCATACTTATTACCATTGTTTTCCCTCATTAGGTACAACGTTTTTCAAAACATCCACTGCCCAACATGTTTTTCAGTGCTGTTCCAGAATATATTTAATCCCCTCATAACTCTGCACATTCCTTTCATTTGTTGCAAAACATCTTTTTACCTTTTCCAAGTGGTCTGTCTTCCCTCTTCTCGATTATTCACTGTGTAATGCCTGATCAGTCCTTCTATTCCCCATGTTTGTGTGTTTCTCCCATACCTGATATTACCCTTTTTGGCCTCTCCTGGCCACCGTAGCTTCACGGTTGCCATGACACCAGGGACGCTACTGTGGGTACTGTCCTGTGCTCGCCGCTCACATTCTTCTTCACCCACCACATTGTGTTTCATTCCTTCTTCACCAATACATATATTTCCCATACATATGATTGTTGTACTGATTTATTTTAGCAATTGTTATTGCTGTTTTATTTTTATGCAAAAACTCTTTTAAAATTCTGGAATCTTAGTCATATTTTGAATTGTATACTGCTACAACATCTATACCAGCATTTTAGAACACAGAAAAGTTTTTATTGTTGCTTTTTTATTTGCTTCCCCTCTTTTGTTTCCAGTATCCTCCCTGACATTTACGGTGCACCACTTAACCTTTGAGTTTTGACCCGTCTTTTGGCGGTTTTTTCTTCGTTTTTACTTTTGAGTTAAACTGTGTTTATATATACCCGTGTCATTTGCCTGTATTTTATTGCCTGACGAAGACGCTGGTCCGGCATTGAAACGCGTAGCTTGTACATTCTTCTTTTACCCATTAAACCCTGAACATCGTTCATTCATACTTATATTAACAGCAGCGCCCGTGTGGTCCATTTTTCCCTTTTTTCAATCAACGCAACCAACGCCGGAATGGACCCCTTTCTCGCCCCGGAGGGAATGCGGGATTGCCCAAGCCTGGGAACAGGGGGGAGGGAGACGGAGAAATATCTTTCCGGGGAAAGAGCCGGGATGCAACCGCCAAGGTGGGTCCAATCGTCGGGTGTGTCTGCGCCGATAGGGGAGTATCCCTGCCCAACCAAGGCAGAGCCTGCAGAGGAACTGCCAGCATGGACTGCTCCATCGAGACCCACTGTTTAACCTCCATGTGCCTGAACCAATCCAGAATCCGTGACAGGTGTGAGGCCTGGTGATAAGAGACAAAGTCCGGAAGACCCACCCCGCCTCGTGCCATTAGAGATAGCGAGCTGGGATGAAAAAGTACCATTGACCTTAACCCGGGCCGAGGGAGAGGAGTAGAGGCTCAAAATCCATTACATCATGTGAGTGCCCAACACAATATGCCGCAAGGTGGCCAGCATAAAGTCCCAGTCGACCCTGTCGAAGGCCTTCTCCGCATCCATGGACAGCAAGAACGTGGGCAGGGCCGAGGCAGCCGTGTGGTGTATCAAGTTAATTGCCCTTGTGGTAATATCTCGAGCTTCCCTAAGAGGCATGAAGCCTACCTGATCGTAATGGATCACATTATGAAGGAGAGGAGGGGGGTAATCCTATGGGCCAGGATCTTAGCAAACAGCTTCAGATCCACTTTTAACAAGGAAATGGGGCGATAGTTTTGACATATGGATGGATCCTTCCCCTCCTTGGGTATCACCGTAATGTATGCCCGCAGCGAGTCCTGAGGAAGGGAGCGCCCCTCAGTAAGTGAGTTGAAGGCATGCAGGAAATGGGGTTAGAGCAGGTCCAAGCAGGCCTTATAATATTGTATGGGCAAGCCATCAGGACACGGCGCATTCCCTGTCGGCGAGTCCTACAAAGCCCATGACCACTCCTCCGGGGAAATAGGCTCCTCCAGGACAGCAATAGCCTCTTGGGGGATAAATTTCATACCTGAGGACCAAAGGTATGCCTCTATCTGCTCCAGTCGGCTTCCCATCCGCAGATGGAGAGGCCCGAGGAAGATTATAAAGGGAGTGGTAATAAGCCCTCAGAAATGTCATGGGGAAGGTGCACACGCCTAGTGCTGGAAGCCTGGAGATGGGAACATAGGTACGTGATCGGGTCTTCCTAAGTGCCCGCGCCAGAGTCTTGCTAGGTTTATTACTGAATTCATAGAAATTACGTCTGCATTTAACCAGGGAGGCCCTAGCCTTAGCAAGGCAGAGAGAACGAACCTGAACTCGCAGCTGCCCCAGCTCCACCCCCACAACCCGATCCAAGTAGGCCTTATGGGACTGTTCCAAGAGATGTATGCGGGAAAAAAGATGAAGGAACCGCGGATCACACACTTATGCGCCTCCCAAATACAAAGCGGGTCCACCTCCGGGGAAACATTTGTGTCAAAATACTCCCGGAGATCCCTGCAAATGTCCGATACCACCGTCGAGTCCTGCAAGAGCGAGTCATTCAAGCGCCACTGCCAGAAGCGAGGGTGGGCCGCTGGGAGTGAGAGTGATGAGAGCATGATCCGAGAAGGTAATATCATCAATGGAGGCTGAAGAGAGGTCAGACAGGTGGGAGTGACAGAGGAGGAAATAGTCCAATCTGGAGTATGTGTTGTGAGGAGCCTAAAAGAAAGTATAGTCTTTTGTCAATGGGTGCAGGAACTGCCACGCATCGACCAATTGGTGCTCTTGCAACAACCGACATATACAACGGTGAGCTGACCTGGGTAAAGACGAGTTCCCTCGTGAGGAGTCTAATGTGGGATCTAAGGTGACATTCAAATCCCCCCCAGTATTAGAGTGCCTTCCAGGAAGCCATCCAACTCCACCAAAACCCTCTCCAAGAAGGCAACCTGACCAGTGTTAGGGAGAGAATAAGAAGGCAGTGTGTTAGCCAACCTACCTTTCACGAAGAAAAACCTTCCCGCTCCATCCGCCCGAGTCTCCACATGCTCCCAAGGAAGAGAATGCGAGATCAGGATGGATCAGGATGGAGTTTGGTCTTGGAATGAGGTGACGCACTATGGTACCCTTCAGTATAATGGGTGTCCGTCAACCTCGGTATGCAATCTGCCCGGAAGTGGGTTTCCTGAAGAAACGCCACTTGTGCTTTCTTCTTCCAGAGGAGATGGAGAATGGAGGATCGCTTTTCCGGGATATTCAGGCCCTGTGCATTCAGGGAGACAACGGTGATGTTAGACATAGTGGGAGAAAAGGAAAGACAGAGAAGAGAAGGCAAGGGGGGAGAGAAAGAGAAAGACCCCCTTAGACAGGACAAAAGTATCAAGAATTTAGAAAAAGACCACCCTACTAGTAGTGGAGTACAAAACCCCTCACCAACTCGTCGCGTGTTACGCCTTCCTCTGGAGAAAAAATACCCCCTGACCACGACACAACAGCACGGAACCCTAATGGGGAACGAAGAACGACAGCGGTGTAAAAGAAGCAATCCCTCAAGGAAATACAAATTGAACTAAAAAGATCAAAATTAGCTAAACGGAACCCCGGACCCAACCGTCAAACTATTGTGGGCAGTGTAAACCGCCCAGCCCCTGACAGTTAAACAGAGGTAAATCCCCCGACACAATAACCCCAGACCCAACATACTGAACATAGTGTCCCATTCATGATCACCACCATTTCCGACATCTGCCTCTCATGAAGAACGCTGCAAAGGAAAAGTTAAGCACAGATAATATGCAAACCATAATCAAGGCCCATGTGGTGAGAATTAAACTAGGCGGTCATAATCAGGTAGGTCAGTCTCTGCGAGGGGAACGCCATCCAAGTGACCTCAGCCCGACAGACCCGTCTATGGGACGAGGCAGATTCGGGCGCGCAGGATCTGGGTAGGAACCGCCTCTAGGAAAGTGCGATGGGGGGGGGGGCTCTGTCCAATCCGGGAGCCGCACTGGGGAGATCTCCAGAAAACGGAAGGCTTCTTCCAGATCATCCGGGGAGCGGACAGCAAACGAGTGTCCCTGATGGCGAAGTATGATGTGGAAGGGATGGCCCCATCGATAGGTAGCGCCCGCCTTTTTAGTTGCCTCCAGCAAGGGGTGGACAACCCTGTGCATGTGGAGAGTCAGTCTGGAGACATCCATCAAAACAGTAACCTCTGAGCCGTTGAAGGGAATAGCCCCCTTCTCCCATGCCCTCCGTGCAATATCCTCCTTCTGCTTGTACACTCTGCATATGACATCCCGCGGGCGATTACCTTCCCTGGTCCGGGGGCCCGCCAATCTATGCACCCTGTCCATCTCAATGGCCATATCACGTGGTCTGTCCATGAGCTTATTGAAGATATGAGTAACCGCAACATATAACCCCTCTGGGGGCACAGATTCCGGGATGCCTCTCAATTTCAGATTGTTTTTCCGCCTCCCCCGATTTTCCACATCATCCAGGTGTAATGAAAAATCCCGCATTTGGGTAGATTGGGTTTCCACGGTCTGAGAAAGAACCGAGATGTCCAAGGTGTGGACAGAGTTCTGGCGTTCCAAAGTGTCCACCCGTGCCGCCAATAAGCGTACCTCTCCGAAACAGCCCCTATGGCCCGCTCGTGCTTCTCTTCCAGCCGGGAGAGGCGTACATCCAGGTCAGATTTGGTGGGCAATACCCGCACCATTTCCCATAATTCCGCTAGGGTCCGTTCCATGGAGGGGTGGGTCCCGGGGATGAGGCAGCATGGTGGTCCCCTGAAACAGCTGATAGGGTAAGTTGCCCCCTCAAAATGGCCGGCCTCCCCTGACTGAGATGCAGCCAATCCACTGAGGGCGAGTGCCGCTGCGTGGCGAGGGAAAATGGCACCGGGACCACTCCGCCTTGCAAGGCCGTGCGGCCATCGTCCTGTCCTGACCTAGGCTGGGGCTGGAGGGGGAGAAGGAAATCCGTCAACAGCGGAGGAGACGCCCCAGACATGGCTGCTGTGCCCTGACTTACCTCCGACGGCAAGATGACAGGAGTGCAGTCCTGAGAGCAGCAGCCGAGGTTCGCCGGAAAACAGAGGAGCTGGCAGCAGGTGAGCACTCACGTGCTGGCGGGGTCTGACTGCTGCCTACAGCTGAAGTGGAGGAAGGCCGCGGAGAAGCTCCGTCTCGGCGGGAGTGGAGGAACTGTTCTATGGACGGGTTTACCGGGAGTGACCGAGAGGCTCTTGCGGTGCCTCCCCTTCGTCATCGCTCACCGGGAACAGGTAAGTTAGCCCTTTGTGTGCGATTTACTGAAGTGTGGGTCCGGAGCTCCAGGGAAACACGTCTTCACACCGCCATGTCAAAGCCACGCCCCCTCTCAATGGCCCTGTTGATGTTGCCCCTATCCAACTTTGCCTTTGAATAATCTCTGACCACAAAAACTTTTCTCCCGGCCACCTTTCTTTCCATACGGCAATATCCACCTTCATCTTGTTGAGCAGTAACCAAGCTTTGGTACTAGTCAAGTCGTTCCCTCCGGTATGCATGACGATCACCTGCGGGTGCCCCACTTTCGCCGCTTCCTCCACCAGCTTTCTCATCTGGAACCATCGAAGTCCACGTCTCCCGAACCACTTCACCTTGACCCCGTCGCCTGGCAGGCCGAGTGGTAATCCATACGGTCTCCTCTTTGCTCTCTCTGTGGCCCAGTACACAAAGGAGTGTCCCATCACCCATACACTTTTTTCTTCTGCGGGAGAGACAACACACAATCACTAACATAGCAATGGACGAATTAAAGTGTGGAAGGCATTGAATTTCCATCTCCCCAAACGCTTAATGCTCCCCTCATCTGATCCTGCTGCTGCTGCTTCTGATGCCGCCCCAATTCTGAAAGAATGCGAACCAATTTTGTCTTTTTCTAGCCCCACTGCCACTGCAGCCCTCTTAAGTATCTGACAAAACTGGAACCTGGACAGAGCACTACCATTTTTGTGATTAAAGAAGGCTCCTAACTCTGATCCTCGTAAACCCAAATAATCGCTTACTGCCCCCACCGGACAAATTGGCCCCCCTTTCTTTAGCATCATCACCCATGTCCCTTTCCCATTTTGATCCGTCTTAGATTTTCTGATAAGGCACTTTACAATTGTGCCATCCCATTTTACGTCTTCGAGCTGTAACCCATCTATGCCCCTATTTGAAGTGGACACCAACTCCCCTAACCTAAATGCACCCGCAAAAGCCAATGTGAATGCTGCCTTAAATAGCAGCACTTCGTGCCTGTCCCTACATACGGCCCATAAGGCTGACACCAGCCTCTTTACTCTGCTTGAATCTAAGGGCTCCCTCTTGTCTCCTCCTCGTGTCTCTGACCTTGACCAACCTTTCAACACCCGTCTGATTGCAAAAACATTTGTAGGGTCCTCCTCCCCTCTTACATTTGTAATAAATGATACTGCCGCCACCAAGGTGGCGGCCCTACCTTTTGCTAACCTATCCCTCCACATGTTACCGAGCAGCTTCCACAAACACTGGACCGGACTCCCGCCCTTGTTTCTCCGGATATTCTCCCACTTCTTCCATTCTTTCATGTAGGACTTCCATGTGTTTGGCGCCAAAGATTTTTCCACCAGTTCTTCTAGAATCTGGTCAGTACCTGCCAAATATTGTTAGGGCACACATATCCTGTTCGCTCCGCATTTGGTGCCAATTGAAAAAATAGCTCCCACTTCCCTCTTGACAAAGCATCTGCAATCGAGTTATTGTCTCCTGGCACAGCTCTGAAGTTGATATTCCATTCCATGCACTTCCCTACCAAATATCTTAATAGTGCCAACACTGGGGGGGGGGGGGGGGGGTGTGCTACTGGATAGATTGTTCACCACTGACATCACACTCATATTGTCTGTCCAAAAAATTACCCACCTGTTCCTCAACTGTTCCTTCCATAATTCCACTGCTACCACTATTGTGAATAGTTCAAGCAATGTCATGTTTCTCAACCATCCCTTTTCTGCCCAACCATCTGGCCATACCCCTGCACACCACTTTGAGTCAAAAAAGGATCCGAAGCCAATTGACCCTGAAGCGTCTGAGAACAATCTCAACTTATAATTGGAGCATGGTTCCTGTAGCCAAACACGCACTCCATTAAAGGAACAGTGTCACCAAATTTTTTTTTTTAATATCAGTTTTATGTTAGGGTTTTATTAAAAACGTTTGGATTAATTTGTGTGTTTGTGTGTTACTTTTTTCTATTTTTACACTTTTTCTTCCCTATGGGGGCTGCCATTTTTTTTTCCATTTCTGTATGTGTCGATTAACGACACATACAGACATGGAATACGGCAGCTCCAGTCCCATAGGGACTGCGAACGGGGCCCGTTCCATCCACTTTGGTGTACACCGTGTGTGTGGGAACGGCGCATGCGCCGCTCCCACACAGTCCGATTTGAAATGCGCGCCGTCCGGCGCCATTTTCCTGTGGACCGGAAGTCGCGGTCGGGCAGTAAGATTACTACTTCCGGTCGCGGCTTCCGGACTCGTGCACATGGAGCAGCGGCACCAGACGGAGCGGACGGACCGGAGGGAGCGGCGGCGACTGGAGCAGGTAAGTGATTTCTATGTATGTGCGTGTTTCAGTGTGTTTTACTAGTGTATGTAAACCTTCTACACTGTGTGTTAGCTCAAAAAATGGCGACACACAGTGTAGGAGGTTAGACCGTTCAAACCCCTCGTTTCTCCCGGCACTAGCCAGGATAAAGGAGGGGGGGATTCTGAGAGCTCACTAGAGCGAGGGATTTTTTCACAATTTTGCAGCATAAAGCAATATGGTTGCTTTACCACATGCAATGCTGCAATTTTGGGAATTGCTCCATCTAGTGACCAGTGCTGGGAAATATTATAAATTGAATCCAATTTATAATATTTCCTGACTCGTGGAAAAAATAAAAAAAATTAGAACAATGTTTAATCACCTACACACTAATTGTTTAACTAAAAAAAACAAAACATGTTTTTCTGGCAACACATTCCCTTTAAAGTTCACCAGGAAACTTTCCCAAACCTGCAGATCCTCTCTTAATGCCATCGTTATTCTAATTTTATGTTGTCCTGCCTTCACTCCTGCCGTACTCAACTGTAAACGCCTGGAAAATACTTTGCCCATTGGAATCACCCTACACGCAAAATTAAGGGAACCCAACAGCGACTGCATCTTTCTTAATGTCTTCTTCCCGCTGGCTTTCACCTCCCTTACCTCCTCCAACAATGCCTTCACCTTCTTGACAGGTAACCTACACCCTCTGCAAACACCAATGTAAAAATGAACTGAATGCTTCAGAATATGCGCATGAAATGGCGCAACCCATAGGTAAACATTTATCTATGAAAAACTTTCCCTTGAAACGACACCCTGTGTATTTAAAACTCTCCGGATGCAATGGTAACAATCTAAAAGCGGATTCAATATGTACCTTGGACATCAATGCCCCCTTTCCACATCCTCTTACCCTTTCTACCGCTGACTCAAATGACTGATAATGTACCTCGCTCACTTCCTTTCCTATTGCATCGCTGACCGACCCCCTCTTTGGTAAGACCGGTGCTGAATCATCCTGTAATTACCCACCTCTTTCTTGGGAACCACCCCCAAAGGTGATACCACCATGCCTTCAACTGGTGGAGCATCAAAAGGCCACTCTATTCTCCCTAACCCCACCTTCTTCCACAACTTCTCCTCCAACACTCCCGGTAACATATCAGCCGATTTCAAGTTTCTAAATTTTTTGGAACCTTGCACATCTCCCTCAACAGGTAATATAAAACCAAATTTAAACTCCTCCTCCAAAAGTACAGCTTTCGCCCTATCTGGATAATGCCTTAGCCACTCAATTAGCCTGTTTATGTTCACTGGTGACTGCGCCTTTTGCAAACCCTCGAAAGGAATTACTGAGCTTGCCTTCAAATTTTTTTCCCACACACTCGACCTGGGGGTGCCCTGCCCCACACTTGAAGCACGCATGTCTAAATCTACATGCAAACCCCCAATTACAGTTCCTTTCGTTATATGCCCAACAAACCATTCTGCCCTTGCTGACTTTGTTGGACCCCTATTCCCACCTGCGCCCTCTCTCTCCCCATCAATCTGGACCATAAATCCAAATCCTTCTGGCCAAAACGCAAAATCGTACTTCCTACTATCTTTTTCCTAAACGCCCTGTCGTACTCCAACAAGCCCAGTCCCCCGTAAAATCATGCGCATCAACCACCAAGTCCATGTACTTTAAGATGTTGGTGCACTGTTCCGGTCTGGATTCCACCCATACACTGGCGTAAACAAGGAACCCCTTGGTCCACTCCACAATAGTCCTCCACTGTTTCCTATCTGACTGACCGATTCCCTCCTCCTTTTCCGCTACTGCTTCCCTTGATAACTCAAAAACATCTATGTACTTCCCCTCCCTAATACGTTTCAAAACTTTCTGTGGCAAATGTGCATATGTCGGGGACAATGAGCATGCGTAAGTATCCTGACCGCCCGCCGCTAACACTTTTTCCACTAATGAGCTGTTCTTAGCCTGACCCCCCACCCTTTCTGCTCCTGCCTTACCTTTTCTATTTACAGCCTTCAAAAATTTTTTTAAAACTTTAAGCATCCTACCTTTGGTGCTGGTATCCTCCCCCTCTGACCACAAGTCCCCTTCAGATTAATCAGAATCAGACTCACCAAGCTGCTGGACCTCAGACATGCTGGTGCCGTTGGCCATGCGGCCAGCACCATTTTATAACCCTTGCTTCACCAAACCACCATTATCAGGGATGCCCTGCCCCCCCCCCTTATGCTTCCTCGGGCCTAGTCGTCCCTAATTTTGTTAGTTTTTTAAACTTTTTAAACAAGGGTGTAAAAATATATCAACAGGACATTAGAAAAAATGCCCCAAAATTATAACGGAATGAAACGGGAGGGATGAGTTTCGGTTCAGTCAGAGGACTCCCCATAATATGGGTGCTGGCCAGATGACGGTCCAGGAGCACCAGATGCCTGGTAACCGGAGGGTGGTGGTGCGACTGCTACAGCCGATGGTGTATTAGGTCTATAATTTTGCTCCTACGCGCGGTACGTAGCGTAGCCCCTGCATGGTGCACGTTCCTGTAAATATAGTGAAGGAGAAAGCGGATATTCAAATGGCTGATATGGTCGAGGTAGGGAAATTAAAGTGCTCTGACGGGCTGGGCCGCTTATGTTTCCAAAGATCCGCACCTGTTCTAAGGCGGTGAAGATGAGGTGCCAAACACTGCAGAATTTATCTGTTCAAACCGCCGTTTCAGGTACTCCTTCACCCGCAGGGAGGGGCTGTCCTCTTCCTCCTGGTGACTGGACGTTTGGCCAGGTGGGTGTTCTCCTTTGAATAGAGGGATGCGGAGGCTGAGACACGTTAGAGGTTGAGCAAGGTCTTCTGTCTCTACTATATCAATGGGTGGGGTGGCAGAGGAGGAGTCGTCCCCCTCTAAGGTCTGTTCCTTCTCCTTTTCTATGTTGCCTGCCGTACTAAAAAGATAAATATCAATGCCTAGTTTGTTGGTTTATGGTCAAGCAATGTTTTGTGTTTTATCAACATCGCATTCTAAGAGTCATCTTATTTATTTCTTGTCGAAATAGACATCAAATAGCTTTTTTTGGTAGGATGAGTTGAATTTTGTAATGGCATAATTTTCGGGTCGAAATTTAATCAGGTGGGAGGAGATACCTCCTCCCATCGAACCTGGAGCTTTGGGAAGCCAGCTATGAGTAAGTACCTGTTCGGTTCGAAACGCGTAAGCACTCTTCCTAGGAATGTTTTTAATTTGTTTTTAAGGTGAAAGTTTTGGATTTTATTTTACCGAGTGCTGGGCATCCCTTTTTTCAACATTATTTCATATTTTATTTGCTGCCGAATGGAACTACAAGATGGCGTTAGAGACATCCAAAGTGCATGGTGAGTGGACAAACAAACTTTTTTTTTCTTTTTTTGTTTTTTCTCCTATAATTTTGGGGGAACATATAAGTTATTGATTATTTTTTATAAAATTAGTTGGGGAATGAAAAAATACAGCATATCTTTTTCTTAATTTTAAATTACTGCTGTTTACCATTTGGTAAAAATAACAACAACTTTATTCTCTGGGTCAGTACAATTACAGCAATACAAAATGTATCTAGTTTAGTTATAATAATAATAATACTAATAATAATAATAATCTTTATTTATATAGCGCCAACATATTACGCAGCACTTTACAATTTAGAGAGGACATGAAACAAACAATATCAGACATTACATAGTGACAAAGTTCATTTACATTTCAAACCTGGGGAGTGAGGACCCTGCTCGCAAGAGCTTACAATCTATGAGGAAATAAGCGAGACACAAAGTGTAACAGTGTTTGTTCTGTACAATGGTCCGGCCATTTTTATAAACATGCGGTGGTAACATAAAGCTGCATGAGCCGGTCACCAGCCAGTATCCGTGTATGACGGACATGAAGAGAAGGAGTGTGAGGGAATCTTATTCTGATGACTAATCTAAAAGGAGGGCCATGGAAAGGAGTCAGATTAAGGAATGTTATAGGCCTGTCTAAATAGATGTGTTTTCAGGGCATGTTTAAAACTGTGGATATTGGGAATTAATCGGATTGTCTGGGGTAGCACATTCCAGAGGACTGGTGCAGCACGAGAGAAATCCTGGAGACGGTAGTGGGAGGTTCGGATTATGGAGGATTTTAATCTAAGGTCGTTGGCAGAACGTAGAGCCCGAGTAGGGTGGTAGACAGAGATGAGGGAGGAGATGTAAGGAGGTGCAGCACTGTGGAGAGCTTTGTGGGTGAGAGTAATAAGTTTGAATTTTATTCGGAAGGGGATGGGCAACCAGTGCAGTGACTGGCACAGATTAGAGGCGTTGGTGTAGCGGTTGGTCATAAAGATGAGCCTGGCTGCTGCATTGAGGATAGATTGTAGAGGGGAGAGTTTAGTGAGGGGAAGACCGACTAGTAATGAGTTACAGTAGTCAAGGCGAGAGTGAATCAGAGCAACAATGAGAGTTTTGGCGGTTTCCTCCGTAAGAAAAGAGCGGATTCTGGAGATGTTTTTGAGGTGAAAATGACAGGAGCGTGAAAGTGATTGTATGTGAGGAGTAAAGGAAAGATCTGAGTCAAAAATAACCCCCGAGACAGCGGGTGTGCTGCTTAGGAGTTATGATAGTGCCACACACAGAGATGGAGACATCAGGTTTAAGGAGGTTAGTAGATGGTGGGAACACAAGGAGCTCAGTTTTAGAAAGATTCAGTTTCAGATAGAGAGAGGACATGATGTTAGAGACAGCGGACAGACAATCACTGGTGTTCTGTATTAGAGCAGGGGTGATGTCACGGGAAGAGGCATATAATTGGGTGTCATCAGCGTAGAGATGGTACTGGAAGCCAAATCTGCTGATGGTTTGTCCAATTTGAGCTGTGTAGAGAGAAAAGAGCAGCAGACCTAGGACTGATCCCTGAGGAACCCCGATAGCAAGGGGAAGAGGAGAAGAAGTGGAACCAGCAAATGACACACTGAACGAGCGGTCAGAGAGATAGGAGGAAAACCAAGAGAGAGCCGCATCCTTGAGGCCAATAGAGTGGAGCATGTTAAGTAGGAGTTTGTGGTCTACAGTGTCAAAGGCTGCAGAGAGATCCAAAAGAATCAGGAGAGAGGATTTACCGTCCGAGACTTTAGTAAGGGAAGTTTCTGTGGAGTATAGAGTGCGGAAACCAGATTGTAAGGGGTCAAGAATGGAGTTAGCAGAGAGATAGCAGATAAGGTGAGAGTAGACCAAGCGTTCCAGGAGTTTGGAGATGAAGGGCAGATTAGAGACTGGTCGGTAGTTGGCAGCGCTGGATGGGTCAAGAGTTGTTTTTTTCAGTAATGGGTTTATAATGGCATGTTTAAAAGCGGAGGGAAAGATACCAGAGGAAAGAGAGAGGTTAAATATGTTAGTCAGGTGACTAGTGACAGCTGGGGAGAGGGACTGGAGGAGGTGTGAGGGGACAGGATCACTAGGGCAGGTAGAAGGACGAGAAGAAGAGAGGAGCCTCGAGACTTCTTCAGTTATTGGGTCAAATGCTGAGAGTGAAGAAGAGGGAGTGCGGGAGGGAAGGGGATCGATGTTACTAGGGGACTGGGAGATAATATCATGCCGGATGTTGTCAGTTTTAACTTAAAATAATTGGCCAGGTCTTCAGCACTGAGATCTGTGATTGGCGTCTGCACTTTAGGACTAAGGAGGGAGTGAAAAGTATCAAAGAGGCGTTTTGGATTATTAGATAGTGTGGAGATGAGAGAAGTGAAATAGACTTGTTTGGCATGGTGAAGGGCAGAGTTGTAAGTTTTGAGCATAAATTTGTAACGGAGGAAATCTGCATCCAGATGCGATTTTCTCCACAGTCGTTCGGCACATCTCAAGCACCGCTGAAGAAAGCGGGATTGAGGCGTGTGCCAGGGTTGTCGTCGTCTTTGTCGGGTGGTTCGGAGTGTAGGGGGGGCTGCTTCATCCAATGCATTTTTGAGAGTGTTATTGTAAAGTTTGGCAGCCAGATTGGGAAAGGAGAGGGAAGAGATAGGGGACAATGAGGACTGTAGACTGTCTATGAGTTTCACAGTGTTAATGGCATGTAGATTTCTGTATGTCTGATACGTAGGGATGACCTGAGGGGGCAGAGAATATTTGATAGTAAAGGAGAGAAGATTGTGGTCAGAAAGCGGGAGAGGAGAGTTAATAAAGTCAGAAACTGAGCAGAGCCGGAAGAAGACAAGGTCAAGCGAATGCTCGTCTTCATGTGTAGTTATATTTTATTCAGTTTGTCCAATAATTATTTATTTATTTTTTAAAGTGCAGGACTTTACACTCATCCGCCATAAAAAGGTTACTGACTAATCTAAGGGCCGTTGGGGACCTCCGTAAAAAGGCGGTGCTTATGGGTGCAGATCTAAGAGGTCCCTCTGTATACTCACGGTTTTGGACGTCATCCACTGCGAAAAAAAGCATTGCAAAAATGACATATGACAGCATATGGAAAAGTGGCTATTTAAAGGGGCTATTTATGGCAGTGCCAGCTCTAACAGGGCCACATGGCAGCAATATGTAAAAGGAAAAGTGATGTTGCCATCATCTCTATCAGGGCCACATAGTGGCAATTGTGAATACAGGGACTAGTTCCATCTCAGGGACCAGGGGCCAGTTAACAGGGCCTCATGGGGGCAATGCTGGGGGTGGAGTATTACTTTTGCTATTTTAAAACATAGGACTTATTTTGAATTTATCCATTTTTATTGCTGCTTTTGGCTGCTTTTGTCCCATATAGCAGGAAACATCGCCTGAGCTATCTCCTCCCATACGTCGTCTTTTTTGGCCCGCTCATGGTAGGTATTGGCCCTGTTGTCCCTCAAATCGGACTTCTTTCGGACCAGGCATATTAGGGTCAATGCGTATTACGGTCTTGCTGTGCGTATTTGCATGCAGCAAAATTGCAATGTACTACAGTACCAGCATAGACAATCGGATTCCAGGGAAACTCATGTAGACGCTGCGGTATTTTCTCGCACATAAATTGACCTGCAGTGCGGATATTAAAATCCGCAGCATGTCAATTTATCTTGCGTTTCCGCTTGCGAATTCTATCTACCTAGTGCAGAGGAAAATCGTGCCAAAACGCAGCATGAAAACGCAGCGATTTACGCATCAAAACTTAAAAACCGCACCGTAAACGCACGATCTGGTGCGGTTTTTACCTGCAAATTTCCTGTGTATTACTGCGGTTTTGTTTATTTTCTGCTGCAAAATACACAACGTGTGCATGTAGCCTTAGTCTTTCTATGTCCATCACACATGGCATGGCTGGGTGGCACTGGGTGGCAATTTGTAAAGCAGGGGCAGGCTGGAGATGTCTTCCTTTGACTGTTTCACCCAGCTCTGGCAGTACTTCCTGCTTTATTCTCAACTTTTCCTAGCAAACTATCTGAAAATCTGACCACACTCAGCAACTTGAATTGGCGAGTCTATACACCACGTTCCAAATTCCTAAATAGTCGATGCAAATGACAGTCAGTATAATCTTCAAGCCATCAACCGTTGGAGTATAATACAAATTTTATTGAACAAATCTCCTAATGATAACAGATTTTTGTTTAGAAGTAAAAAACTCAAAATGCACTGTTTCAAATTATTATGCACAAAAGAGATCAAAACATTTTAAAGGTTGTAAAGAGAACTAAAATGGTAATTTGTTGAATTTGCAGCATCAGGAGGTCATATTTACAGAAATCAAAAGCTCTTTCAATCAAAAAAAACGTAACAGGCCAAGTTACATGTTAACATAGGACCACTTCTTTGATATCACCTTTACAACTCTTGCATCCATTGAATTTGTGAGTATTTGGACAGTTTCTGCTTGAATATCTTTGCAGGATGTCAGAATAGCCTCCCAGAGCTTCTGTTTTGATGTGAACTGCCTCCCACTCTCATGAGATATTTTGCTTGAGGATGCTCCAAAGGTTCTCAATAGGGTTGAGGTCAGGGGAACATGGGGGCCACACCATGAGCTTCTCTCCTTTTATGCCCATAGCAGCCAATGACACAGAGGTATTCTTTGCAGCATGAGATGATGCATTGTCATGCATGAAGATAATTTTTCTACGGAAGGTACGGTTCTTCTTTTTGTACCACGGAAGAAAGTGTTCAGTCATAAACTCTACGTGCTTTGCAGAGGTCATTTTCACACCGTCAGGGACCCTAAAGGGGCCTACCAGCTCTCTCCCCATGATTCCAGCCCAAAACATGACTCCACCACCTCCTTCCTGACGTCGCAGCCTTGTTGGGACATGGTGGCCATTCACTAACCATCCACTATTCCATCCATCTGGACCATCCAGGGTTGCACGGCGCTCATCAGTAAACAACACGGTTTGAAAATGAGTCTTCATTTATTTCTGAGCCCACTGCAACCGTTTCTGCTTGTGAGCATTGTTTAGGGGTGGCCGAATAATAGCTTTATGCACACTTGCAAACATCTGGAGGATCCTACACCTTGAGGTTCGCGGGACTCCAGAGGCACCAGCGGCTTATACCTGTTTGCTGCTTTGTAATGGCATTTTATCAGCTGCTCACCTAATCCTATTAATTTGTCTGGCAGAAACCTTCCTCATTATGCCTTTATCTGAACGAACCCGTCTGTGCTCTGAATCAGCCACAAATCTTTTCACAGTACGATGATCACGCTTAAGTTTTCTTGAAATATCCAATGTTTTCATACCTTGTCCAAGGTATTGCACTATTTCACGCTTTTCGGCAGCAGATAGATCCTTTTTCTCTCACATATTGCTTGAAACCTGTGGCCTGCTTAATAATGTGGAACGTCCTTCTTAAGTAGTTTTCCTTTGATTGGGCATACCTGGCAAACTAATTATCACAGGTGTCTGAGATTGATTACAATGATCCAAAGAGCCCTAAGACACAATACCATCCATGAGTTTAATTGAAAAACTAATAATTAAATGTTTATGACACTTAAATTCAATGTGCATAATAATTTGGAACATGGTGTATGCTACAATTGGACTAAACTTGTGTTTGCTGCTTTTTTTTCTGCATGGACCGATGTAGAGAAAATCTGACGTGTCAATGGGCCCTTTGACTTTAATTGGTCAGTGTTCAGTCCATGTACTGTCTACACTCCGTGTGCTGTTTACACTTGGATAGCACACATACATCACTGGTCTGAATAGGTCCTAAGTCTTCCTCTGCACATTCCTTTTTTTACAGCGTTTTATTTGGCGCGTGCAATTTTTCTGTAATTTTTCCCACATTCTTTGTGCCATTTTTTCAAAATAGTGTGTTTTGGTACCTGCGTTTTCTAATGTGGCGTTTTTCACATTGCATATCATTTGATTCAAAGATGATGTGATTCAAAGTTTCCTTTTTTTAACGAATAGTTTATTCTTAAAAAAAACAAACATTAAAAACACCATAGAAAAACGCAAAACACATTTACACATGTGTTTTTTGGATAAGGAAAAAGCAAACTACAACAATGGATGTCTGGGAGAAAACACTACTATCACCACTAACTGGCTTAAAAAATGCCAAACCGGCCCCTTGCTGCGATTACAAAAAAATGTGACTAGCCCAAAAAAATACAAGACAAAAGGAAAAATGCGCTATTGTTTGTAGTCCAAATAATATTCCCCTATTGACTTCCAGATGACTACCGTTTTGGATTAAAAAAGCGCAGCAAAAAAACTCCAGGAAAAACACCACAGAAAACGTGTTGTTTTTCCTAAAAACACTGTGTGAAGGCCCCCAGAAGGGGTTTTCTCATCAGACAACTCCTGACGAAAATCATGAAAAAGCATTAGTTCATAGCACTAAACAGATATGAAAAGAGGGACGGGAATTTGGCAATTTCTGGAGTAATCCTATAATCTGCAGCGTGATTGTAATTATACTAGCACTTTGGATAAAAACACTATAGTAGTAACATGAAAAATTTGCTTCCAATCTTAAAGAGGACCTTTCACCTGCCCATAAATGTGCAGCTGAGTGTACCATATAATAGGCACTGCTGCACAAACCTTGTGTCACGTTGGGTGCGTGGACCCACTGGGCCGTACCGCCTTGAAGGTATGGCAGCTGGCCAACAGGACGCAGGTCACAGTCTATAGTTCGTATAGTGTACCTGTGGCAGCTCGGACAGTAGCAATGACAGGTTCGGCTGGGACTTGGGCAGCAGGCAGACGTCAGATGTGGTGTAGTAGGACAGGCGTGGAATACAGCACAGCACGACTACAGCTCAGCAAGGCACTTGACCAGGTAGCACAGGATACAGGTACAGGAACAGGGAACACTGGGAACTGGAAAACACTAGGAGACCATTTGCTAGACAAACTTCGGGTATGACAACAATGCTCAGGCATGAGAGGAAGGGGCTGGGCCCTTCTTATAGTTTAGAGTACACATAGGCTAATTTTGACATTTAACCCTACGGGAGCCGGCCAAGTTAAGCGGAAGTGAGCGCTGGCGTCTCCTGAGGAGGAGACTAGGGCCATCGCTCGCAGACCCATGGTTGCGGCCGTCAGGAGATGAGTGAACCTGACGGCCCGCAGCCATGGACATGACACCTTGTCTCACTTTAAAAAAAAATTTCTATCTTCCTCCGTTATTCACATATTGGTGCCGTTACATTTGGCGCCCAATATGTAAATAACCCCCTGAACTGTCAATGCTGCGTTTCTTTATTTCTACATGGCATGTGGGCGTGTTACTTATCGCTCTGACATTGTCCAATCAGCTACGGACAGTGTGAGAGCGGCTTGTTCTGTGTGATATCTTTCGCGAGATCACACAGTCTTGTCGTTCTGCAGAAAGCGTGCGCTCATTCACGTTCACGCGCACATCTCCGACGTTGCCACTCCCGACAAAACTCCCGCCACCACAGAACAGAAGACGAGGAGTAGAAGATCTGCTCACATCCAGGCATGTGTACGTTTTTAATGCACTTACTTTTTCATCAATTAATAATTATTTAAAATTTCACTTAAAGAGGCTCTGTCACCAGATTTTGCAACCCCTATCTGCTATTGCAGCAGATAGGCGCTGCAATGTAGATTACAGTAACGTTTTTATTTTTAAAAAACGAGCATTTTTGGCCAAGTTATGACCATTTTTGTAATTATGCAAATGAGGCTTGCAAAAGTCCAAGTGGGTGTGTTTAAAAGTAAAAGTCCAAGTGGGTGTGTATTATGTGCGTACATCGGGGCGTTTTTAATACTTTTACTAGCTGGGCGCTGTGAAGAGAAGTAACATCCTCTTCTCTTCAGAACGCCCAGCTTGTGACAGTGCAGATCTGTGACGTCACTCACAGGTCCTGCATCGTGACGGCCACATCGGCAGCAGAGGCTACAGTTGATTCTGCAGCAGCATCAGCGTTTGCAGGTAAGATCGACTTACCTGCAAACGCTGATGCTGCTGCAGAATCAACTGTAGGCTCTGGTGCCGATGTGGCCGTCACGATGCAGGACCTGTGAGTGACGTCACAGGTCTGCACTGTCAGAAGCTGGGCGTTCTGAAGAGAAGAGGATGTTACTTCTCATCAGAGCGCCCAGCTAGTGAAAGTATTAAAAACGCCCCGATGTACGCACATAATACACACCCACTTGGACTTTTACTTTTAAACACACCCACTTGGACTTTTGCAAGCCTCATTTGCATAATTACAAAAATGGTCATAACTTGGCCAAAAATGCTCGTTTTTTAAAAATAAAAACGTTACTGTAATCTACATTGCAGCGCCTATCTGCTGCAATAGCAGATAGGGGTTGCAAAATCTGGTGACAGAGCCTCTTTAAAAACAAATGCCTTTGCATTTCATCGGTCAACTTTTTTTGGCCTTACATTAACCCCGCCACGACTGCCATACGGCCATATACGTTCCAACTGCCGATGCCCCATGCAGTTGTCACGTATTTAAACATTGGCAGTATTCATCGAGGTTTAATGAGGGCAGAGCTGCTTCAGTGTGAGCAGCTCTGCACTAATCTATGAGCCGGCTCTCCCTACAAGTGCCAAAACCTCTTCTACTTAGTGCAGTTGCACATGACCGAGCTGCGAAAATCTATCTGCATATCGGCCGCATTTCCCAGCCCGACCATGGTACAGGTGAATGGGACTCCTGGCATCATAGACATTTATGATTATATGAGTCCCTGCATCACCATGGAACTGCTGTTCGGTATTGAACAAAATGATACCTTACGGAACAGCAGTTCCGCGGGGGAGGCAGAGACTCCTAGATCATAAAATATCTATGATGCCATGAGTCTCGCTCACCTGTACCGCGGTGGGGCCGGGTAATGCGGCCGACACACGGACCGTTTTTCACAGCCCGAACTCGGTTCTTTGCAAGAGCTGTTAGTTTCATAAAACAAGTAAGTGTTTTTTTTTTTAAAGAAACTAAGCTTAGAAGTACTGCACTGCTCACACTGAAGTAGTGCTGCATTTTTCTATCTCTCACTGCTCTCTCCCCTGTGTGTCAGCACCTCCCTCCTTCTTCTCTCTCAGTGGAAGGCTTCTGCCTAGAGATAACGGAGCCAGTGTTCATTATCTGGACACATAAGGAGCTAATGATCACCATGACTGTCTAATCATAGTGACCATAGAAGAATTTGTTTGCTTAACAAACTTTTTAGGCAGCTCTGAACTCTTAGTCTTCTTCACTCTCCCCTCACAGTAATCCAGGACAGTGAGTGTGTGTGTGTGTGTGTGTGTGTGTGTGTGTGTGTGTGTGTGTGTGTGTATATATAAATGACAAGTGTTTTTTTTCACATTTTTTGTGATTTTTCTGCTCATAATAAAAATCAAGAACACGGAATTATTTAAACTAATCTATAAAATGAAAGCCTCATAAGTCTTGTAAAAAATAAAGTCAAAATAGTTGTGATATTCAAAGGGGATATCAGAAATGGAAAATTTGACGTGGACACGAGGGTATCAATGACCCTTGGTCATGAAAAGGTTAAATACTATTTAGAAAAATGTGCACATTTGCAACCAAATGTCTTTTATTGCTCCAATGCATCTAAACAAAAAAATGTTTTTTACCAACTTTGTAAAAAATATCCTACCGTTTTGTTTACACAGCTTCTTTTATTTGCCCACCCGTTTGTCCTGGGATATGTCTCCATGGTTACAAAATATGAACAAACGGGTGTTGTCTGATCCTGCAACTATGTGTTACTTCTGTGCTTATAACTAACCTACAAAGAGTTGTAGATGGGGCAGAGGGAGTGGAGTAAGACATGAGTGCAAGACCAGAGACACATAGGGCTGCATAGGAGCTGAATACATGGCATTTTTAAATCAACACTATTTACAAAGTTCTTCATTTTCCTTATTTTAGATACATTGGAGCAATAAAAAAAATGTTTTTTTTTATAGTGGATATAACCTTGAACCCCTTAATACTGAAGGTATTTTAAACCTTAATGACCAAGAAATTTTTTATGTTTTTCCATCGTGGCATTCATAAGCTCCTGGGGTGTATGTCTCAGGTGGCATATATCGGTCACTGAAATGGCATAAATGTATAGAAAATTGCAAATCTCACTCTGCACCATCTGCTGCACGATACCTTTGACACAATACCTGTGGTGTCAAAATGCTCATTACACCTCTAGATGACTGCCTTAAGCAGTGTAATTTTTAAAATTGGGTCACTTCTCAGGGATTTCAACTGTACTGATCTTTGGGGCTCTGCAATTGCTATATGGCACCTGAAATCCAATCTAGCAAAATCTGGGCTCCAGACAACACATAGCCATCATCCCCTTCTGAGCCCTCTCATGGACCAAAAAAGCAGTTTATCACCACAAATGGGGTATTGCCGCACTCAGGAGAAATTGTGCAACAAAATTGGGTATTTGTTTCCTTGTGAAAAAAACGAATTTTTAGCAAAATGACATATTATTGGAAATAAATGACATTTGTTTTATTTCACAGCTCAATTCAAATAAGTTCTGTGAAAAAAACTGTGGGGTCAAAATGGCCACAAAATCTGGACTCCAAAGAACACATAGCACTCCTTCCCTTCCAAGCACTCCCATGGGCCAAACGGCAGTTTATCACTACAAATGGGGTATTGCTGCAATCGAGAAATTGCGCAACAAAATGGGGTATTTTATTCCTTGTGTAAATAAGACATTTTGAGCAAAAAACACCATTATTGGAAAAAAAAAAATTATTTCACAGCCCAATTCAAATATGTTCTGTGAAAAAACAGTTTGGTCAAAATGGTTACAACACCTATAAATTAATTTCTTGACTGGTGTGGTTTCAAAAAATGGGATCTCTTGGGGTTGTTTTCTATGTTTTTGCACCACAAGACCTCTTCAAACCTGACATGGTGCCTAAAATATATTCTAATTAAAAAGAGGCCCCAAAATCCACCAGGTGATCCATTGCTTCTGAGGCCTTTGTTTTAGTCCAGTAGCATACTAGGGCCAAATGTGGGACATTTCTAAAAACAGCAGAATCTTGGCAATACATATTTAGTTGTGTTTCTCTAAGAAAACCGTCTGTGTTACAAAAAATAAATTGATTACATTTGAATTTATGCAAGAAAAATGAAATGTGCAAATTTCACATCCACTTTGCTTTAATTCCTGTGATACGCCTAAAGGGTTAAGAAACGTTGTAAATGCTGTTTTGAATACTTTGAGGTGTCCAGTTTTTAAAATGGGGTGTTTTATGGGGGTTTCTAATATATAGGCCCCTCAAAGCCACTTCAGAACTGAACTGGTAAAAAAAAAAGGCTTTTGAAATTTTCTTGAAAACATCATAAATTTCTGCTGAAGTTCTAAGCCGTGTAACATCCTAGAAAAATAAAAGAATGTTCAAAAAATTATGCTAAGTAGACATATGGGAGATGTTGATTAGTAACTATTTTGTGTGTATAACCATAGTCATAAAAATTCAGATTTTAGTACATTTTCTCAAAATTTTTCTATTTTTTACAAATAAAGACTAAATGTATCAACCAATTTTTATCACTTACATAAAGTACAATGTGTCATGAGAAAACATTCTCAGAATCGCTTGGATTAATAAAAGTAGTCCAAAGTTATTACCACATAAAGTGACACGTCAGATTTGAAAAATGGGGTCTGAGCCTTAAGGTCCAAACTAGGCTGCATCATTAAGGGTTTAAAGGCTATGTAAACCTTTAAATGCCATTTATTTTTTTTTTTAATAAAAAGATCAGTCAGTGTGGTTGGTGCAACTTTATAGACTTTACTTTTTGAGATACAGCTGCTCTGTATTCTGCAGCTGTATTGTTCGCTAAATCCTGCTACCATCAGATCCGCTGGACTGATTAATTCAGGCAGGGCCGGTCCTAGGATAGATGGCGCCCTGTGCAAAATGATCTTTCGACACCACACCCCATGATTTAAAAAAAATGCCCCATAAAAAAAATTGTAATGCCCCTTTAGTATACAGTATAATAATAATAATAATATTTAATAATATAATATATTTGTAATGATGGGGGTAGGGAAACAGACAAGTGAGCCCTAATCTACCCGCCACTCAGTCCCTGCCTACTTGCAACGACCCGCCCTAGGCGACGGGGTACAACTGGGCGACGGTCCCTATGCTCAGTAAGTGCACGACAGACAAACAGACAAGGGTACACAGAAGCTAAGGGAAATGGGGCAGTTGCCCACGGCAACACCGTGAGCAACAAGAGTGGTGAACGAGCCGTGTCAAACCAGGAGAGTACGAGGTACCAAACGCAGAGCAGGAGAGTAGTGAACAAGCCGAGTCAAACCAGGAGTGTACGAGGTACCAAACGCAGAGCAGGAGAGTAGTCAGTAAGCCAGGGTCAGTATGAAGCAGGGTCAAATAGTTCAGAAGCTGCAGCAGGGCCAGGAAACCAAACGAGAAGAATCACAAGCAAGTAGGAACAGGAAAGGCAGGTATAAATAGACAGAGGGCGGGAGCTAGCTCCGTCTGGCCAGGCTGTGATAGGCTCTCCCACTCCTAAGCCTGCCATCCTGAGTGGTGGAAGATGGAGTCAGTCTCACAGACATAGAAGCAGGTGCAGACTGATTACCCATGGGCGTTGACACAGAAGCTGTGCCTGGCAGATCCTTTACAATATTACAACCCCTTCAAGTACACAGTATTTTGTCCGCTAATTGTGCCCACAGTATTATGCCACCTGTAGTACCCCTACACCGATTAATGTCAGCTTAGTGGCCCACACACAGTATAGTACCCCCCTGTAGATTTTGCCATATAGTCTTCCTGTAAACAGTGCAATAATCCCCCACCTCCTTTTTGTAGATCGTGCCATACAGTCCCCCACCTCCCCCTTGTAGACAGTTCCCCCAAACAAAAACAAAAACTGTACTCACCTAGGCCCTGTTCCCATGACGAACTGAGCTGCTCCATGACGGGATCCTGTAGCCTAGTACAGAGTTTCCCAACCTTTTCGGATTAGAGGCAGCACTGGAAAAATAACATTTCCTCAGGGCCCCCCTACCAGAAATTGTTTCGAGAAAGACAGAAAACAGCTAAGAACAAGCACTACACTCGTAGGGTATGTTCACACACGTTTTTTGTAAGGCAAAAAAAATCTGCCTCAAAATTCCTTCAGCAACTGACAGCGTTGTGTGACCTTTTTTTGTGTTTTTTCTTAAGCTGTTGAAGCGAATGTAAAAGACGCAGGAAAAAAAAGCTCCAAACGAGCGCCGCAGGCATTTTCTGCCTCCTATTCATTTCAGTTGGAGGTCAGAGGTGGAAACCACTTGAAGACCATCAGCCCATCACTCACAGATTCCCCCTGTAGGTAGCGCCACACAGCCCCTTGTAGGTTGCGTCACACAGCCCTTTGTGGGTAGCGCCACACAGCCCCCTTGTGGGTAGCGCCACACAGCCCCCTTGTGGGTAGCGCCACACAGCCCCTTGTGGGTAGCGCCACACAGCCCCCTTGTGGGTAGCACCACACAGCACCCTTGTAGGTAGCGCCACACAGCCCCCTTGTAGGTAGCACCAGACAGCCCCCTTGTAGGTAGTGCCAGACAGCCCCCTTGTAGGTAGCGCCAGACAGCCCCCTTGTAGGTAGCGCCAGACAGCCCCCTTGTAGGAAGCGCCACACAGCTCCCTTGTAGATAGCGCCACAAAGCCCCCTTGTAGGTAACGCCACACAGCCCCCTTGTAGATAGCGCCACACAGCCCCCTTGTAGATAGCACCACACAGCCCCCTGCAAAGAGCGCCACACAGCCCCCTGTAGAGTGTGCCACACAGCCCCCTGGTAGGGAGTGCCACACAGCCCCCTGGTAGGGAGTGCAACACAGCCCCCTGCTATGGAGTGCCGCACAGCCCCCTGCTATGGAGTGCCGCACAGACCCCTGGTAGGGAGTGCCGCACAGACCCCTGGTAGGGAGTGCTGCACAGACCCCTGGTAAGGAGTGCCACACAGCCCCCTGGTAGGGAGTGCCACACAGCCCACAGCCCCCTGGTTGGTAGTGCCACACAGCCCACAGTCCCCTGGTTGGTAGTGCCACACAGCCCCCTGGTTGGTAGTGCCACACAGCCCCCTGGTTGGTAGTGCCACATCCCACAGCCCCCTGGTTGGTAGTGCCACACAGCCCCCTGATAGGTAGTGCGACACTGCCCACAGCCCCCTTGTAGGTAGTGCAAGGACTATGAAATGAACCTGATAGCTGGCGGGCAATAGATATTCAAAAAAGGACAACTGTGCAGGAGCACACAAAATACCCAGCTTTCCTAGCTATCAAATAAATGTGGGGAAATAAACTAAGATATAACGGATATAACTTTTATTTAGTCTAGCTAAAGGATTAATCCTTTTAGCTAGATTAAATAAAAGTTATATCTTAGTTTATTTCGACACATTTATTTGATAGCCGGGAAAGCTGGGTATTTTGTGTGCTCCTGCACAGTTGTCCATTTTTGTAGGTAGTGCCACACAGCCCCCTTGTAGATAGCAAACCCCCCACTTCCAGTATAGATAGTGGCGCCACTGTAGCTCCCTGAAGGAGCGGAATCCCCGTGTGGCCGTTGCCGACGATGTGACCGTCGATTCCACTCCAGGAGAAGCTCCTGTCGTCTGTGTCCATGACGTCATTGGCTTCTCCTAGAGTGGAATCCCCGGTCATAGCGTCTGCATCAAGGAGTTCATCAAGGAGACATTAAAGAGCGCTCCAGGAGCGGAATCCCCAGCCACACGGGGATTCCGCTCCCTCAGGGAGCTACAGTGGCGCTAGTAGATAGCAGGGAGATACCGCCCTCAAACCCGGTGTCACCGCTAGCAGCCTCTATGGCTGCTAAAGCGGTAGCGACATCCACTAAGTGAAGAAGCGCCTGGGCGGAAAGGTGACTGCCTAAGGCTGGCCCTGGGTGCAGTTAGTGAGTGGCACCTGACCCGCTGGTAGTTGCAATGGTGCGGAGATACACACACCTGCTGGGTCCCCTCTTGCAGTGTGGCGGCTGGCGCCCTGTGCGACTGTACTGGTCAAACGTATCTAAGGCCGGCCATGGATTCAGGTCATAGTGAAAGATACAGCAGCTCTGTATGGACTATACAGAGCTGCTGTATCTCAAAAAGTAAAAATAATTTTTAATGAAAACTATTTATAAAGATGCACCAGACTGCCCCTAAATAAATTAAATCTTCATGTGAATTCATCACTTGAATAGGAGCAGTACTGCTGCTCGGCCACTATTCCGTTGCCGGAGCTGACTGTTTCCGGCATGTAAGTCCGGTGCACGGAGGCACCAGATCAGGTGATATGTGCGGGGTCCGGGTGTCGGACCCCCACAGATCATGTACTGATGATTTATCCGGTGGATAGGTCATCAGTTGTCAGAAGGTGGAAAACCCCTTTAATGTTGTAATTACATGGGTTTAATTGCGGTTTCTGGGGTGTATACATCTCATGTATATACTTCAACATGCACATAGAATCAGGATACCTCAAGTTGGTTGATAGGGGTGTATTTTTTTCTAATCTCACACATCTTCTTTAACATCACATACTGTATATGTCTGAAGTGTGTAAAACTCCTCAGCCATAGCATTAAAACCGCTGACAGGTGAATAACATTGGTTATTTCTTGACAATGGCGCCAGTCAAGGGGTAGGATATATTAGGCAGCAAGTGAACTGTCTGTTCTTAAAGTTCATGTTTTGAAAGCTGGAAAAATGGACAAGCGTAAGGGTCTGAGTAACTTTGTCAGGGGCCATATTGTGATGGCTAGATGAATTTCCAAAATGGTAGGTCTTCTGGGTGTGCAGTGGTTAGTACTTTTTAAATGTGATCCAAGCAAGGACAGCCGGAAAACGGGCAACAAGGAGAAGACTAGCCAGCCTGTTCCAATTCCACAGAAGAGCTGCTGTAGCACAGGTTACTGAAAAGCTTACTGCTAGCTATGATCAGAACATACAGTGCATCTCAGCTTGCTGCATTTGAGGTATCAGTATCTGAACCCAGAGACTCCTGTGTCCCAGGATGTGGCTCTTCTCATTGAGCCATCTGAAATATTGGACAGCTCCACTGAATCTATTGTACAGGTTCTCTTGACTTTTGCCTCTCTGGATACCCTTTCTTGATTGCCTGATTGGTCTCACCCTTTAGACTTGCTATAAAAGTCTGGCCCTTGCATTTCCTGATTGCCAGACTATTGCGCTTCCTACCTGTAGCCTAGTTTGTTGCTGCCTCTCTACTAACTGTTGCTGCTCGTTTGTGTACCAAACTTTAGTTGTTTCCCTAGCACGTGTCTGCCTCGCGCTAAATCTTGTTGCCGCTTACTTGTGTACTGATCCTGGACTGTTACTTGACTGCTCTTGCTAATAGTACCCTCTCGCCTGGTCGTTTCAGCCTCCGAACTCAGAATCTGTTACAGGCCTTGACATGGGGCTGCATACTGGTCAGAGTATCCAGGCTGACATCCCAAAGCCCCTACACATGAACATTAGAACTGAACCATGGGGCAATTCAAGAAGGTGGTCTGGTCTAATTAATCACATTTTATTTTACATTATGTGGACGACCAGGTGCGTATGTTGCTTACCTGTGAAAAATATGCACTATGGGAAGAAGGCAAGACAGCGGGGGCAATGTAATGCTTTGGGCACTGTCCTGCTGGGAAATGTTGGGTCCTGACATTCATGTGAATGTTAATTTGTACCGGCTGCGATAACTTTGCAGACCAAGCACACCCCTTCATGACATCTATATTCCCTACAAGCAGTGGCCTCTTTTAGCAGGATAATGCTTCTTGCCACACTGTAATATTTGTCTTGGAATGGTTTGAGGAATATGACGGAGTTCGAGGTGTTGACTTGGCCCTCAGATTCTCTAGTTACATAGTTAGTACGGTTAAAAAGATACATCTCCATCAAGTTCAACCAAGGGATGGGAAAAGGGACACATAGGAGCTAATATTTTTTTGTTCTTAATCTGATCTAGCATTTGGGAGATGTGTTGGAAAAACAAGTCCGATCCATGGAGGGCACATCTCGCAACTTACAGAACTTAAAGAGGCTCTGTCACCACATTATAAGTGCCCTATCTCCTACATAAGGAGATCGGCGCTGTAATGTAGGTGACAGTAATGCTTTTTATTTTAAAAATCGATCTATTTTTACCACTTTATTAGCGATTTTGGTTTATGCTAATGAGTTTCTTAATGCCCAAGTGGGCGTGTTTTTACTTTCGACCAAGTGGGCGTTGTACAGAGGAGTGTATGACTCTGACCAATCAGTGACCAATCAGCATCATGCACTCCTCTCCATTGATTTACACAGCAGCATCGCGTTCTTACTAGAACGCGATGTGCAGCCACATACACAGACATTAACGTTAATCAAGTGTCCTGATAATGAATATACATGACCTCCAGCCAGGACGTCATGTGCATTCAGAATCCTGACACTTCTGAATCTTTTCTGTGAGATTTCCAGCAAGGGAAACAAAATCTCGTTTACCTCGTAATCTCGCGAGATTATGCGTGGCTTGCTGGAATCTCACAGAAAAGATTCAGAAGTGTCAGGATTCTGAATACACATGACGTCCAGGCTGGAGGTCATGTATATTCATTATCAGGACACTTGATTAACGTTTATGTCTGGGAATGTGGCTGCACATTGTGTTCTAGTAAGAATGCGATGCTGCTGTGTAAATGAATGGAAAGGAGTGTATGACGCTGACTGGTCACTGATTGGTCAGCGTCATACACTCTGTACAACGCCCACTTGGTCGAAAGTAAAAACACGCCCACTTGGGCATTAAGAAACTCATTAGCATAAAGCTAAAAATCGCTAATAAAGTGGTTTAAAATAGATCGTTTTTCTAAATAAAAAGCATTACTGTCACCTACATTACAGCGCCGATCTCCTTATGTAGGAGATAGGGCACTTATAATGTGGTGCAGAGCCTCTTTAAAGAGGCTCTGTCACCACATTATAAGTGTCCTATCTCCTACATAAGGAGATCGGCGCTATAATGTAGGTGACAGCAGTGCTTTTTATTTAAAAAAACAATCTACTTTCACCACGTTATTAGCGATTTTAGCTTTATGCTAATTAGTTTCTCAATGGACAACTGGGCGTGTTTTACTATTGACCAAGTGGGCGTTGTACAGATGAGTGTAATACGCTGACCAATCAGCGTCATACACTACTCTCCATTAATTTACTCAGCGCATAGGGATCCTTTTAGATCGCTATGTGCTGTCTTATACTAACACATTAACGATACTGAAATGTTTAGACAGTGAATAGACATTCCACGGGATGTCTATTCACAATCTCTGCACTTCGTTAATGTTTCTGTGATAGTTACAGCAGATCAAGCGTAATCTCGTTGTAATCTGTCACTTATAGCGTAATCTCGAGGGGTTTACCCTTGCTCTGCTGTAACTACCAAAGAAACATTAACGAAGTGCTGAGATTATCAATAGACATCCCGTGGAATGTCTATTCACTGTCTAAACACTTCAGTATTGTTAATGTGTTAGTATAAGACAGCACATACTTATCTAAAAGGATCCCTATGTGCTGAGGAAATGAATGGAGAGAAGTGTATGACACTGATTGGTCAGCATCATACACTCCTCTGTACAACGCCCACTTGGTCAATAGTAAAACACGGCCAGTTGTCCATAGAGAATCTCATTAGCATAAAGCTAAAATCGCTAATAACATGGTGAAAATAGATTGTTTTTTTTTATAAAAAGCACTGCTGTCATCTACATTATAGCGCCGATCTCTTATTGAAGGAGATAGGGCACTTATAATGTGGTGACAGAGTGTCTTTAAAGGATCTAAGGCTAACACCTTGGTGCCAGATAACACAGGACACTTTCAGAGGTATTGTGATGTCCATGCTTCAACCGGTCAGAGCTTTTTTGTTGACACAAGGGGGACCTACACAATATTATACAGGTGGTTTTAATGTTATGTCTGATTGAGTGTATATGAATATGAATAGTGTAATAGTGAAAAGTCAACATTCATATATAAATCTCTCTGAGGTCACGTGACCACTTAATAAACCTGCCCTCTTTCAGATCTAAAATCATGAAACATATACAAAATATAAACTTTCATAGAATAAAGGTCCATTTACACGTTGCGGTCATATCACCATTTTTGACGCAATTTTCATAAAATTGCAGCAAAATATGCAGCTGAACCCGCAATGTGACCAATGTTGGTCGCCTACGTGTTAAAAAACTATTTTCGAAAATTTATAATAGTACACAATCCTTCAACCTTGGTTTCAAAGCTTAATCAACCTAGAACTCTTTCATTTCAGCTATGAATTTGTTTCTATGTGTAGAGTTAATTTATTTTGTCATTGGCAGGGTGCTGTTAAAAACAATAGGTCTTTCGGTTCCAGGTAAACAGAAGTTAAAGTTGACATCCAGATTTTTATTACCCCGTTTTGTGTAGCCCTGTAGTTGGTCTTATGTTTTTTGAAAAATATTTTTATTAAAGATTATCACAAGTGTACAAAACATGAAAACAGACAAAACAGATAAAAACAAGGACATTTATGCAACAACACCGAAAAAGGCCATACTTACAAATGGACACAGCCAGGTCTGAAACGCTGATGAAGGCGAGTGAGCAGGTGCTTTAAATAATAATAGCCACTCCCACTAGTCTTGAGGGGAGTGGTATGTGGTGCATGGGATGTGTAGTAAGAAATAATAAATGAATAGTGTATGTGCAAGTGTAATAATGTGAGTGAAATATAGGGGGCAGTAATGAGTAAAGTGCCTAAAAAATGAATAAAATAAATAATGGGATGCAAGTGTGTGAAACATGGAGGAATAGTGTGTAAGTCATGAGGCGCAACGTAACTAGCCAGGTAGAAGCCTATTTGTGACGCCTTGATAATTCATAGAGCGGGCTACCCTGCTTGCTAGGCCAAACAACAACACACCATGCTCTCCCAGCATCAAAGACCTGGCTGTGTCCAAAAGAAGCGAATATAAGTAATAATGAAAAATACCTGGGGTATTAGTGATCATTTTGGCCAAAAGGACGCAAGCTCGCAATCCACGACAAGGATCCCCAGACTTGCGAGTCCCTAACTGGAGCGAAAAGCTCCTGATGTACAGACAAAACAGATAAAAACAAGGACATTTATGCAACAACACCGAAAAAGGCCATACTTACAAATGGACACAGCCAGGTCTGAAACGCTGATGAAGGCGAGTGAGCAGGTGCTTTAAATAATAATAGCCACTCCCACTAGTCTTGAGGGGAGTGGTATGTGGTGCATGGGATGTGTAGTAAGAAATAATAAATGAATAGTGTATGTGCAAGTGTAATAATGTGAGTGAAATATAGGGGGCAGTAATGAGTAAAGTGCCTAAAAAATGAATAAAATAAATAATGGGATGCAAGTGTGTGAAACATGGAGGAATAGTGTGTAAGTCATGAGGCGCAACGTAACTAGCCAGGTAGAAGCCTATTTGTGACGCCTTGATAATTCATAGAGCGGGCTACCCTGCTTGCTAGGCCAAACAACAACACACCATGCTCTCCCAGCATCAAAGACCTGGCTGTGTCCAAAAGAAGCGAATATAAGTAATAATGAAAAATACCTGGGGTATTAGTGATCATTTTGGCCAAAAGGACGCAAGCTCGCAATCCACGACAAGGATCCCCAGACTTGCGAGTCCCTAACTGGAGCGAAAAGCTCCTGATGTACAGACAAAACAGATAAAAACAAGGACATTTATGCAACAACACCGAAAAAGGCCATACTTACAAATGGACACAGCCAGGTCTGAAACGCTGATGAAGGCGAGTGAGCAGGTGCTTTAAATAATAATAGCCACTCCCACTAGTCTTGAGGGGAGTGGTATGTGGTGCATGGGATGTGTAGTAAGAAATAATAAATGAATAGTGTATGTGCAAGTGTAATAATGTGAGTGAAATATAGGGGGCAGTAATGAGTAAAGTGCCTAAAAAATGAATAAAATAAATAATGGGATGCAAGTGTGTGAAACATGGAGGAATAGTGTGTAAGTCATGAGGCGCAACGTAACTAGCCAGGTAGAAGCCTATTTGTGACGCCTTGATAATTCATAGAGCGGGCTACCCTGCTTGCTAGGCCAAACAACAACACACCACATGAAAACAAGGGAAGGAAGCAGACAATCCTTTGTCTAGGTAAGGAATAGTTAAAGAGGCTCTGTCACCACATTATAAGTGCCCTATCTTCTACATAATGTGATCGGCGCTGTAATGTACATTACAGCAGTGTTTTTATTTCGAAAAACGATAATTATTGCTGAAGTTATGACCTATTTTAGCTTTATTCTAATGACTTTCTTAATAGACAGCTGGGCGTGTTTTACTTTTTGACCAAGTGGGCGTTGTGGAGAGAAGGGTATGACGCTGACCAATCAGTGACCAATCAGCGTCATACACTTCTCTCCATTCATTTAGTCAGCACATAGTGATCTCAGTAACGTTTGTGTGTGATTTACAGCACAGCACATCAAGATCACGCTGGGCTGTCATTTACAGCGTAATCTCACGAGATTACGCTTGCTGTGCTGCAAATCCCACACAATCGTTTCCGAAGTGTCAGGATTGTGAATAGACATCACGTCCCGGCTGGAGGTGATGTCTATTAACTATCAGGACACTTCAGTAACGTTAGTGTGTGTATGTGGCTGCACATAGTGATCTAGTAAGATCACTATGTGCTGACTAAACTAATGTATGACGCTGATTGGTCACTGGTTGGTCAGCGTCATACACTTCTCTCCACAACGCCCACTTTGTCAAAAAGTAAAACACGCCCAGTTGTCTATTAAGAAAGTAATTAGCATAATGCTAAAATAGGTCATAACTCAGTCAAAAATGAATAAACACTGCTGTAATCTACATTACAGCGCCGATCACATTATGTAGAAGATAGGCCACTTATAATGTGGTGACAGAGCCTATTTAACAGCTATCATTTCGGAGCACTCACCGCTCTTTTTACAGTTAGTTCAATAGTTAGGTCCTTATATATTTAGCAATTGTTGATCTAGCATATGAAAATGAGTCGAATAAGAAACTAATGAGAAAAAAGGGAAAAGAAGGAAGAGAAAAAAAAGAGGAAGCCAGATAGCCGAGAACAGCGGCCACCAGCGCTACAGTCCCCCCCCCCTTGACGCCCCCTCTTCTTAGGACCAAAATGCTGGAGGAACGTCTTGATGAGCGCAGTACTATCAATGTTCTCTTCAGGTTCCCATGATCTCTCCTCAGGACCAAACCCCTTCCAGTCAACCAGGTAGAAGATTTTTCCTCCTACCATTTTATAATCCAGAATCTCCTTGATATCGAAGATGTCAGAAGCACCACTGGGAGAGGTCACAAGACCAGGAGTTTTGCTGTAGCGATTCAGAACCAGGGGCTTTAGGAGAGAGACATGGAAAGAGTTGGGAATTTTGAGAGTTGGGGGCAGCCATAGTTTATATGTTACGGCGCGGGGTGTGGACCCACTGGGCCGTACTGCATAGCGGGATAGCAGCTGGCCAACTAGGTAGAAAACAATGTCTATAGTCCAAAACGGTTACCTGAGGCAATGTAGACAGCAGCGGTGACACAACTTGACTTTCACTGTAGATGGCACAGTAGATGCAGCGGAAGACACAACTTGACTTTACTGTAGATGGCACAGTAGATGCAGCGGAAGACACAACTTGACTGTCACTGTAGAAGGCACAGAGGCACGGTAGCACGGGATACACTGTACAGGCAGCAGGAACCGGGAAAAAACTGGGAACTGGAAAACACTAGGAGACCATTTGCAAGACAAACTTTAGGTAGGCAACAAAGCTCAGGCAAGGATCAAGTGGGCAGAGCCCTTTTTATAGTCCAGCAGCATTTTGGGCTAATTACTGATTAAAGACAACTGGACGCGTACTGGCCCTTTAAGGCCGTGCACGTGCGGGCGTGCGCGCCCTGCGGAAAACAGTCCCAGAACTTGGAAGTGAGTGCCGGCATCTCCCTGGAGGGAGATGCCGTCGAGAACACAGACGTCCATGGCCGGGGCCGTCAAAGGGTAAATCTGAACGACGGCCCTCGGCCATAAACGTTACATTGATTTGTTATAGAACTACAAAAGGACCAAGAAATCTGGGAGCACATTTGTAAGAGGGGATTTTTAAATGAATATTCTTCGAAGATAACCAGACTTTAGTTCTGGGAATAAACTGAGGTGGTCTTCTTTTTCTATCAGCATTTTTTTTCATGCGGTCTACCACCTGTAGGATAGAAGACTTGATCTGCTGCCAGATATGAAGAAAGTCTTCAAATAAAGAGTTAGCTGCAGGTACTTGAGATGTAGCAGGCACTGTAAGAGGAACACGTGGATGTTGGCTGCATACAATGAAGAATGGGGTAGAGGAAGTAGATTTACTCGTGTGGTTGTTGTATAAAAACTCAGCCCAAGGAAGCAGCTGCACCCAGTTTTCGTGTTGTACAAAAATAAAATGACGAAGATAATTCTCCAGTATTTAATTAATTATTTCTACTTGGCCGCTAGATTGAGGGTTGTATGCAGAAGAAAATAAGTTTATGGGGGGTTCTCCTGAATTTTGAAGTAAATTGTAATCCCCGATCAGACACGATATGGAGGGGCAGTCTGTGGAGACGAAAGATATGCTGTATGAATAGATTTGCCAGACGAGGAGCAGAAGGAAGGCCAGTTAGTGGGATGAAATGTGTCATCTTAGAAAAGCGATCCACCACGACCCAGGCAGTAGTGCAACCTGCAGGAGGAGGAAGGTCGGTGATAAAAATCCATGGCAATGTGTTGCCAAGGTCCATCAGGAAAGGGCAGAGGCTGAAGCAGACCGGCAGGCTTGGAATGAGAGGATTTGTCTTGGGCACAATTGGTACAAAAGGCCACATACTTCTCAACATCTCTAGGCAGCATGGGCCACCAGTAATGACAAGATATAAAGTCCCGTGTCTTACAGACACCAGAGTGCCCAGCCAGTTTGGAATTGTGTCCCCAGAGGAGGATCCTCTTCCTGTCTGCAGGACGAGCAAAAATCTTTCCAGGGGGCATGTCTCTAATTTGTAAAGGGTTCTCGGCAATAATCCTGGAAGGATCTATGATATATTGGGGAGCCTCTTCCGTGTCATCCGTCTCTAATGACCGAGATAGAGCATCGGCCCTCACATTTTTATCTGCGGGGCGGAAGTGAAGCAAGAAGTGGAACCGGGCAAAAAACAGTGTCTACCTGGCTTGATGAGGATTTAATTATTGCACAGACTGAGGGTACGTCAGATTCTTGTGGTCTGTATAGATGATGATGGGGTGAATAGCGCCCTGCAGCAGATGTCTCCATTCCTCCAAGGCCAACTTGACGGCCAGTAACTCCCGATCCCCAATGGAGTAGTTGGGCTCTGCAGGACAGAACAGTTTGGAGAAGAAGCCACAGACCACTGGCTTACCCTTGTAGTTTCTCTGAAACAGTAGTGCTCTAGCACCAACTGAAGAAGCATCTACCTTTAGTATGAACTGTCGACACATCAGGATGATGAAGAACTGAGGCTGAAGTGAAGTGGTATATGCTGATTCTGCCTCTGTGGTCCAAACCTTGGTGTTCACCCCTTCTTAGTAAGAGCAAGATTGGAGCAGTCAGAGACTAGAAGTGTGGGATAAACTGCCAGTAAAAATGAGAGAATCCCAGAAATCGCTGAATGGCTCGAAGGCCCTGCGGTTGTGGCCACTCTAACACGGACCTCACCTTCTCTGGATCCATCTTGAGTCCACGATCAGAGACCATGTAGCCCAGGAAAGGCAGGGAGTTCCTCTCAAACATACATTAACCGCGACAGGACTTGGCGAACAATCATCCGATGCGTCATCAGATCTGGTGAATAGATCAGGATGCCGTCCAAGTATACCACCACACAGACATACAGAAGATCTTGGAAGATGTCATTCACAAATTCCTGAAATACAGCTAGAGCGTTACACAGACCAAAGGGCATCACAAGATAAACATAGTGACCGTCTCGGGTGTTGAATGCGGTCTTCCATTCATCACCTTGACGGATCCGAATCAAGTTATAGGCCCCACGTAGATCCAGCTTTGTAAAAATCTTGGCTCTACAAATTCGATCGAAGAGCTCTGAGATTAGCGGTAAGGGGTACTTCTTTTTGACCATGATTTGATTCAAGCCACGGTAATCAATACATGGTCGAAGTGAGCCATATTTTTTTTTTAATGAATAAGAATCCTGCTCCAGCCGGAGATTATTTCCGGATGAACCCTCCTCTCAAGTTTCTCCTTGACGTAAGCCGACATGGCCTGGGTCTCTTGCAAGGAGAGGGGATAGACCCATCCACGAGCGGGTGAGACGTCAGGAAGCAGTTCAATAGGACAATCGGAATGATGAGGAGGAAAAACCTCTGCCTCCTTTTTACTAAAGACGTCTGCAAAGCTGCCATAATGTGTGGGTAGACCAGAGAGTGACGGAGGCATTGGAGGCAGAACAAGACGAACCTGTGGCAGGCAGCGTTGAAGACACTTGGACCCAAATTGGAGGACCTCTCCAGAACTCCAGTGGAGAACCTGGGCATGTAGACGAAGCCAAGGCAAGGCCAAAAGAATAGGGTTGATAGATTTTGACAAGACGAAGAAGGCAATCTGTTCCGAATGGAGGCTTCTGATTTGTAGTCTCAACGGTTCCGTGATGCCAGGGGTCTCTCCAGAGGAACCGTGGCCAGATGGCGACGATCTACTAGGTCTTGCTGAATGAAATTTGCAGCTGCTCCGGAGTCCAAATAAGCAGAGATGGGGTGTGATTTCACACCATGAGACAATGGTTACTGGAATGGATAATTTGGGAGAGGATTCAGCGTCGTTCCACCTAGGGTTGTCACCTAGGGTTGCTAGGTGCTGGAGTTTCCCGGCTTCTATGAACATTGACACAAAAAATGGCCTTTGTGGCCACAATACAAACACAGACATGAGTCTGTCCACCTGCATTGGCTCTTCAGGTGTAACAACTGGAGAAAGCAGTAGGGGTCTCTGGAACTTGGGTGCCAGTCTATAAGGCCGTCTCTCGGCCAACCTCCTGAGCACGTTCCTGGATCCTCATATCGATCCGGGTTGCCAACAGTATAAGGGCAACCAAGGTGGAAGGAAGGTCACGAGCTGCAAGCTAATCCTTGGTTTGTGGAGACAATCCTTGCCAGAAAGTCACTACCAAGGCCTCATTATTTCAAGTCAGCTCCGCCACCAGCGTACGGCAGGAGATGGCGTAATCCCCTACAGTCGATCCCCCTTTTTTTGGGTTAACAGTGAGGCAGCGGCAGAAGATGTTCGACCCGGTTCCTCGAGCACCGTACGGAAAGTCTCTAGAAATAGTAACATATCAGAGGAATTCCGGGCCCTCTCGTTCCAAGATGGGGTTCACCCATGCCAGGGCTTTGCCGGAGTGAAGAGGAATAATAAAAGCAACTTTGGCCTCATCAGAGGGGAAGAGGTGAGCACGTAACCTGAAGTGGATAGTACACTGGTTGATGAACTCTCTACAAGTCTTAAGATCCCAGTCATAGCAAGGAGGTAGAGGTAACTAAATTGCAGGACCAAGGCAGGCAAGAGGGATAGCAGGTGGTGGAGCAGCGGAAGCAGCCAGATGAGGTGAAGGAGGATGATCCAAACAATTAATGATGAAGTTTACCGCCTGTAGTCGTTGATCCTGACGTACCCACTTCCAATGTACTCCAATACTCTTCGGGATTGTACAGTCGAAACGACCGTGAGTTCTGAATTTAAATGCCTGTGATCACGCTAACCGGATTTTAAGTTTATTTTACATAGTCAAAATGACACAACTTGTGTATGAATATCACACGGTTTTGTTAATGTTCCATCTGCTAACATTTGTTCCAAATAATCTGCTGTCTTCAAAGGGTAACTAAACTTTCAAAAACCTTCTGACATGTCATAGTAACATGTCAGAAGTTTTGATCGTTGAGGGTCCGAGCACGGGCACAGGGCACGGCCGTCCGTCCACCTTTTTGGGCCGTGCAACCATACAAAGTATGGGAGCACGGCCCGTTAAGTGCAAAAGAACGGACATGTTCCATAATTTTCTGAGCATTTCTATGGCACAGACACCCATCCATAGCGATATGGAAAGGTGTCCGCGGCCAATAGAACTGAATGAGTCCCTAATTGCGGACTGTATTACGATCTTGTGCATGGTGATTAGCAAGAGAACGTGGCAATAAATTTGTTTCAAGCAACGATGGTTCAATAATATCATGGAATGTCTGTAGGAACTTTTTGCAAGTTGTGTAGAAAGTAGATTTGATTTAGGTTTATAGGTGAGAGAAGATCCTGTAATTCCGGGTTCTTATTATCTTTAAGAGTCTCAAATATGGTGTGTTTACATAGATCACCCCAGAAAGAGAGGAACATTTTTGAGTCTTCAAAAAGTTGGGGATTAATCTTACAAGTGCTAAGGAAGAAATTGATCAAGCGGGGGTTAATGTTGCTAGATAGTCGTGGAAAACTGAAATAATGCCTTTGGTGGTAGGTGTAAAGGATCTGCCAGGCACAACTTCTGTGTATACGCCCATAGGTAATCAGTCTGCACCTGAGTCTATGTCTCTGAGACTGACTCCATCTTCCACCACTCAGGATGGCAGGCTTAGGAGTGGGAGAACCTATCGCAGCCTGGCCAGACGGAGCTAGCTCCCGCCCTCTGTCTATTTATACCTGCCTTTCCTGTTCCTCCTTTGCTTGTGATTCTTCTCGTGTGGTTTCCTGGCCCAGCTACAGCTTCTAATTATTCAATCCTGTCTCATTCCGACTGGAGTTGCCCCCATCTTTTCGAATACACAACGTGTTTCATGCCTCCCTCCTTAAACGCTGCTCCCCGTCCTTGGCTCCCTCGAGGAAACCTCCTGTTCCCGTTCTCACCCCTGAGGGGGTGGAATTCGAGGTGGCCAAGATTGTGGACAGCAGGATGGTCCAAGGCTCCCTCCAGTACCTGGTTCATTGGAGAGGATACGGGCCTGAGGAGAGGACTTGGGTACCCGCCCGGGATGTTCACGCTGGGGTATTGGTCAGGAAGTTCCACCTTCGTTTCCCCAATAAACCAGGTCCACTTAGAAAGGGTCCGGTGGCCCCTCATAAAAGGGGGGGTACTGTAAAGGATCTGCCAGGCACAACTTCTGTGTATACGCCCATAGGTAATCAGTCTGCACCTGAGTCTCTGTCTCTGAGACTGACTCCATCTTCCACCACTCAGGATGGCAGGCTTAGGAGTGGGAGAACCTATCGCAGCCTGGCCAGACGGAGCTAGCTCCCGCCCTCTGTCTATTTATACCTGCCTTTCCTGTTCCTCCTTTGCTTGTGATTCTTCTCGTGTGGTTTCCTGGCCCAGCTACAGCTTCTAATTATTTGATCCTGCTCCATACTGACCCTGGCTGACTGACTACTCTCCTGCTCTGCGTTTGGTACCTCGTGCACTCCTGGTTTGACTCGGCTCGTTCACCACTCTTGTTGCTCACGGTGTTGCCGTGGGCAACTGCCCCTTTCCCTTTGCTTTGTGTTCACTTGTCTGTTTGTCTCGTGCACTTACTGAGCGTAGGGACCGCCGCCCAGTTGTACCCCGTCGCCTAGGGCGGGTCGTTGCAAGTAGGCAGGGACAGAGTGGCGGGTAGATTAGGGCTCACTTGTCCATTTCCCTACCCCCATCATTACAGTAGGGCTTAGTTCGGCATGGAACATTCTTAACATTCGAGCACTGAAGTCGGGCTACGCATATAGAGCATATATTTGACGAGGACTATTAAGATGACGTTTTAAGGATCATCAATCCGTGGGGACCTGCCGTTATATAAAAACCTTGAAAAAATCTGACGGACAGTGTTAGAGAAGGTTTAGGTAAGGAAAATTGGGACCGCCTGGAGGACGTATAAAAACTGGGAGAGAATATAAGATTATAAATAATTTTTCCTACAAATCCATGACAGGAAAGGGATATTAATCCCTTCGCACGGTCAATGGCCACCACGGCATTTAAATGTTTTGACAGAGGGAAAAAACTACCTCTGTCACCCATCGGCGGCCACCAATAACCGGACTTCGATGGGTTGCCATGGCAGCTGGGAGCCTAACAAAGGCATGATCTAATAGATTGTTTAGTCAGTTTCACACTAACAGGCAATATTACTTTAGTATACTAATTATACCAAAGCATTTTATAAGCCATCAGAAGATCGCATTGTGAGGTCCCCTAGTGGGACTAAAAAAAAATAATAATTCAAAACACTTACAGTATATGAAAAAATAAAAAAAGTGAACAGTAAAAATATAATAAAACCATTTTTTCTTTATTTAATAAGTGTATTTCTGCAATCGTAACGACCCCAAAAAATTAAGTTTACACAATTAAATTGCATGGGGTGTTAAAAAAAATAAAAATAATAAAGGTTAATAAGTCCCATCTGCTCCAAAATAGTAACGATGAAAACGACACCTTGTCTCGCAAAAATTTTTTTTTAGAGCACTTCATGCTTCCCTCTGCTGACCAGCTTTATGGAGATGCTGATTTCATTTTCCAGCAGGTCTTGGCACCTGCCCACACCAAAAGTACCAATACCTGGTTTAATAACCACAGATCACTCTGTATGTAATGATTCTATATAATGTATGAGTTTCACTTTTTGAATTGAATTACTGAAATAAATTAACTTTTTGAAGATATTCTAATTCATCGAGAAGGACTAGTACATATTTGGTATTGCCAGAATCTGGCCGACTTATAGAATAAAGATAAAGTTATTTATACCGCATAGTGAACAAACTTAAACGAGAAAAACAATACCTAAATAGTTGTTTTTTTTTCAATTCACTCCCAAAAAAGGTTCAGGCTATATTCACACGACAGTGAAAAAAAATGTCCATTAAAAACTGATCAACTGTCAGTTTTTCATGGCCATTTTGCATCAGTGTCTCCTAGGCTGTATTCACACGACAGGGTATGAGTGTCGGCCGATAAAAACGGACGTTTTGGTCCGTTTTTCTTGGCCGTTTTGCATCCGTTCTGGGACGTTTTTCCATTTTTAACGGCCGATTTTGAGTTGTTTTGCAGCCGTTTTTTTCTCTCTCCGTTTTAAAAAAACTGATGAATTTAATTTGTAAATTTTTTGCCACACACATCCCTCTGTAGCTACTGCCACACACTGCTCTCTGTAGCTAATGCCACACACTGCCCTCTGGAGGTAGTGCCACACACTACCCTCTGTAAGTAGTGCCACACACTACCCTCTGTAGATAATGCCACACACTGCCCTCTGTAGATAATGCCACATACTGCCCTCTGTAGCTAAAGCCACACACTGCCCTCTGTAGCTATTGCCACACACTGCCCTCTGCAGCTAATGCCACACCCTGCCCTATGTAGCTAATGCCACACACTGCCCTCTGTAGCTAATGCCACAAACTGCCCTCTGTAGCTAATGCCACACTCTGCCCTCTGTAGCTAATGCCACACTCTGCCCTCTGTATCTAATGCCACAGACTGCCCATTGTAGCTAATGCCACACACTGCCCAATGTAGCTAATGCCACACACTGCCCTCTGTAGCTAATGCCACACACTGCTCTCTGTTGCTAATGCCACACACTGCCCTCTGTATGTAGTGCCACACACTGCTCTCTATAGGTAGTGCCATACACAGCCCCCCTGTAGGTAGTACCACACAGCCCCCCTGTCAGTAGTGCCACACAGCCCCCTTGTACATAGCACCCCATAGATAGCACCCCTCCATAGATGGCACCCCACTTTCTGTAGATAGCTCCACTGTGGGGGACCACTCCAGGAGAATTCCCTGTTGTCACTGTTCATATGGACAGTGACGTCAGGGACTTCTCCTGGAGCGGCGGAATCCCCAGCGCTGTGGCTGGGGATTCCGCTCCTGGAGAGGTCCCTGACTTCACTGTCCATATATGGAATATATATAAAATATAACTTTTACTATATTTTCATTAAGAGCAATTTTAGAACAATAGACATATGCACATGGTGATTTCACATGTCAAATATTCATACATGTTTTCATATGTTTCTTATGATATGCATCCAACAAAATTGAGACAGCATATTGTCCACCTCTGTGAGGGTTGTTAGTCTATATTATTTTTCTTTCTAAGAGGTTCCACCAACATTTGATATTATACATGCCTTTCATAAATGTCATTAGAAGTAATATGGAATTTCGGGGCTGGTACCCCCCTACCCATTTTGATGCTAAAGGTCATCCATCTGTTCTGTCAAATGCAAAGGGATCGGGTAGCCTCTCTTCAAAAAGTGGTAAATGAAAGTCCTCCCAACGTATTTCGTCTGGACCAAACGATTCCTCAGGGGAGATAGGTCAAAGAACAGCTTTACCCAGATTCCATAGGTGCTGCTGTAAGATTATTGCAGCTGTCTTATTTTCAAAAAGCTGTCAGGTGAAAGCATACTTGCAGTTGCAAGAAATCACCTTCCATTCTAAAGTGTCAGAACCAATGCCTGCTTCTGGCGTCTGAATTCACAGTATTGAGGATTTCCCTGGCCTATTTATATCTGGTGACTCCCCCCCTTCCTTTGACACCCCCCCCCCCCCCATGACTCACAAAATTATCACAGGCTGCACTGACACGGCAGATTCTGCCTGTTGTTGGTGGGGCTGGGGACGCCCATCATGCCTCCTACACAGTACACACCCCAAGACGTGGTGGTGGTGGACTTCAAATAATACCATCAAAATGTATTCACTGCCCATATATGGACAGTGAAGTCAGGGACTTCTCCTGAAGCAGAATCCCCGGTCGAAGCTGTGGCCAGGGATTAGGGATTCTGCTCCTACAAGGAGCAAAAAAATCTCCACCTCCTCCTCACATACACGTCGCACTGTGAGGAGGAGAAGAGAGCGAGCGAGCACCAGAAAACACGGCCGTCACTCGGATCACATCCAAGTGGCAGCTGTGCTTTACATGGCCCCATAGACTTATATGGGAGCCGTGCGGCCAAAAATAGGGCAGGTCCCATTTTTTGACGGCTCGGCCTAATAAAAGTTAATCAATATATTATATGCACCCAAAAATTGTGCTATTGAAAAATACAACTTGTCCCTCAAAAAACAAGCCTTCATACGGCTATGTCGACTGAAAATTCAAAAAGGTATGGCCCTCAGAACAAGGTGATGAGAAAATTACAAAAATCACTGCATCCTAAGGACCCAAAATAGCTGCGTCCTTTAGGGGTTAAGGGAGTTTGAGTATGAATTTTAAGAATAAAAGGTAGGTAATTTGCAGAAAATAGTCTATAAAGATCTTTGGTGAGTTGGATACTCAAATAGTTAACCTGATGTTCTGGGCATTGAAAGGGGCTAATCTTTTAAGGTCAATATCTCCATTGACAGCAGAAATGTTCAGGACTTCAGATTTAGTGTAATTGATTTTAAAATTGGATATCCAAATACAGGATTTAAAGAACTGGAGTATATATGGAAAAGCTTATTTGGGATTAGTGATTATGGGTAAGTCATCCGCAAAGGCTGCTGTTTTGTGGTTGTGTGCACCTAGTTGTAATACCTGAATAGCCACGGTTTCTGAATAAGCGTTTTTATTGTTAAAATGAACAAGGTTGGAGATAGTATGCGACAGGGTTGCCCCCTATTTGTAATGTTAAAAGTGGAAGATAGTGTACCTGGCAGTGGGGGATGTTTAGAGAGAGAAAATGGTTTAGGAAAGCCAAATTTATTAAGAGTGGCGTATATAAAATTACCCACCTTTTCAGCATCTGTCCCTAGCAAAACTAGAGGAATGTTCTTTGAAGATGCACGGTAAATCAGATTGATGTGTCTGGTCGTCTCTACCTTCTTTCAGAGGAACAAAACCTACTTGCTCAGGGAAATTAATTTAGAGAGTAGGGGTTTTATTCAGGTCGCTAGAACCTTTACCCACAGTTTAACATCTGCGTTCAGGGGTAAGAATGGACGATGGCTTCCCCAACATGTGGCATCTGTCCCTTAAATGTGTATTATGGTAATATAGGCCTCTTATTGAAGTGAATGGGAGAAGACTGTAATACTGTGAACCACCGCTACAAGTGTGTCAGCGATTCAGTGTGAGCAGTAAAGCAAATAATGGGGAAGCAGAGCTGGAATGAGCGCTGCGGCTACTTCAAAACCGCTGACCCCCAACCGATCAGATATTGATGACCTATCCTGAGGATATGCCATCAATTTATTGGGACTTGACAACCCCTTTAAGCTGGGGGGGGGGGGGCAGTTTAGCTCCATGTAGGGGATCGCTACAAACCTTAAAGAAATGTGGCAAAAAATTTATTATAGTAAATGATGGCTAGACCATCGGGTCTAGGGATCGTGGCTAGGGTAGCAGTTCTTGTTGTGTAAAGGATTGAACCAGAATTTGTTTGTCTTCATCGGAAAGAGAAGGGAGGTTAAAGGAGTTTAAGAAGAGTTCAGTGGCCTCTTCTGCTTGAGATGTTTCAGTAGGATTATTCAATGAGGATTAGAACCCTATGAATTCTTTAGTAATATCTTTTATATCTGTCACTGCCATGCCAGAGCATAGTTTGATTTCATGTATTTCGTTTGAGTTCATTTTTGGTTTCCTACTTAAAGCAGACACCTTGGAGCCCCTGACTCCATGAGCATAAAACTTGAAGACGCTTCTCTGATTTAGTTATGCAGATTTAATATTCAAGACATCTTTTAGCTTTCTCCTAAGATCTGCAAGATCATTTTGTATAAAAACCGCTCTAGAGTGCTTTTCAATCCTCTCCAAGGCAGATATCTGAGATAAAAGAGAATTAAGTTCTGCAGATCTCTGCTCTTTAAGCTTAGTCCTGGGCTGTGTAATTGAGCGCTGATCAACAAAACAGCTCGATGATCGTCACTTGTTTGCTGCTTTCACAAGGGGCTAGTATAGGGACGAGCGCTCGTTACTCCGATCACTCGACCCCATACATTATTATTATTATGTCGCTGTCCCTAGAAGGACTAATAAACTGTGTAAAAAAATTGGAGTTAAGTTTTTAGGAGTGAATAAAAAAATAAAAAAATATTAAAAGTTCCAAAAAAAAAGCTTTTCCAATTTTTACTCTAAAGTAATGTAAAAAATAGTTAACAAAATCTGTATAGCTGCGTCCAAAAAAGTCGGAACTATTACAATATAGCGATATTTAATGCGCACGGTAAACGTCGTAAAAACATAAAGTGTAAAACGCCAAAATCACTGTTTTTTGGTCAACTTAGTGCTCAAATTATTTTTCACTGAAAAATTGTAAAAAATATGGCTCTGAGACTGTGGTGACAACGTTTTTTTTCTTTAAAAGTAGTAAAATATAAAAAAACTATATAAATGTGGTATCATCACAGAATAAAGTTAAGTCGTCGTTTTTTACCGCACAGTGAAAGCTGTAAAAACGAAACCCCAAAAACTATTGAGGGATCGGTTATTTCCAATTTCAGCACGCAAATTATTATTTTTCTGTTTCCCAGCACATTATATGGCACTTTAAATGCTACCAATAGAAACTACTACTCCTTCTGCAAAAAATAAGCCCTCATACCACTCTATTAATGGAAAAAAGTTATGGCTCTTGGAAGGCGGAGAGTGAAAAAAGAAAATATTAAATAAAAAAATGGCTTAGTCCCGAAGGGGTTAAAGCAATTAACTGATCTCGGTCAAATTCTTTGTGTTTACCATATTATGGGTCAGGAGACATCTGGAGAAGTGTTTCCAATGAAGAAATCTGCAAGTGAGTACCGCAATGCCTTGAGGTGTTGACGGTTATCTAACAAAGTTTTGTTAAGTATCAGAGAACGCAGAAAGAGATGGAGCGGAAGAAAGAGGCGTAGTCAGACAGAGTGATAGGACCAGAAAATGGACAACCCCTTTAAGGACACGGCCTGTTTTCACCTAATAAACCAGGCCATTTTTTTCAAATCTGAAGTGTTACTTTATGTGGTAATAACTTTGAAATGCTTTTATTTTTTCAAGACATTCTGAGATTGTTTTCTCGTAACACATTGTACTTTAAGTTAGTGATAAAATTTGGTTGATACAGTCTGAGTTTATTTGGAAAAAACACCAAAATGTTGAGAATTTGCAAAAATTTTCATTTTTATACATTTAAATTATCTCCTTGTAATACATATAGTAATACCACACAAAATAGTTACTAATGAACATTTCCCATATGTCTACTTTAGATTGGCATCATTTTCTGAACATTCTCTTATTTTTCTAGGACGTTACAAGGCTTAGAACTTTAGCAGCAATTTCTTACATTTTCAAGAAAATTTCAAAAGCCTTTTTTTTCTTTATGGACCAGTTCAGTACTGTAGTGGCTTTTAGGGCCTTTTATATATATATATATATATATATATATATATATATATATATATATATATATACTGTAGTGGCTTTTAGGGCCATTATATATTATATATAAATCACTCCATTTTAGAAACTGCACCCCTCAAAGTATTCAAAACAGCATTTCGAAAGTTTCTTAACCCTTTAGGCGTTTCATGGGAATTAAAGACAAGTGGAGGTGAAATTTACAAATTTCATTTGAAAATGTGATTTAATAAAAAAAATTCTGTAGCACAGAAGGTTTTACCAGAGAAATGCAACTCAATATTTATTGCCCAGATTCTGCAGTTTTTAGAAATATCCCACATGTGGCCCTAGTGTGGAATTGAGCTGAAGCACAGGCCTCAGAAGCAAAGGAGCACTTAGTGGATTGTGGGGCCTCTTTATTAGAATATATTTTAGGCACCATGTCAGGTTTGAAGAGGTCTCGTGGTGCCAAAACAGTGGAAACACCCCTAAAATGACACTATTTGGCAAACTGCACCCCTCAAGGGATTTATCAAGTATAGTGAGCATTTTAACCCCACAGTTTTTTTTCTAATAAAATGTAGTTTTAGCTCAGATTTTTTCCCTTTCACAACAGACAAAGGAGAAAATGCAATGCAACATTTGTAAAACAAACTCTTCTGAGCATGGCAAGACCCCATATGTGGTACAGTGAAGGAAATAAGTATTTGATCCCTTGCTAATTTTGTAAGTTTGCCCAATGTCAAAGACATGAACAGTCTAGAATTTTTAGGCTAGGTTAATTTTACCAGTGAGAGATAGATTATATTAAAAAAAACAGAAAATCACATTGTCAAAATTATATATATTTATTTGCATTGTGCACAGAGAAATAAGTATTTGATCCCTTTGGCAAACAAGACTTAATACTTGGTGGCAAAACCCTTGTTGGCAAGCACAGCAGTCAGACGTTTTTTGTAGTTGATGATGAGGTTTGCACACATGTTAGATGGAATTTTGGCCCACTCCTCTTTGCAGATCATCTGTAAATCATTAAGATTTCGAGGCTGTCGCTTGGCAACTCGGATCTTCAGCTCCCTCCATAAGTTTTCGATGGGATTAAGGTCTGGAGACTGGCTAGGCCACTCCATGGCCTTGATGTGCTTCTTTTTGAGCCACTCCTTTGTTGCCTTGGCTGTATGTTTTGGTGTCATTGTCATGCTGGAAGACCACTGTCTTTGACAGTGGTCAAACTTACAAAATCAGCAAGGGATCAAATACTTATTTCCTTCACTGTAATAGACTGCTGTTTGGACACACGGCACGGCTTAGAACAGAAGAAGAGTTATTTGGCATTTGTAGCTCAAATTTTGCTAGAATGGGTTGCGGTGCCATGTCACATTTGCAAAGCCCTTGCGGGACCAAATCAGTAGAAAACACCCAAAAGTGACCCCATTTGGCAAACTGCACCCCTGAAGGAATTTATTGTGGGGTATAGTGAGCATTTTGACCCCACAGGTTTGTTTGAAGAATTTAGTGTAATTATGCCGTGAAATTGAAAATAATTTTTCTTCTGATAAAATTTTGACATTTTTACAAGCAATAAAGGAGAAAATGCACCACAACATTTCAAAAGCAACTTCTCCCGATTACTGCAATGCCTCATATGTGGTAATAAACTGCGGTTTGGACACACGGCAGGGCTCAGAAGGGAAGGAGCGCAATTTGGCTTTTGGAGCTCAAGTTTTGCTGGAATGGTTTTCGGGTGTCTTGTCGCATTTGCAAAGCCACTGAGGGACCAAAACCGTAGAAACCCCCCAAAAGTGACCCCATGTGGAAAACTACAGCCCTCAAACAATTTATCTAGGGGTATAGTGAGCATTTAGACCCCACAGTTTTTTTGCTGAATTGGCTGGAATTAGGCCGTGAAAATGAAAATGTAGTTTAGCTCAGATTTTTAATTTTTCCCAATAGATAAAGGCGAAAAAGCACCCCAACATTTGTAAAGCAAACTCTTCTGAGCACGGCAATACACCATATGTGGTAATAAACTGATGTTTGGACACAAGACGGGGCTCAGAAACGCAGGAGCGCTATTTGGCATGCGGATTTTGCTGATTTGGTTTTTGGGTGCCATGCCACATTTGCAAAACCCTGAGGTACCAGAGTTGTCATGGTCACAGGGTATGTGGACCCACTATGCCGCTCTGCCATAGAGGAGAGGCAGCTGACCAGGTCACAGTCTATGGTAAAAAACACAAAAAATGGCCATACTCACAAATTGGGCAGGTATAATCCCAATAGGACGCAGCCAGGTCAAAAATGCTGCTGAAGGAAGGTGCACAGGTGCGTTTAAATAATAATAGCCACTCCCACTAGCTTTGAGGGGAGTGGCGTGTGGTTCATGGGATATGTAGTAAAAAGTAAATGAATAGTGTATAATGTGCAAGTGGTAATAATATGTGTGAAATATAGGGGGCAGTACTTAGTATAGTGAGTGGTGAATAAAGTGTAAAATATAGGGGGCAGTACTAAAAGGGTCAGGAACGTGAGTGATGCATGAAGTGTGGGTGCAGTGTATAAAATATGGAGGGCTAATGCGTAAATCATGAGGCACAGCCTATATAGCCTGGTAGCAGCCAATTTGTAACGCCATGATAGTACATAAAGCGGGCTGCCCTGCTTGATATGCCAGACCGCAACACACCATGCTCTCCCAGCATTGAAGACCTGGCTGCATCCAAAAAGTAGTAAATATTATACAAGTAAACATGGAAAATACATGGGGTATTGGTTGTAATTTTGGCCAAAAGAACGCAAGCTCGCAATCCTCGTCACGGATCCCCAAAAGTCTTTTTAGTTTTACAGTGTTCACTGTGGGCTATAAATGACAATTTTACTTTATTCTGCAGGTCGATAACATATGTAGATTTTTTTTTTATGTTTTGCAGCGTTTGCACAATAAAATCACTGTTTTATTTTTTATTTATTTTTTTGGTCACCATATTCTGAAAGCCATAACTTTTTTATTTTTCATTTAAATAAGCTGTGTAAGGGCTTGTTTTTTGCGGGACGGGTTGTAGTTTTTGTTGGTACTATTTTGGGGTACATGCGACATTTTGATCACTTTTCATTCTATGATTTGGGAGGGTTGGTGACCAAAATATAGCAATTCTGGCATTGTTCCTTTTTTTTGCGGTGTTCACCATGCGGGAAAAACAACATTATAGTTTAGGTCATTACGAACCAAATATATGCACTTTTTTTTAACGTTTTCATTTTTTTCCTATAATAAACGACTTATTATAGAAAAAAAGGCTGTCTTTTTTTTTTTTTTCACTCACTAGGGGCCTTGAAGGCCTTTACCTCTGATCTTTACTCTAATACATTGCACTATCCATGTAGTGCAATGCATTAGAGCTGTCAGTTATTCACTGACAGCAAGCCTATTAGAGCCCGTCTCCGGGTGGGGCCTAATGGGCTTCCATAAGTGGCAGACCAGGAGGTCATTGTTAGGCCTTCGGTTGCTATAGCAATGATCGGCACCCCTGTGATCACATCGCAGCAATGGCAATCGGCTACAACCACTGAGATGCCGCGATCGCTTTTGATCGCGGCATCTAAAGGGTTAATGGCAGGGATCGGAGTTAGCTCCGTTCCCTGCCGTTACAGCAGGGTGCCAGCTGTAAAATAAAGCTGACACCCGCGGCTGATGTCACAGGCTACGCTTCTGAGCCTGCGCCATCTTGTTTCTGTGGCTCGAAGCCTTTTAGGCCCTGCCTCTGGGCGGCACCTAACAGGCTTCTGTACTTGACTGTCAGGAGGTCATTGTTAGGCCTCCGGTCTGCCAAAGCAGCCATTGGAACGGATTTGCTAGTAAACCCCATGGATGCAGTGCTCACCTTTGAGCACTGTATCTAAGGCGATTAATCAGCCGGATTGGAGGCTAGCTCTGGTCCTGGCCATGCAGCAGGGTGTCCACTGTAATATACAGCTGACATCCGCTGGCTATGGTGCTGGATCAGCTTCTGAGCCCGCACTAGCAATACAACGTACCTATACATTGTGTTGCGTTAAGTCCTTAACGACAGCGACGTTATATTACGACAGATGTTGTTAAGGGGCTAAAGGAAGTGACAATTATATTATTGTGGATCATGGTAAGTTAAAGGGGGTGCGATTGGGGTCAGAAATCAGCCAGTGGTAAATTTCAAAAAGAGCGACTGGTGGAAGTCCATATGCGGATATACATATGAAAGCATCTTTCAAAACCTCAGTTGTGTGTACTTGGGTGGAAACTAACCTACCCCTATGTGGGAAAAACAAGTAATGTGGAACAAAACTTGAAAACAAATAACCTATAAGTAGGTAGGATGATGTACATCATAAAGATTCACACTGGAGTAACAAATATATTTGAATACATTTAGAAAGTAAAAGATTCAGTTCAGATTTAAGGTAGATATAGCAAAATTGATCAACTAAAAATATAACAATATTTATAGGAATAATCCTATAATGGTAATCACAATTGATAGGATAGTAAGCCTCTAGGAGAACTCAGAACACTGCTAAAAGTTCAACTATAATGTAAAAGTTTAAAGGACTTTGACAGTTTTGAGGCCTATGTAACAGATTCAACTTCCAAGAGCAAGGTGACCTTGAAGGCAGTTAAAATGAAGACTACAAGCCTTCAAAGAAGCTTAAGTCTTTATTCCAAAGTCGAGGGCATGAAGAAATCTAATTGGAAATCAATTTATAAATTTCCAGAACCCTCACAAAAAGGCTGGGATAGTCAGGACAATAATGGGAGGGTATCTCATTTGTCGAGTTAAGGGAATGGGGATATTGGTCTACTAACATAGATATATCAGGTAGGTACGAAAAACACTAACATATTCTGGGCATCCCAGACATAGTGGGCACTGGGAGCCAGGTTTAATAGGCAAATTAATTATCTTTTCAAACAAAATAAAGGGGAAAAAAGAAAACATCACAAAGACGTATAATGAGTTCTCACATAACATCTGGGGACAGGCTGAGTCAGGGTCCACGTTGATCCTCTTCAGAGTTATTTTTCCTGAGCGATTGTGACCTTTAGTTCCTTCTCATGACTGGTAGTCTCGCACAGGCTGGGAGCTGATGATAGGCAGGAGAGGTCTTGGACAGCAAACCTCTCCAAGGTCTCCAAGGCATCAGGAAGGTCATTGCTTGTTATCCATCTGCTGTAGAGTTCAGACCAAAGGTAAAAAGCAATCTGTAGGTAACGTTCCTACGTCTAAGGACATCTGTAAGTGGCTTAAGGATTCTTCTATAGGAGAAGGTAACATTTTTAACAATTGACTCTGATTCTGTAGTTGCTTTCAGGATGCCATCCCTAGTTTTAGAACTAAATAAACGACAGATGATGTGTCTCTAGGCTGTTCTTGAGGCTTAGGTTTGGGCTTCAGTACAGTATGAGCTCTTTCGATGGTGACTTCTCCAGAATAGCTATCTCCCAGAGTTGTTTGATTGAAGTATGAGGGGCTTCCAGGGGAATCGATTCTGGCACTCCCTTGAGCCTGAGGTTTTTGCTTCTACCTCTATTATCCTGGTCTTCTAGCCAGTCTATTATTTGGTTCAGGTGACATTGGCATGTGACGATGGTCAAGGAAAAGTCTTGAGCATACGAGACGAGTTAAGCCTGCGAGGTTTCCAGCTGCCCCACTCTATGTTCGATTTGACAGACTACCTATTTAATCTCCTGGAGCTCATTTACTATCTGATTTAGAGCCTTTGTAAGAACCCTACCGATAAAGGACCTTGAGATGGGAACTTCTTTAACCCCTTAAGGACGCAGCCTAGTTTTGGCCTTAAGGCTCAGAGCCCATTTTTCAAATCTGACATATTTCACTTTATGTGGTAATAACGTCGGAATGCTTAATCCTACCCAAGCGATTCTGAGATTGTTTTCTCGTGACACATTGGGCTTCATGTTCGTGGTAAAATTTGGTCGATATATTCAGTGTTTATTGGTGAAAAATTGCAAAATTTAGAGAAAATTTTGAAAAAATAGCATTTTTCTGAATTTTAATGCATCTGCTTGTAAAACAGACGGTTATACCACCCAAAATAGTTACTAGTTCACATTTCCCATATGTCTACTTTGGATTGGCATCGTTTTTTGAACATTCTTTTATTTTTCTTGGACGTTACAAGGCTTAGAACATAAACAGCCATTTCTCATATTTTTAAGAAAATTTCAAAACCCTTTTTTTTAAGGTACCTCTTGAGTTCTGAAGTGGCTTTGAGAGGCCTATGTATTAGAAACCCTGATGAAACACCCCATTTTAAAAACTAGACCCCTCAAAGTATTCAAAACAGCATTTGGAAAGTTTTTTAACCCTTCAGGCACTTCACAGGAATTAAAGCAAAGTGGAGGTGAAATTTGTAAATTTCATTTTTCTTGCTGAATTTCAATTTTATTAATTTTTTTTTCTGTAAACACTACTAAATATGTATTGTCCAGATTCTGCCGTTTTTAGAAATTTCCCACATGTGGCTCTACTGCGCTCATGGAATAAAACACAAGCCCTAGAAGCAAAGAAGCACCTAGTGCATTTTGTGTCCTCTTTTTTATTAGAATATATTTTAGGCAGCATGCCAGGTTTGAAGAGGTGTTGAGGTGCCAAAACAGTAGGAATCCCCCAATATTGACCCCATTTTGAAAACTACACCCCTCAAGGAATTCATTTATGGTTGTTGTTACCATTTTGACTGCACAGTTTTTTCACAGCACGTATTTTAATTGGGCTGTGAAATGAAAAAAATGTCATTTTTTCCAATAAAATGTCATTTGTGATCAAAATTTCTTATTTTCACAGGGAACAAAATACCCCATTTTGTTGCCCAATTTGTCCTTAGTGTGGCAATATTCCATTTGTTGTGATAAACTGCCGTTTGGGCTCATGGGAGAGCTCAGAAGGAAAGGAGCGCTATGTGTTTGCTGGAGTACAGATTTTGCTGGATTGGTTTTCGGGTGCCATGTCGCATTTGCAGAGCCTCAGAGGTATCAAAGCAATGGAAACCCGCCAGAAATGACCCCAAGGAATTCATTTATGGTTGTTGTTAGCATTTTGACCGCACAGTTTTTTCACAGCACCTATTTCAATTGGGCTGTGACATTAAAAAAAATGACATTTTTTCCAATAAGATGTAATTTTTTATCAAAATTTCTTATTTTCACAGGGAAAAAAATACTCAATTTTGTTGCCCAATTTCTCCTGAGTGCAGCAATACCCCATTTGTGGTGATAAACTGCCGTTTGGGCTCATGGGAGGGCTCAGAAGGAAAGGAGCGCTATGTGTTTGCTGGAGTACAGATTTTGCTGGATTTGTTTTCGGGTGCCATGTCGCATTTGCAGAGCCTCAGAGGTATCAAAGCAATGGAAACCCGCCAGAAGTGATCCCATTTTGGAAACTACACCCCTCAAGGAATTCATTTATGGTTGTTGTTAGCATTTTGACTGCACAGTTTTTTCACAGCACCTATTTCAATTGGGCTGTGACATTAAAAAAAATGAAATTTTTTCCAATAAGATGTCATTTTTTATCAAAATTTCTTATTTTCACAGGGAACAAAATACCCCATTTTGTTGCCCAATTTGTCCTTAGTGTGGCAATACCCCATTTGTTGTGATAAACTGCCGTTTGGGCTCATGGTAGGGTTCAGAAGGAAAGGAGCGCTATGTGTTTGCTGGAGTACAGATTTTGCTGGATTGGTTTTCGGGTGCCATGTCGCATTTGCAGAGCCTCAGAGGTATCAAAGCAATGGAAACCTGCCAGAAGTGACCCCATTTTGGAAACTACACCCCTCAAGGAATTCATTTATGGTTGTTGTTAGCATTTTGACCGCACAGTTTTTTCACAGCACCTATTTCAATTGGGCTGTGACATTAAAAAAAATTACATTTTTTCCAATAAGATGTAATTTTTTATCAAAATTTCTTATTTTCACAGGGAACAAAATACTCCATTTTGTTGCCCAAATTCTCCTGAGTGCAGCAATACCCCATTTGTGGTGATAAACTGCCGTTTGGGCTCATGGGAGGCCTCAGAAGGGAAGGAGCGCTGTGTGTTCTTTGGAGTGCAGATTTTGCTGGTTTGGTTTTCGGGTGCCATGTCACATTTGCAGAGCCCCAGAGGTATCAAAGCAATGGAAACTCACCAGAAGTGACCACATTTCGGAAACTTCAGCCCTCAAGGACTTCATTTATGGGTGTTGTGACCATTTTGACCCCATAGTTTTTTCACAGAACTTATTTGAATTGGGCTGGGAAAGAAAACAAAATTATTTTTTTCAAATAATATGTAGTTTTGGCTGAAAATTTCTTATTTTCACAAGAAACAAAATACCCCATTCTGTTGCGCAATTTGTTCTGAGTGCCGCAATACCCCATTTGTGGTGATAAACTGCCGTTTGGGCCCATGGGAGGGCTCAGAAGGAAAGGACCACCATTTGGCCTACTGGGGATTTTCGAAGTCATGTATGCAGAAGCCCCTGAGGTACCAGTACAGTTGAAACCCGCAATAAGTGACCACGTTTTAAGAACTACACCCTTAAGGCATTCATCTAGAGGTGTAGTGAGCATTTTGACCGGAGCCCTACACCCCATAAACTGTAATGTGGGTTCTCCCGAGTATGGCAATACCCTACATGTGGCTGTTATCAGCTGCCTGGGCACACAGCAGGGCTCAGGGGGGAAAGACGAGGGGGGATAAGCTGTGCGGAGTGCATCAGGGTAAGTAAAATTGGTGTAAATTATAAACCAAGGGATGTATGATAAATTTTAAAACACTCTTTCATACAGAGCTCTGGTTATTCGGGACATGTGTCACATTGATATATTGTGTCATCCCTTATAGCAGACTTTGCACCTCTTTTGACTTTTTCCCTTCTTGCCAGTTTGGGGAACTTCTCCTGGAAAGTGTTGCCGCCCTGGTACGGTGCGTGTGGCCCCGCTTCCAGAAGTACTGGGTGCCCCCCCTTCTCGGTCCCTAAAGATTAGGTTCTTGATAATCGCCTCTTGAAATTCCAGGAAAGTTCCTGTCTGGCCTGCACATCGAAGTAGCACGTACGCATTGTACAAAGCCATCTGTATGATGTGCCCGGCCAGCTTCTTATACCACACCGCATGGCGCTGTAGGGCTTCAGGATTTGATCTGACAAGTCCATCCCTCCCATGTACCTATTGTAGTCCAGGATGCAGTCTGGTTTGGGGGTGGCCTTTCCTTCATATATCCTAAACCTGTAGGTATACCCTGATGCACTCTCGCACAGCTTAGACATCTTCACGCCATACCTTGCCCTCTTACCCGGCAGGTACTCGCGGAATTGAACCCTCCCTTTAAAATGTACCAGGGACTCATCAATAGAAATACACTTCTTGGGGGTGAATGCTTGGGAAAACCGGGCACTGAAACGGTTTAATAGGGGTCTCATTTTATACAAACGGTCAAAACTGGGGTCATCTCGGGGTGGGCACGGCTCATTATCAGTATAATGTAAGAAGCGAAGTATTGCCTAATTCAGTTATTTTTTTAGGTTCCAGTTCAGTTCTGAAGTTGCATTGAGGGGCCCATATATTAGAAACCCCTATCAAACACCCCATTTTAGAAACTAGACCCCTCAAAGTATTCACAACAGCATGTAGAAAGTTTATGAACCCTTTAGGTGTTTCACAGAAATTTAGAGCAAAGTAGAGGGGAAGTTTACTTTTTTTTTTTGTCAGAAAATCCTCTTTATTCCATTTTTTTTACAACAAAATTGGATTTATCAGAGAAACGCAACTTAATACGTATTGGCCAGATTCTGCAGTTTAGAGAAATATCCCACATGTGGCCCTCGGGCGGTAATGGACTGAAGCACCGGCCTCCGAAGCAAAGGAGCACCTAGTGGATTTTCAGGCCTCTTTTTTATTAGGCACCATGTCCGGTTTGAAGAGGTTTTGTGGTGGCAAAACATTGGAAACCACCCAAAAGTGACCCCAATTTGGAAACTAGACCCCTTGAGGAATCCATTGTAGTTTTCTTGGGGTGCATGCGGCTTTTTGATCAGTTTTTATTCTATTTTTAGGTGGCGTGGTAACTAAAAAACAGCAATTTCCACTATTGTTTTTTTATTCTATTTCTTTTACAGCGTTCACCGTGCGCTATAAATGACACATTCACTTTATTCTGCGGGGCGATACGATTACGGCGATACCAGATGTTTATAGTTTTTTTTTATGTCTTATGGCGTTTGAACAATAAAATACGTTTGGTAAAAAATCATTTACTTTTTGTGTTACCTTATTCTAAGAGCCAGAACTTTTTTATTTTTCCATCAATAAAGCCGTCCGAGGACTTATTTTTTGCGTAACGAACTGTAGTTTCCATCAGTACCATTTTTAGGTACATGCGACTTTTTGATCTCTTTTTATTCCATTTTTTGGGAGGTGAAGTGATTAAACAATTGTGATTGTGGTACGGTTTATTATTATTTTCTTTTACGGTGTTCACCGTGCGGGATAAATAACGAAATAATTTTGTAGTTCAGGCCGTTACAGACGTGGCGATACCAATTATGTATAGTTTATTTGTTTGTTTATATATTTTTATTAATAATAAATGACTGATAAGGTAAAAAGGGGGATTTTTACTTTTAATACTTTTAAAACTTTTATTTTCTTATTTTTACACATCTTTTTTTAACTTTTTTTTTACTGTATTACTTTGTCCCACTAGGGGACTTGAGGGCAGGAGGACCTGATCGCTATTCTAATACACTGCACTACATGCGTAGTGCAGTGTATTAGAACTGTCAGCTACTCACTGACAGCAAGCATAGTGGGTCCTGACGTTGTCAGGACCCACTAGGCTTCCGTCTATGGCATAGCCGGACGCCATTGTTTGGTGTCCGGTTGCCTTAGTCACCATCGCCGGCAGCTATCGGGTAGCAGGCCGGCGATGGCAGCTTAACCCCTAAAAAGCCGCGATCTCTATAGAACGCGGCTTTTAAGGGGTTAATCAGCGGGGACACAGCGATCGGTCCCCGCTGTAGGAGCTGTGACAGCTGCTGTACGAGACAGCAGCTGTCACAGCTCCTGTATGTGTCGGGAGGACGGCCGAAACGACCGTTACTCCCGAGACGTACTATTAGGTCATGGAGCGCGAACGCTATAGTTACCATGACCTAATAGTACGTCCAGGAGCGGGAAGGGGTTAAAGGACAGAGAGCTGTTATCGTTACGTTACGATCATCATCGTTCAATAAAGCGTCTAGACTTTTCAAAGAGTTTGGTCTTTCAGAGTGCGAGATCATGGCTAGAGTTTTATGAGGATCCGGGTGATTTTTCTTGACAAAACTGTCCAAATTATTGCTTTTGATAGTTGTGTTCTCTTTTGTCTTCTGTTGTCTAATTTTGATCATTGTCAACCTACTAGCAAGCTGATTTGCTATTATGCCATTTAGTAGATGAGTAGAAGCATGTATAGACATCACAATGTATGCTTATTTAGTTGCTTCTAGTCACCATGTGTTGCTCCAGTGTGGTAGGAGGGGGTGGAGGGAAATGTAGGTTCAGTAGAAAACCATGGTGGTAGTTCAGCATCTCTTGTTTAGACGAAATAGTTTGAGCATGTATAAAGACCAGAGTGATCGTTCCCAGAAAAGTTGAGACACCGTCTCTTTAAATACAGGTATTTGGAAAGAGAGATCTTATAGCAGTGAAGTAAGATTAATGGTCGTGTCAAAATGCAATCCTTCACAAAAATGTAGGACTGAGCCTTTGTTAAAAGAAATACCTATGGCAGGGGGTGTAGGACGTTGTCCCCTAGACTTAAAATTGAGGCAAATATGCCTTGAGATGGAGGCAAATCGGTGATAAAATCCATGAAGATATGGGTCCAAGGTCTCTGGGGAATGGGCAAAGAACATTGTAAGCCCGCTGGTCGGGACCTGGGAGTCTTGGACCTAGCACAAATTTCACAAGCGGCGACGTAGGCCTTAACGTCTTTAAGCAACACAGGCCACCAGTAGTTTCTGGCAATGAGATGCTTGGTACCCAGGATGCAGGGATGGCCAGATAGTGCAGAGTCATGATTTTCCCTAAGTACCCTTAGCCGGAATTGCAGGGGAACAAACAGCTTGTTCTCAGGAAGGTTCCCGGGAGCTGAACCTTGATCAGCCGCAATTTCGGAGACTAAATCAGAATCAACAGAGGAAATGATTATACCTGGAGGCAAAACACAAGCAGGATCTTCCTTCAAAGGAGGGCTGGCCATGAAGCTACGCGACAGTGCATCAGCTTTAATATTTTCAGACCCAGCCATATAGGTGACCAAAAAGTTGAATCTAGTAAAAAATAGCGCCCATCGAGCTTGTCTCGGGTTTAGCCTACGGGCAGATTCTAGGAAAACCAGATTCTTGTGTTCGGTAAGGACCGTTACCTTGTGCCTAGCCCCCTCCAGGAAGTGGCGCCACTCTTCAAATGCCCATTTAATGTCTAAGAGTTCGCGGTTGCCAATATCATAGTTAATCTCAGTGGGCGAAAACTTCCTGGAGAAGTAGGCACAGGGACGGAGATGGGTGAGGGACCTGGTACCCTGGGACAAGACAGCACCCACTCCCACCTCGGAGGCGTCAACCTCCACGATGAATGGCTCCATTTGGTTGGGCTGAATCAGCACTGGGGCCGAGATAAAGCACTTCTTAAGGACCTCAAAAGCCTGGACCGCTTCAGGAGGCCAGTGGAGGAGATCAGCACCTTTGCGAGTGATTTCCGTAAGAGGCTTAGCGATGACTGAGAAGTTAGCAATAAATCTCCTGTAATAATTAGCGAACCCCAGGAAGCACTATAACGCCTTCAGGGAGGCAGGTTGGACCCATTCAGCCACAGCCTGGACCTTGGCGGGGTCCATGCGCAATTCATGAGGAGTGAGGATTTGACCCAAAAATGGTATCTCCTGCACCCCAGACACACATTTTTCGGTCTTAGCAAACAGTTTGTTTTCCCGAAGGGCCTGGAGCACCTTCCTGACATGCTCAATGTGGGAGGACCAGTCCTTGGAAAACACAAGTATGTCATCAAGGTACACTACAAGAAATACCCCCAGGTAGTCTCTTAAAATCTAATTTATGAAATTCTGGAATACCGCGGGAGCATTACACAACCCAAAGGGCATGACGAGGAGGTATTCGAAATGACCTTCGGGCATGTTAAACGCAGTCTTCCACTCATCCCCCTCTTTGATGCGGATAAGGTTATAAGCCCCCCGTAGATCAAACTTAGAGAACCATTGGGCCCCCTGAACCTGATTGAAGAGAGCAGGAATCAAAGGCAGGAAGGTCGTTCATCGGGAACTGTGCACAGTCTGGGCCCAGGTTCAGAAGAAGGTGTCCCAGAGCATACAAAAGACTCAGGCAGATAGAAGACGTTCTGCTAACCCCTTGTTTGTGGTCAGGGATCTGGTGTGGCTATCTTCTAAAAATTTGCGCCTTAAAGTCCAGTCCAAAAAGTTTGCTCCCCGGTATATAGGGCCGTACAAGGTCTTCGAAGTCCTTAACCCCGTCTCCTTCCGACTGGAGTTGCCCCCATCTTTTCGAGTACACGACGTATTTCATGCCTCCCTCCTTAAACGCTGCTCCCCGTCCTTGGCTCCCTCGAGGAAACCTCCGGTCCCTGTTCTCACCCCTGAGGGGGTAGAATTTGAGGTGGCCAAGATTGTGGACAGCAGGATGGTCCAATGCTCCCTCCAGTGCCTGGTCCATTGGAGAGGATACGGGCCGGAGGAGAGGACTTGGGTACCCGCCCGAGATGTTCACACTGGGGTATTGCTCAGGAGGTTCCACCTTCGTTTCCCCAATAAGCCAGGTCCACCTAGAAAGGGTCCGGTGGCCCCTCATAAAAGGGGGGTACTCTAAAGGATCTGTCAGACACAGCCTCTGTGTCGACGCCCGTGGGTAATCAGTCTGCACCTGCTCGTAAGTCTGTGAGAGTGACTCAATCTTCCACCACTCAGGATGGCAGGCTTAGGAGTGGGAGAGCCTATCACAGCCTGGCCAGACGGAGCTAACTCCCGCTCACTGTCTATTTATACCTGCCTTTCCTGTTCCTCCTTTGCCTGTGATTCTGCTTGTTTCCTGGCTCTGCTGCTGCTGCTCGAACTACTTACCCTCTGCTTTATATTGACCTTGGCTTTACTGACTACTCTCCTTCTCTACGTTTGGTACCTCGTACACTCCTGGTTTGACTCGGCTCGTTCACTACTCTCGTTGCTCACTTCCCTAGATTCTGTGTACCCTTGTCTGTTTGTCTGTCGTGCACTTACTGAGCGTAGGGATCGTCGCCCAGTTGTACGCCGTCGCCTAGGACGGGTCGTTGCAAGTAGGCAGGGACTGAGTGGCGGGTAGATTAGGGCTCACCTGTCTGTCTCCCTACCCCGTCATTACACAAGCAACAGCAGAGAAAACCCTCCCTGCTGTACATGTTCCCTGGTTTCTGCACTGTCCAGTAGCTGCACTACTACAATATACATATATATATATGTATATATATATATATATATATATATGTAGAAAGCAGCAGCACTACGGTAGCGGGGTAGCGGGTGCACAGCAGGTAATCCCGATCCAAGGACTGTAGAGTATACCAAAATAAATCCTGCAGCACTATGACAAAAAAAAGGTTGTGGTTTATTCAATCAATACAGGGATGAAACGTTTCTACCCAGCCTTAGGACCTTTCTCAAGGTGTGTGTGTGTGTGTGTGTGTGTGTGTGTGTGTGTGTGTGTGTGTGTGTATATATATATATAAGTAGAGAGGGAGCAGCACTCTAATTTCAATTCCACAATGGCGTAGGGTGCAAGCAGGCAATTCCGATCCAGGGGACGTAGATATATATATAGAAGAAAGTCCCACTGCACTCCGTGATAGTGAAACAAAATAGTGGTTTATTAAGCCTGGCTTAATAAACCACTATTTTTTTCACTATCACGGAGTGCTGTGGGACTTTCTTCTATATATATATATATATATATATATATATAGCTCCGGTACGCTGTGTCCCGTATGGTGCGCGCGCACACTTGTGCCCGCTCTTAAAGGCCCAGCGCGCGCACAAATGGGAGTCATCATCATCATCAACTGCCATGATTCCCTGGACTATAAAAAGGGCCCTGCCCTTCTGATCCTTGCCTGAGCGTTGTTAGTTTATTCCATGTCAGTCTTGCAAATGGTCCCTTAGTGTTATCCAGTTCCTGTTGTTACCCGTGCCCTGTAACCTGTATGCTGTGCTGTGTTCTTGATCCTGAGCCTGTTGTATTGGAGTCGTGTTTCACTGCATCTGCTGTCATCTGCCACGTCCTGTGTCATCTGTCACATCCAGTCTGATCCGCCACATCTGGCGCAACCTGCGGCTCCTGCTGTCATCTGCCACCTCTGGCGTAACCTGCTGCATCCACCTCCAACCACGCCAAAGCCTCGGCTACTGTCTGGACTATTCAAGTACCCTTGTGCGGGACTTTGTATTGCTGGGGTGCTCTGTTGTTTGGGCAGCTGCCTCCCCGCTACAGCGTGTGCGGCCTAGTGGGTCCAAATACCCTCAGACAATGACAATACCACCACATCATAACCACATAGTGACTGAATAATACACCCATATTGATACTGAATAACACCCCCATACTGTTACTGGATAATACCATCACACCATAACCACATAGTGACCGAATAATACCTCCATACTGTTACTGAATAACACCCCCATACTGTTACTGAATAATATCCCCACACCATAACCACATAGTGACTGAATAATACCCCCATACTGTTCCTGAATAAAACCACTAAACAAAGACCAATATTACCAGCATATAGTGACCATATGATGGTAGGTGCCAGTTAAACACAGGAGCTCTGCAGACGATACAGTATAAGTGATTACAGCACATTTATATCTAGTGACTTGCAGGTGATGTTTTCTCTGATTAGAGTCATTCACTTTCCCTTTTTTTCTCCATCCACTCAACTCTGACGACTTATTCCAACCAAAACTCGTCTCTGCAGAATTTGACAGACAGACATGTCGGTTTCTACATTTTTCAGCATCCTCCACACCTATACCCCATCATCTAAACAAACTTGTAATCCACAGTGCCCCAGATGGTAATAATGATCCCTTAGTGCTCGACACAATAAAAGTGCCCCATCAATAACCGTGCCCCCTTTGTGCCCCGTCGATAGTGCCACTGCGTCTCCTGTAAATAGCGCCGCACACACACAGCACCTGTAGGTAGCACCACACACTCAGCCCCCCTCTTGTAGATCGTGCCACACAGCACCCCTTTGTAGATAGTGCCACACAACCCCCCTTTGTAAATAGTGCCACATCCCATTGTAGATAGAGCCACCCACCCTTGTAGATAGCGCCATGCAGCACCCCTAGATAGTGCCACACAGCCCTCCTCCTGTATAGTGCCACACAGCCCTCCCTCTGTAGTACCATACAGCCCTGCCCCTGTATAGTGCCACATAGCCCTCCCTCTCTGTATAGTGCCGCACAGCCTCCCCTAGTAGATAGTGCCACACAACCCCTTGTAGATAATGCCACACAGATCTCCCCCTATATAGTGCCACATAGCCCTCCCCCCTGTACAGTGCCACACACCCCCTTGTAGATAATTCCACACAGCCATCTTGGAGATAGTAACAGACAGCCCTCCTCCATGTATAGTGCCACACAGCCCACAGCCCTGTATAGTGCCACACACCCCCTTGTAGATATTGCCACACAGGCCTCCCCACCTGTATAGTGCCACCCCCCTTTGTAGATAATGCCACACAGTCCTCTTGTAGATAGTGCCAGATAGCCCTCCTTCCTGTATAGTGCCACACAGCTCTCTTGTAGATACTGCCGCACAGCTATCCCCCCACAAAAAAAATTACTTACCCAGCCCCATTCCCGCGACGGATGGAGCACTCCACAGCCTCCAGACGGGTCACCTGCACAGACCAGCGTGATGCAATGACGTCATCACGCCGGCCTGTGCAGGGACTCTGCCCCATTGTCTTGAGGATGCAGATGCAAGTGAATGTGGCAGTCGCTAGCACTGGGGCCCCTCTGCTGGGTGCTTCAAAAATGCAAGGGGAGGGGATCCAGTGCAGCGCCCCCTTTTCCTTGCTGGGGTGATGCGCCCTGTGCGACACCCCAAAAGCCAGCACTGACTGTCAGTGGGGCATTTATTTTCATGGAGCGTGATACTTCGCACTCTAACACTGTCCAATCAGCTATGGACAGTGTCAGAGCGGCAAGTGTTGTGTGATGTCTCTCGCAAGATCACACAGTCTTGTCATTACTGTCTGACAAGTGCTGGAGAGACTGTCTGACAAGTGCTGGAGAGAGAAGATGAGCGTGCGCGCGCATGAGCACAGCTTTGCCGCCGCCTCTACGGAAAGGAAGAGAAGAAGAATTCACATTCTTCTTCTCTTCTGTTCCACGGCGGAGCTGTGCGTGCGCGCGCATGCTCTCCTCTCTCCAGCTCTTGTCAGACAATGATGACAAGACAGTGTGATCTCGCGAGAGAGATCACACAGCCCAAGCCGCTCTGACACTGTCTTTAGCTGATTGGACAGTGTCAGAGTGCTAAGTATCACGCCCCCCCCCCCCCGCCCTTTCCATGAAAATAAACGTCCCACTGACAGTACAGGGGGTAATTTACATATCGGGCGCCAAATATAACGGCACCGATATCTCAAAAATGGAGAAGGCTAGACAGGTATTTTAAAGTGCCCCAGAGTCTGTGCAGCAGTACCTATAACAGGGTGCACTCAGCTGCACATGTATGGGCTAAGTATCACGCCCCCCCCCCCCCCGCCCTTTCCATGAAAATAAACGTCCCACTGACATACAGGGGGTAATTTACATATCGGGCGCCAAATATAACGGCACCGATATCTCAAAAATGGAGAAGGCTAGACAGGTATTTTAAAGTGCCCCAGAGTCTGTGCAGCAGTACCTATAACAGGGTGCACTCAGCTGCACATGTATGGGCTAGTGAAAGGTTCTCTTTAAGGTTTCCCCAGTCAACACTGGGAGAGACACCAGAACATTGAATAAACAGGGAAAAGCAGTCAAAGAACCAGGTAATACTTCAGTTCAAGGGCACGTTCAGACGTGGCGGATTTTCACTGCGGACAGGCCACAGTGGAAATCCGCAGCAGCCTATTTCCCTTTGGTTTCTTTAGCCTTTTAGATAACTTAGTTCAGACGTTGCGGAAAATAACAGTGCGCCATTTTGGCTGCAGTACAGAATTTTCACTCCACATCATGCACAGTCTGTTGCAGAGAAGCAGCGGATTTTCACTGCGGATTTTAGACTTTTCAATGCAAAGGCTGAAATGTGCGGCAAGTCCAATGTGATATCCATCACGTCTGAATTACCTGTCAAATATGCAAATTTTGCTGCAGATTCGTTGGGTAATTGCAGAGAATTTGCTGCGAAATCTGAAGCGTAAAACTTCTGCCACGTCTGTACATGCCCTAAGGGGGAGCTCCCATTGGATGTATGTAAAAATCTAAACTCTTTAATATGTTATTTTTTTCAGTTTTTATGTTTACATTTGATTGTTTACATTATTTAAGATTCCATTTACATTATGAAATTATTCTACTTGTGGATATACTAAATATAATAGTGTACCACACAAAAAGCTTTTTAAACAATAAAAAAGTCATATCTTCAGGGAAAGTACCTGATTTGACTATACATATTTTTTTTCCCACATGTATACATAACATGTTGAAAATAATAAGATTGTCTTTGTTTGATGTGAGTGTCATTGTTTCGTGTAGAGAACACACACTGACTAGGATGTACAGAGAACATAGTAGAACGTTATCAAACAACGTGCAGCAGGAAAAGGCAGTTCCACTAACACAATCTGTTTGTGTATCGAGTACAAATATGTAAATGTTTATTATTTCTGCAAAATTTGAATAGCAGGGGACACTTAGAAAAACTTTGCCACTGCTTGGATATCAAATTTCCCGTATGTTTCACATTTGCCTGCCAGTTTTGTCCAAATTGACATGGATGTGTACCTTATGTGCATTACTGTACACATTTTCTACTGCAAAATGTTGCATAGTTGACTGGCAATGTAAGATAATGTGATAAATAGGACTTTCTGATCAAAATGATGAAAAGCCATGTCGCAAAAGTGAGAACGCCTTCCTGAAAGTTACAAAATACAACATAGTAAATAGCTTTCTGGCGTTAGTTAAGGTTAATAAATCAGCAGATGAGTCTGTTAAGCCATCACACTTAAACTGGTGTAAGGACTTATTAACTCGGTGCAGTGAAACTGCCGTTCTTGTACGCGATTTTCTCAAAACCGTTGTCATGGTTTTTGGCAGCATTGGATCTGATAGCATTCTGAAAGATACACTTCTGCCTGCCAGAAACCAGAATTTTATCATATAAAGGGGTTGTCCAGTGACATAAAATTGATGGCCTATTGTCACGATGGCAGTCAATATCTGATCAGTGGGAGTCCTACTCTCGGCACCCCTGCCAATCAGTTGTTTGAAGGTGCCACGGTGCTCTGGCTAGCACTGCTTCCGCTTCATTCCTTAAACAGCTCTTTACTGCACAGCTCCATCACTTTCATAGCAGATTTGCACAGTATTACAGCTCTTTCACACGACCGAGATCGGGCCGTGAAAGACGGTCCGTGTGTCGGCCGGATTTCCCGGCCCGACCACGGTACAGGTGAATGGGACTCCTGACATCATAGACATTTATGATGCTAGGAGTCTCTGCCTTCGCACGGAGCTGCTATTCTGTACTGAACAAGGTTACAGATTCCTCCCATTCACTTTGCAGGTGATTTGGAACTATGTATCAGAAAAGCAGACCTCTGACCCCTTTAAAAATATATTGTGAAATTAATCCGCACAGGATTTTAAACCTATTTAGAAAAAAACAACAAAATGGTGTTCAAGGTTTGGACATTCATATGTTTTGGACATAAGCATATGTAGTCTAATATATATTTTTGAAAGTTTGTTTGAAGCCCGATTTTTCATTGGTTTAAAAGCAGTCCATGTGACCGCTGCAGCCTGTGATTGGCCTGTGATTGGCTGCAGCGGTCACATGGAATGAAACGTCATCCCGGGAGGCAGGACTGGAGGAAGAAGCAGGAGTTCTGGGTAAGTTAACTTTTAATACTTTTAACTCCAGCGGTAGTCACTGTCCTGGGTGCTGAAAGAGTTACTGTCGATCAGTTAACTCTTTCAGCACCCTGGACAGTGACAATCCCCTGACGTCGCCTAGCAGCGCTCCCGTAATTACGGGTGCACACACGTAGCCACCCGTAATTACGGGAGCCTCATAGACTTAGGCCTCATGCACACTTCCATCACCATTTTCACGGATCCGTTTGTCCATGATTGGAACCGTGTGCTTCACGTGTGTACTCCGTGTACACTTCCGTGTTTCAGTTTCTGAGAGGAAACTGAAACCCGTTCACACTATGTACACGATATTGTGAGCGCCGCACATGCTATTCCCTGTCCAGCGGTACTCACTGTCCAGGGTGCTGAAAGAGTTACTGCCGATCAGTGCAGCCCCTTAACTCTTTCAGAACCCTGGACAGAGACTACTGCTGGACAGGGAATACCATGTGCGGCGCTCACAATATAGATTAATGGTTCATTAAAAAAAACGCAACAAAAAAAAAGTTATTAGTTACCCAGAACTCCCTGCTTGCGTACTTCTTCCTCAAGTCCGGCCTCCTGAGATTACGTTTCAGACCATGTGACCGCTGCAGCTGATCACAGGCTGCAGCGGTCAAATGCAGCAGGGAGGTCGGACTGAATGTCAAAAGAGGGACGCGTCACCAAGACAATGGCCGGGGTACGTATGAACTTATTTTTCTTAATATCGCTGCGTTCCAGCACTGATCAGCAGCCTCTTCTCTCTATCAGTGCTGACAGAGAGAAGGGACTGCCGATTAGTGCAGTGCAGTATCTGTCTGTATGTGTTCCTCTGCCCGCCCGGCCGTTGTTAGGCAACGGCTCCATCACACACGGACGGCACACGGATGCCTTCCGAGTGCCTTCTGTTTTTTTGACGGCCCCATTGACTTGCATGGGCCTCATGGTCACGGAATCTTGGACCAAAGTAGCACATGCTCTACTTTTGTCGGAGCAGAGCAACGGGACCGTCAAAAACAGTGACGTGTGCATGGCCCCATTGAAATGAATGGGTCAGGGTGCTAGCCGTCTGAAAAACAGCTAGCACCCTGAAGAAAAAGACTGAAGTGGGCATGAAGCCTTACATGGGCCTGCCCATGCCGTAATTACGGCCTGAAAGAGGACATGTTCTATATTTTTCAACGGCCTGGACACCTTCCCGGAAGCAAACGGGAAGGTACCCATGGCCAATAGAAGTCTATGGGCCCGTAATTACGGGCCGAAATTACGGCCCGTGATTAGGGGTGTTTTTTTACGTTCGTGTGCATGAGTCCTAAATCTGTAATGAATATATTGCTTCATTTCATTTCTATTATGCTTCCAATAATATTATTTACACTCTCTAGCAATTAAATTCATATCGAGAGGTAGCAATTAAATTCATACTGAGAGGTATTTAAATAGTGAGCTTTTACTCTATCCATACCGTAAGTCAACCTCCCGAGCAACACCGGGTATAAAAGCTAGTTACCTATATAAATGGCTTAGTATAGTCAAATTGTTTATACATGAAGAAGGGGTTTTACCAACTCCAAAGCGTTTTGTACGTTTTTTTTAAAATAAATCTGGATTTTATCTGTTATTTTTTCCTCTTGAAAGCTGGCAGCGCTCAGGAGAATTTTTTTTTTTTTTTCAACTTTCTATCTGAAGGGCACAAGTTTTCAGCATATCTTTGGAAGTGCAGCTGCCGCCAACTTGAGGCGGATTCTAGCTGAACCCAATTTTGACAAAAAGCAGAAAGAATTCAAACTTTATGGGAAACGTAACCCTCAATATGTGTGAACAATCTAACGTTCTGCTCACATGTTGCAATCATTTAGATGGGGTAATAAAAGGCATTTTGAATATTTTATTTTTTTTGTCTGGGTTTTCTAACTTTAAGACTACGTTCACACAGGGTGAATACGCTATGTAAAGGTACACAGGGAATTCCGTCAAAAAAACTGCACCGAATTGTGGTGCAGTTTTTTGGCCGGAATGTCCGCTGTGGAAAAAAAGGGGAAAAAAAATGTCCAAACCCTATGACGTCCTGCAGACCGAACCCCTGGGATTACGTTTCATCACATGTGACTGCTGCAGCAGGTCTGGTGCCCCGAATACCCTGGCGACTGCCGCTATAGGTGTCGCAGCGGTCGCGATTGCGCATGAAGTCATGACGCTGGATGGTGTCGGGACATCCGCTGCACCGAAGAGCTGGGTAAGTGTAACATCATTACTGCCTGCTGGGGTTCTTGTATCTAAGCCTGCCCTGTGGTAAGCTTATAAACAGGGTCCAACAGACAGCATCACACATGGGCTTAGATACAGGGCCCATGTGTGATACTGTCTGTTTGACCATGTAGCTAAGTTTACTATAAGGCAGGCTTAGATACAGGACCCCAGCAGACAGTAATCTTATACTGTATAAGATTAATGTCTGCTGGCACCCTGTATGTAAGCCTAACATGTGGTAGACTTAGATACATGGTCCAACAGACAGTATCACACATGGGCCCTGTATCTAAGCATACCGCATAGTAGGTTTAGATACATGGCCATGTATGATACTGTCTGATGGGCCCTATATCTAAGCCTACCACTTTGTAGGCTTAGTTATATGGCCCATGTGTGATCCTGTTTGATGGACCCTGTATCTAAGCCTACCACATAGTAGGCTTGGATACAGGGTCCCAGCAGACTGTAATCTTATGCAGTATAAGATTACTGTCTGCTTGGGCCCTGTATCTAAGCCTGCCTTGTGGTAGGCTTAGATACCGGGTCTAATAGACAGTATCACACATGAGCCCTGCATCTAAGTCTACCACCTGTGTTACTAATGTTTTTTTGTGTTAGTGTTTTTTTACAGGTTCGTTGATGGGCTACGTTGGATTCGAGGACTACTTCGATGATGGCTTTTTTTATTTTCAAGGGTTGGGTGTTTTTTTTTAATTTCAATAAAATATATATTTTCTATGTCTTTGTATTTTCTTTTAAACTTCGTTACTACCGCCTTAGTAATGGCCGCTGGCTGATTGACAGCGTCCATTACTAAGGCAGGGGCTTAATGGTAGCCGGTGCAGAGGCTAACACCAACATCCATTATTACCCTGGTACCCACCGCTACCAGGGGTATTGGGAAGAGCTGGGTACGATCCAGTACCTGACCATCTGTTTCAATGGTCGGGTACTAGGGCGGCTGCAGGCTGGTATTATTAGGCTGGGAATGCCCAAAAACAGTGGGCCTTCCCACCCTGGTAATGCTAGCCAGCTGCTGCTATGTTGTATCTGGCTGGTTATCAAAAATGGGGGGACCCTACGTCATTTTATTTTATTTTTTGTATTCATGTCATGTAGAATGGTGCACCAAAATTACTGCTCGTGGGTTAAGGGAAGTGCACTTTTTTGTGGAAGGCACTTTTTTTAAAATTTTATTTTTATTAGAGCTTTACATTTATTTTACTGTATTCTTTTAACCCCTTCCCAACATCCGCCGTATATATGTGGCGCTGTCGACAAGGTGTTCCAGAAAAACCGCAGTACAGTTACGTCGCAGTGATGGTGCGGGCTCAGAAGCAGAGCCGGCAACATCACCGCGGGGTGACAGCTTTATTATACAGCTGGCACCCTCCTGTAACTGCCAGGACCGGAGCTATTCTTCGATCCGGCTGATTAACCCCTCAGATGCTGCTCTCAATACAGCGCAGCATCTGATGGGTTTTAGTCTGCCTTGTACGGGAGTCATTGAATAACTGACAGCGCTAATACTCTGCACTACGTATGTAGGGCAGTGTATTAGAGTAGCGATCGGGGCATCAGGTCCTCATGTCCCCTAGTGGGACAAGTCACAAAAGTAAAAAAAAGTTAATAAAAATGTCGTAAAACAAAAAACACACAAGTTTCAAGTTAAAAAAAAAGCTAAACTGCCTTTTTTCCCATAGTAAGTCTTTTATTATGGGAAAAACCTGAAAAAAATTATACATAATTGGTATCGCCACGTTTGTAACGACCCAAACTACAAAACTATTAAGTCAATTATCCCGCAGGGTGAACGTCGTAAAAAAAAAAACATGAAAAACAACACCAGAATCTTTGTTTTTAGGTCACATCTCCTCCCAAAAAATGCTATAAAAAATGATCAAAAAGTCACATTTACTCCAAAATTGTACCAATAAAAACGACAATCCGTGCCGCAAAAAATAATCCCTGACACAACTTTGTCCACGCAAAAATAAAAAAGTTATGGGTCTTAGAATATGGCGACACAGAAAACAAATGATTTTATAAAAAAAGTGATTTTATTGTGCAAAAGCTGCAATACATAAAAAAACTATATAAATTTGGTATCGCCGTAATCGTATCGACCTGCAGAATAAAGCTAACATGTAATTTAGGGCACACTGTGGATGCCGAAAAAAAAACAATAAAAAACTATTCCAGAATTGCTTGTTTTTGGTAATTTCCTTTACCAAAAAATGAAATAAAAAGTGATCAAAAAGTCGTATGTGTTCTAAAATGGTACCAATAAAATCTACAGCCCGTCTCGCAAAAAACAAGCCCGGAAAACGCTCAATCAACTGAAAAATAAAAAAGTTATGGCACTAGTAATGCGGTGATGAAAAAACATCTCAATGCGCAGGCCGGAGGCGAACATTCTTTCAGTTTCAGGGCACTAGTATTTAGGAACTAGGAAGGGAAGGGACATAGCATATCCGCTGGAAGCAAGGGCGCCCGTATTATACCAGCGCAAAACTTTCCCAGCAATATTTCCCAAACTACGAAGGAGAAAAAGTCCCCAAACGGTGCAGAGCGTTACAAAAGGGGAATAAGAAAGAAAACCATTTATCAGTGTGACACCTGCCTGCGCATAACGCATTGCTTCACATCGTAACACACATCTATGGATAATTGTATTATTTACCCCATTATTATACCCTCTTATTATGCCCTGATGTACTCCGCACAGATTAAATATGCCACCACATTATAAACTGAAATACCAGCAAAACCCCGTACAGAACTACTACCAAGTAAAATCCATGCTCAAAATGGCGGTCTTTCCCTTCTTAGCCCTACAGTGTGCCCAAACAGCAATTTATGGCCACAATTAAGGCATTACCATACCCGGGAGAACCCGCTTAACAATTTATGGGGTAAGATTCTCTAGGGGCACAACATATTGTGCGGTGAATAGACAGATCAGTGGAAAAATTGCAATTTTCACTTTGCACCATCCACTGAGTATTCATTTCTGAAAAACACCTGTGGAGTCTAAATTCTCACTACACCCCTTGATAAATGCCTTTAGGGGTGTAGTTTCTAAAACGGGGTCACTTTTGTTTGGTACATCAGTGGTTTTGCAAATGCAACATGGCGTCCGCAAACCATTCCAGCAAAATCTACGCTCCAAAAGATAAATACTGCTCCTTTTCTTCTGAATGCTTCCATATATGTAAACAGCTGATTATAACCACATATGGGGTGTTACCATACTCGGGAGAAATTTCTTTACAAATGTTGGGGTGCTTTTTCTTCTCTATTCCTTGTAAAAATGAAAAATGTTGATCTAAAACTACATCTTGTTGGAAAAAAAAAATATTTTTCATTTTCATGGCTTAATTCTAATTAATTCAGCAAAAAACCTTTGGGATCAAAATTTTCACTATACCCCTAGATGATTCCTCAGGGGGTGCAGTTTCCCAAATGGAGTCACTTTTGGGGTGTTTCCACTGTACCAGTACTACAGGGGCACAGCAAATGTGACATGGCGCCCAGAAACCATTCCAAAATCCAAATGGTGCTCCTTCCATTCTGAGCCCTACCGTGTGTCCAAACAGATGTTTATGACCACATGTGGGGTATTGTTTTACTCGCGAGAAATTGCTTTACAAATGTTGTGGGGCTTTTTCTCCTTCAGTCCTTGTGGAAATGAAAACAAATTAGCTAAACCTACATTTTATTTGAAAAAATGTAGATTTTCATTTTCACAGCCTACTTCCAAAAATTTCTGCAAAAAAACCTGTGGGGTCAAAATGCTCACAATACCCCTAGGTAATTTCCTCAAGGGGTATAGTTTCCAAAATGGGGTCACTTGTTGGGGGTTTCCACTGTTTTGTCCCCTCAGGGGCTTTGCAAATGCCACTTCACAACTGAACTGCCCCCTGTAAAAATAGCATTTTGAAATTTTCTTGAAAATGTGAGAAATTGCTGCTACATTTTTAAGCCTTGTAACGTCCTAGAAAAAGAAAAGGATGTTAAAAAAACGATGCCAAACTAAAGTAGACATATGGGGGATGTTAATTAGCAACAATTTTGTGTGGTATAACTGCCTGTCTTACAAGCAGATACATTTAAATTGAGAAAAATGCTAATTTTTGCAATTTTTCGTAAAATTTTCGAGTTTTTCACAATTAAAAACTGAATGTATTGATAAAGGCATTGATAAATGCCTTTAGGGGTGTAGTTTCTAAAACGGGGTCACTTTTGTTTGGTACATCAGTGGTTTTGCAAATGCAACATGCTGTCCTCAAACAATTCCAGCAAAATCTACGCTCCAAAAGATAAATACCGCTCCTTTTCTTCTGAATGCTCCCATATATGTAAACAGCTGATTATAACCACATATGGGGTGTTACCGTACTCGGGAGAAATTTCTTTACAAATGTTGGGGTGCTTTTTCTTCTCTATTCCTTGTAAAAATGAAAAATGTTGATCTAAAACTACATCTTGTTGGAAAACAAAAAATATTTTTCATTTTCATGGCTTAATTCTAATTAATTCAGCAAAAAACCTTTGGGATCAAAATTTTCACTATATCCCTAGATGATTCCTCAGGGGGTGCAGTTTCCCTACTGGAGTCACTTTTGGGGTGTTTCCACTGTACTAGTACTACAGGGGCACAGCAAATGTCACATGGCGCCCAGAAACCATTCCAAAATCCAAATGGTGCTCCTTCCATTCTGAGCCGTACCGTGTGTCCAAACAGATGTTTATGACCACATGTGGGGTATTGTTTTACTCAGGAGAAATTGCTTTACAAATGTTGTGGTGCTTTTTCTCCTTCAGTCCTTGTGGAAATTTAAAAAAATTAGCTAAACCTACATTTTATTTGAAAAAATTTAGATTTTCATTTTCACAGCCTACTTCCAAAAATTTCTGCAAAAAACCTGTGGGGTCAAAATGCTCACTATACCCCTAGATAATTTCCTCAAGGGGTATAGTTTCCAAAATGGGGTCACTTGTTGGGGGTTTCCACTATTTTGTCTCCTCAGGGGCTTTGCAAATGTGAGATGGCCTCCGCAAACCATTCCTGCTAAATTTGAGCTCCAAGAGCCAAATGGCGCTCTTTCCCTTCTAAGCCCTGCTGTGTGTCCAAACAACCGTTTATTACCACATGTGGGGTATTGTTTTACTCGGGAGAAAGTGCTCTACAAACGTTGTGGTGCTTTTTCTACTTTAGTTCTTTTTAAAATGAAAAAAAAATTAGCTAAACCTACATTTTATTTGTAAAAAATTAGATATTCATTTTCATGGCCTAGTTCCAAAAATTTTAGCAAAAAACCTGTGGGGTCAAAATGCTCACAATACCCCTAGATAATTTCCTCAAGGGGTATAGTTTCCAAAATTGGGTCACTTGTTGGGGGTTTCCACTATTTTGTCCCATCAGGGGCTTTGCAAATGTGACATGGCCTCAGCAAACCATTCCTGCTAAATTTGAGCTCCAAGAGCCAAATGGCGCTCTTTCCCTTCTAAGCCCTGCCATGTGTCCAAACAACCGTTTATTACCACATGTGGGGTATTGTTTTATTCGGGAGAAATTGCTCTACAAATGTTGTGGTGCTTTTTCTACTTAAGTTCTTTTGGAAATGAAAACAAATTAGCTAAACCTACATTTTATTTGAAAGAATGTAGAATTCCATTTTCATGGCCTAGTTCCAAAAATTTTTGCAAAAAACCTGTCAGGTCAAAATGCTCACAATACCCCTAGATAATTTCCTCAAGGGGTATAGTTTCCAAAATTGGGTCACTTGTTGGGGGTTTCCACTATTTTGTCCCATCAGGGGCTTTGCAAATGTGACATGGCCTCAGCAAACCATTCCTGCTAAATTTGAGCTCCAAGAGCCAAATGGCGCTCTTTCCCTTCTAAGCCCTGCCATGTGTCCAAACAACCGTTTATTACCACATGTGGGGTATTGTTTTATTCGGGAGAAATTGCTCTACAAATGTTGTGGTGCTTTTTCTACTTAAGTTCTTTTGGAAATGAAAACAAATTAGCTAAACCTACATTTTATTTGAAAGAATGTAGAATTCCATTTTCATGGCCTAGTTCCAAAAATTTTTGCAAAAAACCTGTCAGGTCAAAATGCTCACAATACCCCTAGATAATTTCCTCAAGGGGTATAGTTTCCAAAATGGGGTCACTTGTTGGGGGTTTACACTGTTTTGTCCCCTCAGGGGCTTTGCAAATGTGAGATGGCCTCCGCAAACCATTCCTGCTAAATTTGAGCTCCAAGAGCCAAATGGCGCTCTTTCCCTTCTAAGCCCTTCCGTGTGTCCAAACAACCGTTTATTACCACATGTGGGGTATTTTTTTACTCGGGAGAAATTGCTCTACAAATTTTGTGTTGCTTTTTCTACTTTAGTTCTTTTGGAAATGAAAAAAAATTAGCTAAACCTACATTTTATTTGAAAAAATTTCGATTTTCATTTTCATGACCTAGTTCCAAAAATCTTTGCAAAAAAACTGGTGGGTCAAATGCTTGCTACACCCCTAAATAAATTCCTCGAGGGGTATAGTTTCCCAAATGGGGTCTATTTGGGGGGGGGGGTTTCCACTGTTTTAGTTCCACAAGACCTCTTCAAAGCTGACATGGTACCTAAAATATATTCTAATAAAAAGGAGGCCCAAAATCCACTAGGTGCTACTTTTGCTTCGGAGGTCGGTGCTTCAGTCCAGTAGCAAACTAGAGGCACATGTGGTATATTTCCTAAAACTGCAGAACCTGGGCAATAAATATTAAGTTTCATTTCTCTGGTAAAAACTTCTGTGGTACAAAAAAAATGGATTCAAAATGAATTTTTGGAAAAAAATAATGAACTTTGTAAATTTCACCTCTACTTTGCCTTAATTCCTGCGCAATGTCTAAAGGGTTGAGAAACTTTCTGAATGCTGTTTTGAATACTTTGAGGGGTGCAATTTTTTTAAATGGGGGGTTTCTAATATCTAAGGCCCTCAAAGCTACTTCACAACTAAACTGGCCCCTGTAAAAATAGCATTTTGAAATTTTCTTGAAAATGTGAGAAATTGCTTCTAAATTTCTAAGCCTTGTAACGTCCTAAAAAAATAAAAGGATGTTCAAAAAACGATGCCACACTAAAGTAGACATATGGGGGATGTTAATTAGCAACAATTTAGTGTGGTATAACTGCCTGTCTTACAGGCAGATACATTTAAATTGAGAAAAATGCTAATTTTTGAAATTTTTCTCTAAATTTTGGTGTTTTTCACAATAAAATACTGAATGTATTGGGCAAATTTTGCCAGTAACATAAATTCCAATGTGTCACGAGAAAACAAGCTCAGAATCGCTTGGATAGGTAAAAGCATTCCGGAGTTATTACCACATAAAGTGAAACATGTCAGATTTGAAAAATGAGGCTTTGTCAAGAAGGTCAAAAGTGGCCACAGCGGGAAGGGGTTAATACAGAATTTTTATGCATGGGGCAAAAGTTAGCAGGTAACACATTATCCATGTGTTCTCCGCTGTCCTATAGACCATTCACTGATAACCGTAATCTAATGGTAACAGCCACTTAAATCACTGATCTGTATACACAGACATGAAGATTGCATCTACTCTGCATGCTTAAAGAGACTCTGTCACCACATTATAAGTGCCCTGTCTCCTATATAAGGAGATTGGCGCTGTAATGTAGGTGACAGTAATGCTTTTTATTTAAAAAAACGATATTTTTTCACAAAGTTAGGAGCGATTTAAGTTTATGCTAATGAGCTTTCTTAATGCCCAAGTGGGCGTTCTTTTACTTTCGACCAAGTGGGCGTTGTACAGAGGAGTGCATGACGCTGACCAATCAGCATCATGCACTCCCCTCCATTCATTTACACTGCACTAGCGATATAGATATATCGCTATGTGCAGCCTCATACATAAGCCCTAACATTACTAGTGTCCTGATAATGAATACACATGACCATCCAGCCTGGACGTCATGTGTACTCAGAATCCTGGCACTGGCTGGAGCAGGCCTGCAGGCTTGGAGTGAGCAGCCTTGTTAGCCGCGCACACCGTGCAGCACGAGACAAAGTCCATGGTGTCTTTGGGCAGCGTGGGTCACCAAAAATGGCGGGCAACCAAGTCTCGGGTTTTATGGGCACCCACGTGACCTGCTAGTTTGGAGCTGTGTCCCCAACGAAGAATTCTTCTTCTGTCCGACAGGCGTACAAAAGTCCTCCCCGGAGGAATGTCTTGCAGGGGGTTGACAAAGACAATGCAGGACGAATCAATGATGTTTTGCGGAGACTCCATAGTGTCCTCAAACGACCTGGACAAGGCATCGGCCCTCACATTTTTGTTGGCAGGACAGTAGTGGAGCTCAAACTGAAATCGGGCAAAGTATATAAAATAAGTATTCGGCACACAAGTTTTTGAAAATAAATCTTGATTTTATTTCAAGTAATAGTAGATGCCAGAGGCTTAGTGCGACGTTTCGGTTATAACATGACCTTCATCAGGCACTGTGCCCTTCTGGTTGCTGGTGTATCCAGTCGTTGGCGAGTCGTTTGGGATGGCGGCTAACCGCTGTATTTGGCGCTGAAAAACAGAGACCACCTGGCTTGACAGGGATTCAGCCATTGGGCCGACTGGAGATAGGTGAGGATCTTGTGGTTGATAAATATCAGAATAGGGTGAGCTGCGCCCTCCAGTAGATGTCTCCACTCCACCAGAGCCAACCTGATGGCCAGTAACTCCCGATCCCCAATCGAGTAGTTGCGCTCTGCGGAAGAGAAAAATTTAGAATAATAGCCACATACCACTGCCTTGCCTTTGGGACCTCTCTGGAACAGAAGTGCGCCTGCACCAACCGAGGAGGCCTCCACCTCCAACGAAAACCGTCGTGACACATCAGGATGATGGAGGGTTGAGGCTGACATGAAGGCACTCTTCCGGCTATTAAAAGCAGATTCTGCCTCTGGAGTCCACACCTTGGCATTTATGCCCTTTTTGGTGAGGGTAGAGATGGGTGCTGTCAGTGAAGAGAAGTTTGGGATGAACTGCCGGTAGACATTGGCAAATCACAGAAAGTGCTGTATGGACCTTATACCTTGAGAGCGTGACCATTCCAGGACAGACTTTAGCTTCTTAGGATCCATCTTGAGACCTTTATCCGAGATGATGTAGCCCGGGAAGGGTAGAGAATTTCTCTCAAACATGCACTTCTCCAGTGGCATACAAGCGATTCTCCCTTAATCGCAGCAGAACTCAACGTACGTGTCTTCGATGAGTCGTCGGGTCAGGAGAAAAGATCAAGATGTCATCGAGGTAGACCACGACACAGACATAGAGGAGATCTCGTAAGATGTCGTTGAAGAACTCTTGGAAGACCGCGGGAGCGTTACACAGGCCGAAGGTCGTTACCAGGTATTCATAGTGCCCATCTCGGGTCTTGAATTCCGTCTTCCATTCGTCACCCGGGACATAAGTTGTAAGCCTTTTGTATAAAACCCCTCTCCAAATTCTCCTGGATATAAGCGGACATAGACTGGGTCTCTGGCAAGGAGAGAGGGTATACTCATCCACGATGAGGGGACGCATCAGGCACCAGTTCAATGGGGCAGTCATACGCCCAATGTCCCAGCCTCATTCTTACTGAAGACGTCTGCAAACTGTGAGTGGTGAGGGGGTAATCCTGCAAACGACCAAGTCAGAGCAGGTTTGGCCGGATGGATCAGTCCCAGACAGTGGTTGAGACACTTGGGACCCAACTGGGGAACCTCACTGGAATGCCAGTCCAGGACTGGGGCATGTAGTCGAAGCCAAAGCAGACCCAGCAGCACAACCTTGACGGCCCTGGGCAGGACGAGGAAAGAAATTAACTCTGAGTGAAGAGCTCCAACTTGGAACCTCAGCAATTTGGTCTTAGATACGACTGGATCAGGCAGAGGCAGACCGTTCACTGAGGCAACAGCCAAATACTTATCCAGGGGAACTGTGGACAACTGAAGGAGATCCATTAAGTCCCTCTGGATAAAATTGGCTGTGGATACAGAGTCCAGTTAGGCAGAGACCCGGTGGATCTTTCCGCCGGACACTATGGTCACGGGGATGGACAGTTTTGAAGAGAGTTTTTTTTATCCAGCGCTGTATTGCCTAGGGTTGTCTCCCTAACCAATTCTAGGCATTGGAGTTTCTTCGGCTTTTGAAGGCACAGACGCACTACATGGCCACCAAGGCCGCAATACAGACAAAGTCCTGAAGAATGTCTGCGTTGTTTCTCCTGGACGGATAACTTAAGCCGGTCCACCTGCATAGTGTAACGTCTATGGCCACGGCCCGTCGATCGGTCGTTAACCCCGACGGCCGTGGCCATGGACAGCTTACCTGCCTGCAGCGTCGTCCCCCAGTCAGGCGCCGGCACTCTCTTCTGGATTCCGAGTGTCTCCGGCGGGCCAGTGCGCGCGTTTTTGTAAAAACTGTAATCTGGCCCAGGATGCCCTGGGCTATAAAAAGGGCTCTGCCCTCTTTCCCTTTGCAAGAGCGTTGTTAGTTTTCCCATTGTTCGTCTTGCTTATGGTCTCCCAGTGTCTTCCAGCCTCCCAGTGTACCTTGCTCCTGTATTCCGTATCCCGTATCCTGTTTCCGTGCTACCTAGTGCTATTGCCGTGCTGTGCTACCTGCCGTGCTGTGCTACAGTCTACGCTACCCTGCTATGCCTCACTGAACGACTTCCCACCGCCTGGTTCTGGACGTGTCCGCCTCGCCACTGCCTACGTTTACCTCAGGTACTCTCGCTGAACCATTGAACTGTGTACCTTCCGGTTTGGCCAGCTGCCATCCCCGCTACGCGGTACGGCCCAGTGGGTCCACACACCGCATCGTGACATCCACACCCCGCATCGTGACAGTACGCTCTGGCCATGGACCCCGCTGGCCAATTCAAGGGCTTGTCACCCTCCCAAGCCATGCAGGCGGATCTGCTGGATCTCCGAGCTAGGCAGGACCAGCTCCTCGTGGCCGTGGACTCTATGACGCAGCAGCTAGGGACGCTAGTTGCCTCCATTCCTGTTTCTGTGCAAGTTCCTCAAGCCGACCCTCCTGTTGCTCCTCCTGGCAGTTCCTGTACGGACCCTCGGTTCTCGCTGCCATTGCCCTCTCGGTTCGATGGAGACGCCAGTGCTTGTCGGGGGTTCCTGAACCAATGCCACATTCATTTTACCCTGCACTCTCGGGCATTTCCGTCAGATGGAGCCAAGATCGCATTTATCATCTCCCTCCTGACCGGCAAGGCCCTGGCATGGGCTAACCCTATCTGGGAACGTCAGGGACCCGAGAACCGAGACTTCCAGGAGTTCGCACTAATTTTCCGAACCGTTTTTGAGGAACCAGGACGAGTCTCATCAGCCGCCACCGCCATCTTCAACCTTCGCCAAGAGGACAACTCCGTGGGCGAGTATACTATTCAGTTCCGGACTCTGGCAGGAGAGCTATCCTGGAACAATGAGGCATTTGTGGCATCCTATTGGCATGGTCTGTCGCCCGAGATCAAGGACGAACTGGCTGTCGAGACCTGCCTCCCGCGTTGGACGACTTAATTCTGCTTGCCACTCGGGTTGACATAAGGCTGAGGGAGAGATCCCATGAAGTTCGTCAGGAGCGCCGGCGTCCTAGACTGGCGCCCAACTTTCAGCAACCCCTCTTGCCTGCTTCTATCGCTTTGCCTGAGGTTCCGATGCAAGTTGACCGACTAAAATTATCGGTCCAGGAGAAACAGCGCAGGCGCACCTCTGGACTGTGCTTATATTGCTGCCTCGCTGGCCACGTCGTGCGTCTGTGTCCTCACAAGCCAAAAAACCCCAGCGCCTAGGCTTGGTTGGAGAGACAACCCTGGGCGTCAACACATTAAAGCAAGAACTCTCCTCCAAACTATTTATTCCTGTAGCCATTATTGCTGGCGAGAGGTCTCATCAGGTCTCCGCATATCTGGACTCCGGCTCTGCAGCCAACTTCATCTGCCAGGATCTTGTGGATCTCCTACAGTTGCCCACTATCCCGCTTGAAAGGCCGTTGATCGTTGCCTCGGTGGATGGACTGCCATTACCAGACCCAGTTGTGTCCATAACCAAGCCGTTGAAACTCCAAGTGGGAGCCCTTCATGCTGAGATCATCACTCTGTTCGTCCTATCCAAGGCCGTCAACCCCGTGCTGTTGGGGTTGCCTTGGCTTCGTCTGCACGCCCCCGTCCTGGATTGGAACTCTGGAGAGGTTCTCCAGTGGGGCCCGAAGTGTCTTGACCGCTGTCTGAGTCACATCCAGTCGCCACAGCCCGCTCCTCTTCAGTCGTTGGCAGGTTTGCCCCTCTGTTTCTCTATGTTCGGCGATGTCTTCAATAAAAAGGAGGCCGAGACCTTGCCGCCACACCGGGCATATGACTGCCCAATCGACCTGGTTCCGGAATCGTCTCCTCCTCGTGGTAGAGTGTATCCTCTCTCCTTGCCAGAGACCCAGTCCATGTCGGCTTACATCAAGGAGAACCTGGAGAGGGGTTTCATTCGTAAATCTTCATCCCCGGCCGGAGCAGGGTTCTTCTTTGTTAAAAAAAAAAGATGGATCATTACGACCTTGTATCGACTATCGATACAGATTACGGTGAAGAACAGGTATCCTCTGCTTTTAATTTCGGAACTGTTTGATCGCATACGGGGGGCAAAATTTTTTTCTAAACTGGACCTGCGGGGGGCCTATAATCTGATCCGGATTCGTCGAGGTGACGAATGGAATACTGCCTTTAATACTCGTGATGGGCATTACGAATACTTAGTCATGCCCTTCGGCCTGTGTAACGCTCCCGCAGTATTCCAAGAATTTGTCAATGACATTTTTCGTGATCTCCTGTATGTTTGTGTTGTGGTGTATCTCGATGACATTCTGATTTTTTCCCCAGACCCAGTAACTCATCGAAGTCATGTCCGCCAGGTGTTGCTCCGTCTAAGAGAGAATCGACTTTACGCCAAATTGGAGAAGTGTGTGTTCGAGAAGAAGTCTCTATTCTTCCTGGGCTATATTATCTCAGATCAGGGTCTCAAGATGGATCGCCAGAAGGTAAAGGCCGTCCTGGAGTGGCCACGCCCCTAAGGCTTAAGAGCCATCCAATGCTTTCTAGGATTCGCCAACTTCTACCGACTCTTCATCCCCAACTTCTCATCTTTGACAGCACCTATCTCCACCCTCACTAAGAAAGGTATGAATGCCAAGTTGTGGACCCCGGAGGCTGAAGCCGCATTTGAATCCTAAAAGAAAGCCTTCACATCTGCCTCCATTCTGCACCATCCGGACGTGTCCTTACAGTTTTCGTTAGAGGTGGACGCCTCCTCGGTGGGTGCTGGTGCACTGTTGTTCCAGAAAAGACCGAAAGGCAAGGCCGTGGTATGTGGTTACTATTCCAAGCTGTTTTCTCTCGCAGAGCGTAACTACTCGATTGGGGACCGGGAGTTACTGGCCATCAAACTGGCTCTGCAGGAGTGGAGACACCTACTGGAAGGCGCGGTTCACCCTATCCTGATCTTCACGGATCACAAGAATTTGACCTACATACAGACGGCCCAGCGGTTGAATCCTCGTCAAGCCAGGTGGTCGTTGTTCTTTGCTCTGTCCCGTCCCGCCGACAAGAATGTGAGGGCCGATGCCTTGTCTAGATCTTTCGAAACCGAGGACACCATGGAATCTCCACAGAATATCATTGACCCGTCCTGTATCTTCTCTGTGAATCCCCTGCAAGTCAGAGACATTCCTCCGGGTAGGACTTTTGTGCGTCTGGCTGACCGAGGAAGAATTCTTCGCTGGGGTCACAACTCTAAGCTGGCAGGTCACGCGGGTGCTCGTAAGACCCAAGATTTAATCACCCGTCAGCTCTGGTGGCCCACGCTGCCCAAAGATGTCATGGACTTTGTCTCCTCGTGCACAGTCTGTGCAGCAAATAAAGTTGCTCACTCCAGACCTGCGGGCTTGCTCCAACCACTGCCTGTGCCCGTTGCCCCGTGGCAACATGTCGCTATGGACTTCGTCACGGATCTTCCTCCTTCTGCGAGTTGCAGTGTGATCTGGGTGGTGGTGGATCGATTTTCCAAGATGGCTCACTTCATCCCGTTGACCGCTCTGCCGTCTGCTACGCGGTTGGCTGACCTCTTCATACAGCACATCTTCCGTCTGCACGGATTGCCCCTGCATATTGTCTCGGACAGAGGTGTCCAGTTTACCTCGAAGTTTTGGAGAGCACTCTGCGGGCTCCTTGGTGTGAAATTGGACTTCTCTTCGGCCTATCATCCCCAGTCCAACGGGCAAGTCGAGAGAGTTAACCAGATTATGGAGAACTACCTACGTCACTTTGTGTCCAGGCGCCATGATGATTGGGTGCAGTTGCTCCCGTGGGCAGAGTTCTCCTATAACAACCACACCAGTGAGTCGACCACATCCAGTCCATTTTTCATCGTCTACGGCCAACATCCTCGTATACCTCTTCCTGTTTCTACAATGTCCCAGGTGCCTGCAGCCGACTCCACCTTCAGGGACTTTCTACAGATATGGCAACAGACCCGATCTTCTATCCTCTTGGCGGTGGACCGCATGAAGAGAAAGGCAGACACAAAAAGACGGGCGCCTCCGCAGTTCCTTCCAGGGACTAAAGTCTGGTTGTCCTCTAGGAATATCCGGCTGAAGGTGCCGTCATGCAAATTTGCCCCAAGGTTTCTTGGTCCCTTTGAAGTCCTGCTACAAATTAACCCGGTATCCTACAAGCTGCGGCTCCCCCCCACTCTCAGGATTCCTAACTCCTTTCACGTCTCCCTGCTAAAACCGGTGGTCCTCAACCGCTACTCCAGGACTTCTAGTCCCACAGTGGTTCCTGCCGGCCCATCTGGGACTTTCGAGGTAAAGGAGATTCTGGCTACCAAGAAGGTGGGAGGAAGGACATTTTATTTGGTGGACTGGAGGGGGTTCGGCCCAGAAGAGAGGTCTTGGGAGCCAGAGGAGAACATCGATGCCCCTGTTCTTGTGAGGAAGTTTCTCTCTCGCTCTGGTCCCAAGAAGAGGGGGCGTAAGAGGGGGGATACTGTAACGTCTATGGCCACGGTCCGTCGATCGGTCGTTAACCCCGACGGCCGTGGCCATGGACAGCTTACCTGCCTGCAGCGTCGTCCCCTAGTCAGGCGCCGGCACTCTCTTCCGGATTCCGAGTGTCTCCGGCGGGTGCGCGCGCCCGCGCGTGCACGGCCTTAAAGGGCCAGTGCGCGCGTTTTTGTAAAAACTGTAATCTGGCCCAGGATGCCCTGGGCTATAAAAAGGGCTCTGCCCTCTTGCCCTTTGCCAGAGCGTTGTTAGTTTTCCCGTTGTTCGTCTTGCTTATGGTCTCCCAGTGTCTTCCAGCCTCCCAGTGTACCTTGCTCCTGTATTCCGTATCCCGTATCCTGTTTCCGTGCTACCTAGTGCTATTGCCGTGCTGTGCTACCTGCCGTGCTGTGCTACAGTCTACGCTACCCTGCTACACCTCACCGAACGACTTCCCACCGCCTGGTTCTGGACGTGTCCGCCTCGCCACTGCCTACGATTGCCTCAGGTACTCTCGCTGAACCATTGAACTGTGTACCTTCCGGTTTGGCCAGCTGCCATCCCCGCTACGCGGTACGGCCCAGTGGGTCCACACCCCGCATCGTGACATCCACACCCCGCATCGTGACACATAGGCTCCTCAGGTGGGCCGACTGGCGGGGCAACAGGGATTGCAGGAAAGTGCAGGCCAACCTAGGGAGTCCTCTCTCCCGACGAACCTCTTGAGATCGTTCCCGGAGCCTCATGTCAACCCGGGTGGCAAGCAAGATGAGGTCATACAGGATAGATGGCAGATCATGAGCGGCATGTTCATTCTTGATCTCGGACGACAGTCCCTACCAGAATGTAGCCACTAAGGCCTCATTCCATAACAGCTCTCCCGCCAGGGTGTGGAAGTGAATGGCGTACTAGCCCACGGAAGTGTCTCCCTGGCGAAGGTTCAGCAGGGAGGCAGCTGCTGACGAGACCCGTCCAGTCTCCTCAAATACATCACCACATGTCTTTAGAAACCCCTGGAAGTGACGGGTCTCTGGTCCCTGACACACCCAGATTGGATTTACCAATGCTAGGGCTGTGCCAGTAAGGAGAGAGACGATGAAAGCGACCCTTGCGCCGTTAGAAGATAATGCTCTGGCATACAGGCTGAAGTGGATCTGGCACTGGTTCAGAAATTCCCTGCAGATCCTTGCATCTTCATCATAGCAATGAGGTAGTGGCAGAGAAAATCGGGGGTCAGCACTGCCAGGAGGTGTAGTCGGGCGGTCAGTACTGCCAGGAGGTGTAGTAGGAGGAACAGCAGAGGCAATAGGAACAGGTGCCGGGGGAACTGCAGCGTGCGTATCCTGCCAATGTGCAATAATGTTCAACACCTGGATGAGTTGGTCCTGTCGAGACCGGAGGTCTAGAATATCCACCCGCATCCCTTGTGACGTTGTCGTGGTCTTGGGTTGACCAGCAGGGTCCATGGCCTGAGCGTAATGTCACGATTTGTGGGTATGTAGATGCACTGGGCCGTACTGCGGTAGCAGGATAGCAGCTGGCCACACAGTGTACCAAGTAAAGTCTATAGTCCGAGTAAGGGTACCTGTGGTAGTTCAGACAGTAGCGATGGTTAGGCTCGGATGGAAACTTGGCAGCAGTCACAAGGCGACGTGTAACACACCAGACTTGATCGGTGGCACAACACGACTCTAACTCTCTAAGGTACAGGAACAAGGTAGCACGGGATATAGGATACAGAATACAGGATACAGGTAGCAGATCGGGAACACGGGGAACTGGAAAACACTAAGGGACCATTTGCAAGACTAACCGCGGATGTTATACACATGTTGTTTGCTTTATCAAAACATTTAGATTTTGGTAGCATAGTAGCTGTTTGGGGTATGGACCACAGTTTTTTTTTTATTACATATGTGGATGAAGGCCATATGTTGCATGGCCTCTATTTCAGAGTTTTTGAGAGCTGAAAGAGGCTCTGTCACCACATTATAAGTGCCCTATCTTGTACATAATGTGATCGGTGCTGTAATGTAGATTACAGCAGTGTTTTTTATTTAGAAAAACTATCTATTTTCTTCAAGTTATGAGCGATTATAGCTTTATGCTAATTACTTTCTTAATAGACAACTGGGTGTGTTTTTACTTTTGACCAAGTTGTGGAGAGAAGTGTATGACGCTGACCAATCAGCGTCATGCACTTCTCCCCATTCATTTACTCTGCACATAGCGATTCTGCATTGTTCACTATGTGCAGTCACATACACCCACATTAACGTTACTGAAGTGTCTTGAGAGTAAATAGACATCACGTCCAACCAGGACAAGATGTCTATTCACAATCCCGACACTTCGGTAACGTTTGTGTGACTTACAGCACAGCATGCGTGATATCGCGAGATCTCGCTGTAAATGACATAAAGCTAAAATCGCTCATAACTTGGTGAAAATAGATAGTATTATTTTTACATTGTTTTTGTGTGTTACATAAAGGTAATCATGGCTGTAAACAGCATTAAGTCAACAGCAATCATTAGGTTGTCTGCTTTAAGGGAATATATAGGGTGTGCATTCACTTTTGATAGTGTGTAGTTGTAATTTTTTATATGTGTTTGAGTTGTAATGACGCACGAAGACCCCCCCGTTCCTTACCACGAAATCCGAAACTGCCCGATTAACCTTCACCCGGGCTTTATTTAAACGTGCCACTGACCTGGCGTGCCGCGAAACCTTACGCGGGACAATCTCTGACCACACCACCTTAACCCCCGGGAAACTGGACCACAACCTGAGTAAATCGTATTTAATATCCCTAATCAATTCCCGGAAAGGACGACTACCCAAATCATTGCCCCCGACGTGCAGAACCAAGACATCCGGGGCTCTGTCCATCTGACCAAACCTATGCACGTCAGGCAACACCCGACTCCACACCATCCCTCTACTCCCAAGCCACCGCACAACTACCTCCTCCCGCCCCCCAATGAACGTACGAATGCCCGACGATCCACACCAATCGGCCCGCGGGACCTGGAAAATAAAAACCAAACCGATTAAAACAAGGCTATGCACGGACGTGAGCGAACAGTGGGGAGGAAAGAAAAACTAGAGGGAGGGAGGGAGGAGGGAGGAGGGATTAAGCCTTTACACAAAATTATAAAAACGAAGGGCGCACGTACAACTGGATATGGCGGGAATCCCATCGACCTATCCGCTTCACCACCTCTTCCCCCAACTCCTATGACACTGCCTCCGTCACCGCCCCAATACGAAAAGAATGGGGGGAAAACAAAGACTCCTCTAATCCAACTGCCGCAGGCACCTACGAAAAACCCACGTAAACTGGTACCGGGACAAAAGGACTCGTCCTCGTGACACAACAACTGTCCCCTCATTACCGGCGAAACCTCTCTGTACCCCGCAAAGCATGCGACCAGGCACATCCTGGCCCCCTTGGCCGCCCACAACACCACTCTCTTACCCCGACCCCCTTGATCCGTATTAGAACGCCGGATCCAGAACTCCACACTGCTGTCCGCCAACAACGCATCTTCCATCCTCAACCCCCCAGGCCTCCTTGTGCTGGGCGCCACCAGCTCCCCGACCCTCAGGGCCCCAAAAACGCCCACGAGAACGCCACTCTGTATAGGGTCGCCTCGAAACTAGAAAAACAAATTTCATCCAACACCCCCCACAAACAACATAAAATACACTGGGTGTCGACGATCCAGCAACATTCTCCCCTTCCTATAACCCTTCAGGGCCTGGCCGACCAAAAAACATTTAGTAACATCCTTGTACCCCGGAGCTTAAAACCAAAAGCCAGGGCTACCACAAAACGTCTATCCTTGGACACCTTGGACACCGACCACCCCGCAATAGAGACCTCTCCCAGAAAAACCAACAATGCCACCACCCGATCGTCATCCGTCCTCTCGGGCTCATCTATGACGAGACTGACAAGACTGCCTTTGCCGAGAGTCAGCTGGGGACCTTACGTCAGGGTAAGAGACCCGTTGAGGAGTACTGCTCTGACTTTAGGAAGTGATGCGTAGCTTCTCGGTGGAATGACCCTGCCTTGAGGTGCCAGTTTAGATTGGGTCTGTTGAACGCCCGGAAAGACCTATAAGTTAGCTATCCCTCTTCTGACACTCTAGATCAGGTTATGGCTTTAGCGGTACGTCTTGACCGACGACTCAGGGAACGACGACTTGAACGTTTTTGTACCTTCTCCTCTGGCTCCCCCATGATGGCTCCCGTGGTTCCGTTGCTTTGTTCTTCCACGGGAATCTCGGATGAACCAATGCAAGTTGGGGCCTCCGTGCCTCCCCAACAACGTAGAGAGCTCCGCAGAAAGAATGGTCTCTGCTTCTACTGTGGGGATGACAAGCATCAAGTGAACAACTGTCCAAGGCGTAAGAATAAGCAGCCGGAAAACTTCCACGCCTAAGTGATCATCGGAGAGGTCGCTTGGGCGCACAGGTATTTCCCGTAAATATGAAACCTAATAAGATCTTGCTTCCCTTTCAGGTCTCTTTTAAGGGTAAGTCTGCCACGGGCAGTGCCTTCGTTGATTCAGGGTCTTCTGCTAATACCGTGTTTCCCCGAAAGTAAGACAGTGTCTTACTTTCTTTTTATCCCCAAAAGCCCCACTATGTCTTACTTTCGGGGTATGTCTTATATTGGAAAAAAATTGTCGAATTATTATTATTATTTTTTTCACAAACTTTATTTAACTGTTTTACTTTTTTTTTTTTAGTCCCACCAGGGGACTTCACTATGCGATGTGCCGATCGCATATATAATGCTTTGGTATACTTAGTATACCGAAGCATTATTGCCTGTCAGTGTAAAACTGACAGGCAACCTATTAGGTCATGCCTCCGGCATCGCCTAACAGGCAGATGCTGAAGGCAGACCTGGGGGTCTTTGTTAGACCCCCGGCTGTCATGGAAACCCGACGGCGACCCGCGATTTGTTTGCGGGGGCGCCGATCGGGTGACAGAGGGAGCTCCCCCCTCTGTCAAACACATTAAATGCCGCTGTCACTATTGACAGCGGCATTTAATGGGTTAAACTGCCGGAATCGGCGCGCGCTTCGATTCCGGCAGTTGCAGCAGGAGCCAGGCTGTGTATAACAGCCGTGCTCCTGCCGCTGATCGCGTGGGTACAGTCTCAGTACCCGCGCCATCACAGGACGGCGCGGTGACGTATGGAGAGGGGGGCGGCGCGGAAGTGGGCAGGAGGCGGCAATACCCCCGTGTTTCCCCGAAAGTAAGACATATGTCTTACTTTCGGGGTACGGCTTATATTAGCCGACCCCCCTGAAACCCCCGATACGTCTTACAATCGGGGGTGTCTTACTATCGGGGAAACACGGTATTATGTCTGTGGAATTTGCTATGTCTCTAGCTATGCCATTGATTGATTTGCCTAAACCTGTCCCGGTAGTGAGTATCGACTCCACTCCACTTGCTAATGGTTATTTTATGCAGCATACCCCTGTTTTCGAACTCATTGTTGGCTCCATTCATTTGGAGCAGTGCTCTGTACTGGTGATGCAGGGATTATCGTCCGATTTGGTTTTAGGCCTTCCCTGGTTGCAGATGCATAATCCCACGTTTAACTGGAATACTGGGGATCTTACCAAATGGGGTAATGAATGCATGACGTCCTGTTTTTCTGTTAATTTTATTTCTCTCCCTGAGGAGGTAAACACTCTACCTTAGTTTATTCAAGACTTCGCTGATGTTTTTTCTAAAAAGGCCTCCGAAGTGTTACCTCCTCATAGAGAATACGATTGCACAATCGATTTGGTACCAGGAGCTAAACTCCCTAAGGGTAGGATTTTTAATCTCTCTTGTCCCGAACGTGAGGCCATGAGAGAATATATCCAGGAAAGCCTAGCCAAGGGTTACATTCGCCCCTCTACTTCTCCGGTAGGTGCTGGCTTCTTCTTTGTAGGGAAGAAGGATGGTGGTCTTAGGCCGTGCATCGATTACCGAAACTTGAATAAGGTCACTGTAAGGAACCAGTATCCCCTTCCTTTAATTCCTGATCTCTTCAATCAGGTTCAGGGGGCCCAATGGTTCTCTAAGTTTGATCTTCGGGGGGCTTATAACCTTATCCGAATCAGAGAATGGGATGAGTGGAAGACTGTGTTTAACACGCCCGAAGGTCATTTCGAATACCTCGTCATGCCCTTTGGGTTGTGTAATGCTCCCGCGGTCTTCCAGAATTTCATAAATGAGATTTTGAGAGACTACCTGGGGGTATTTCTTGTAGTGTAAATTGATGACATACTTGTGTTTTCCAAGGACTGGTTCTCCCACATTGAGCATGTCAGGAAGGTGTTCCAGGCCCTTCGGGAAAACAAACTTTTTGCTAAATCCGAAAAATGTGTGTTTGGGGTGCAGGAGATAACATTTTTGGGTCAAATCCTCACTCCTAATGTATTCCGCATGGACGCTGCCAAGGTTCAGGCTGTGGCTGAATGGGTCCAACCTGCCTCCCTGAAGGCGTTACAGTGCTTCCTGTGGTTTGCTTATTATTACAGGAGATTTATTGCTAACTTCTCGGTCATCGCTAAGCCTCTTACGGATCTTACTTGCAAAGGTGCTGATCTCCACCACTGGCCTCCGGAGGCGGTCCAGGCTTTTGAAAACCTTAAGAAGTGCTTTATCTCTGCCCCAGTGCTGATTCAGCCTAACCAAGTGGAGCCATTCATCGTGGAGGTTGAAGCCTCCGAGGTGGGAGTGGGTGCTGTCTTGTCCCAGGGTACCAGGTTCCTCACCCATCTCCGTCTCTGTGCCTACTTCTCCAGGAAGTTCTCGCCCACTGAGAGTAACTATGACTTGGGCAACCGCAAATATTTAGCCATTAAATGGGCATTTGAAGAGTGGCGCCACTTCTTGGAGGGGGCTAGGCACCAGGTAACTGTCCTTACCGACCACAAGAATCTGGTTTTCCTAGAATCTGCCCGGAGGCTAAACCCGAGACGAGCTCGATGGGCGTTGTTTTTTTACTAGATTCAGCTTTGTGGTCACCTATAGGGCTGGGTCTAAAAATATTAAAGCTGATGCACTGTCGCGTAGCTTCATGACCAGCCCTCCTTCGGAGGAAGATCCTGCTTCTGTTTTGCCCCCAGGTACACTACCGTTCAAAAGTTTAGGGTCCCTTAGAAATTTCCTTATTTTTGAAAGAAAAGCACAGTTTTTTTCAAGATAACATTAAATTAATCAGAAATACACTCTATACATTGTTAATGTGCTAAATGACTATTCTAGCTGCAAACGTCTGGTTTTTAATGCAATATCTACATAGGTGTATAGAGGCCCATTTCCAGCAACCATCACTCCAGTGTTCTAATGGTACATTGTGTTTGCTAACTGTGTTAGAAGGCTAATGGATGATTAGAAAACACTTGAAAACCCTTGTGCAATTATGTTAGCACCGCTGTAAACAGTTTTTCTGTTTAGAGGAGCTTTAAAACTGACCTTCCTTTGAGCTAGTTGAGAATCTGGAGCATTACATTTGTGGGTTCGATTAAACTCTCAAAATGGCTAGAAAAAGAGAGCTTTCATGTGAAACTCGACAGTCTATTCTTGTTCTTAGAAATGAAGGCTATTCCATGCGAGAAATTGCCAAGAAACTGAAGATTTCCTACAACGGTGTGTACTACTCCCTTCAGAGGACAGCACACACAGGCTCTAACCAGAGTAGAAAGAGAAGTGGGAGGCCCCACTGCACAACTGAGCAACAAGACAAGTACATTAAGAGTCTCTAGTTTGAGAAATAGACGCCTCACAGGTCTTCAACTGGCAGCTTCATTAAATAGTACCCGCAAAACGCCAGTGTCAACGTCTACAGTGAAGAGGCGACTCAGGGATGCTGGCCTTTAGGGCAGAGTGGCAAAGAAAAAGCCATATCTGAGACTGGCTAATAAAAGGAAAAGATTAATATGGGCAAAAGCACACAGACATTGGACAGAGGAAGTTTGGAAAAAAGTGTTATGGACAGACGAATCGAAGTTTGAGGTGTTTGGATCACACAGAAGAACATTTGTGAGACGCAGAACAACTGAAAAGATGCTGGAAGAGTGCCTGATGCCATCTTTCAAGCATGGTGGAGGTAATGTGATGGTTTGGGGTTGCTTTGGTGCTGGTAAAGTGGGAGATTTGTACAAGGTAAAAAGGATTTTGAATAAGGAAGGCTATCACTCCATTTTGAAACGCCATGCCATACCCTGTGGACAGCGCTTGATTGGAGCCAATTTCATCCTACAACAGGACAATGACCCAAAGCACACCTCCAAATTATGCAAGAACTATTTAGGGAAGAAGCAGGCAGCTGGTATTCTATCTGTAATGGAGTGGCCAGCGCAGTCACCAGATCTCAACCCCATAGAGCTGTTGTGGGAGCAGCTTGACCGTATGGTACACAAGAAGTGGCCATCAAGCCAATCCAACTTGTGGGAGGGCCTTCTGGAAGCATGGGGTGAAATTTCTCCCGATTACCTCAGCAAATTAACAGCTAGAATGCCAAAGGTCTGCAATGCTGTAATTGCTTCAAATGGAGCATTCTTTGACGAAAGCAAAGTTTGAAGGAGAAAATTATTATTTCAAATAAAAATCATCATTTCTAACCTTGTCAATGTCTTGACTATATTTTCTAGTCATTTTGCAACTCATTTGAAAAATATAAGTCTGAGTTTTAATGGAAAACACAAAATTGTCTGGGTGACCCCAAACTTTTGAACGGTAGTGTATAATCATATCCTCTGTTGATTCTGACTTAGTCTCCGAAATTGCGGCTGATCAAGGTTCAGCTCCCGGGAACCTTCCTGAGAACAAGCTGTTTGTTCCCCTGCAATTCCGGCTAAGGGTACTCAGGGAAAATCATGACTCTGCACTATCTGGCCACCCAGGCATCCTGGGTACCAAGCACCTCATTGCTAGAAACTATTGGTGGCCTGGGTTGCCTAAAGACGTTAAGGCCTACGTCGCCGCTTGTGAAATTTGTGCTAGGTCCAAGACTCCCAGGTCCTGACCAGTGGGCTTACTATGTTCTTTGCCCATTCCCCAGGGACCTTGGACCCATATCTCTATGGATTTTATCACCGATCTGCCTCCATCTCAAGGCAAGTCGGTGGTGTGCGTATTAGTAGACCGCTTCAGTAAGATGTGCCACTTTGTGCCCCTCAAGAAACTACCCAATGCCAAGACGTTAGCTACCTTGTTTGTCAAACACATCCTGCGTCTCCATGGGGTTCCTGTCAATATTGTTTCAGACAGAGGGGTACAATTTGTGTCATTGTTTTGGAGAGCTTTCTGTAAAAAGTTGGAGATTTATCTGTCCTTTCTCCTCGGCCTTCCATCCTGAAACTAATTGCCAAACTGAGAGGACTAATCAGTCTCTAGAACAATATTTAAGGTGTTTTATCTCCGACTCTCAATATGATTGGGTCATCCTTCATTCCCCTCGCCGAATTTTCCCTTAATAAACGGGTCAGTAACTCGTCAGGGGTCTCCCCCTTTTTCTGTAATTTTGGGTTTAATCCACGGTTCTCCTCCATTTCACCTGGTGGTCCCAACAATCCCGAGGTAGATGTCGTTTATAAAAGGGGAGGGGTACTGTAAAGGATCTGCCAGACACAGCTTCTATTTCGACGCCCGTGCTTAATCAGTCTGCATCTGCTCCTAGGTCTGATAGAGTAACTTGATCTGCTACCACTCAGGCTGGTAGGCTGAGGAGTGGGAGAACCTATCACAGCCTGGCCAGATGGAGCTAGCTCCCGCCCTCGGTCTATTTATATCTTCATTTCCTGCTCTTCCTTTGCCTGTGATTCTGTCTGGTTTCCTGGTTCTGCTGTTCCTGCTAGTACTATTGACCTCTGCTTCAAATTGACCCTGGCTTTACTGACTACTCTCCTGCTCTACGTTTCGTACCTCGCACACTCCTGGTTTGACTCGGCTCGTTCACTACTCTTGTTGCTCACGGTGTTCCCGTGGGCAGCTGCCCCATTTCCCTTAGCTTCTGTGTACCCTTGGTTGTTTGTCTTTCGTGCACTTACTGAGTGTAGGGACCGTCGCCCAGTTGTACGCCATCGCCTAGGACGCGCCGTGCGGGTAGGCAGGGACTGAGTGGCGGGTAGATTAGGGTTCACCTGTCTGTCTCCCTACCCCGACATTACACCCGGCACATGAACCGCCACAACCCAAGCGTTCAACGACAAGCAACGTAAAACTAAGTATCTCAACAGCCGAACGACCGGGGGGGGGGGGACGAAGCTGACATATTATTAATAGCCCCCACCACCCCAAAGTTGTCACAAAGGAAACGGACCTTGCTGTCCAGAAACCTCTCACTCCAAATTTCCACCGCCACCATTATGGGAAACAGCTCACGGAAAGCAAGGTTCTTCACCAAACCCAACTCCATCCACTTCTCTGGCCACCGAGCCGCGCACCACTGTCCCTTGCAGTAAGCCCCAAACCCCATGCCCCCCGCAGCATCTGTAAACAATTCCCACTCTACGCTATCCACCACCGGGGACATGATCAATGACTTCCCATTATAACAATGTAAAAACTCAAACCAAACTGCCAAATCCGCCTTAAGCTCTTTATTCAGACGAATAAAATGGTGCGTGCCGACACAACCCAACAATTCACGAATCTCCCCCCCTCACCAACCGCACTCCCTGGACTCCCCCGCTACACCCCGGCAACCCCGTATGCGCAAGTGATTTTTCGTGAAATAAATTCAATACGATATCGGAATATGCCGGTAAAAACATCAACAGGCCACAATGCACATCACAACCACTGGGTGCCTACATATAGACATCGCATTTTTTAATAATTTTTTTTTAGTCTTGCGCCATACAGATGTAGCACTCTTTATCTTGACTCTTAACACAGTACAAATACACAGTGGCAAGTGACTAACTTGACATTTTCAATGGCTTTTGTTGTGTGATATCTTGCTGTAGCAAGTTATCAGTCATGACAAATTATGCTACATCTGTACATCTCAGAATATGCTGAGATATGAGGAAAGGTTAGAAAGAACACATCTATATATCTGTATGTTAGTGACTGCCTACATTTTTTGATATTGCACTCCTCCCATTCTGCGCTGGATGATTTTAACTCCTTCCTGCTCCTGGTCGTACTATTAGGTCATGATGAGCACTCATGCTCCATGACCAAATAGTACGTCACGGGAGGAACGGCCATTCTGGCCCCCCTCCCGGCACATACAGGAGCTGTTGGCAACTACTGTCTCATACAGCAGTTGCCGTAGCTCCTTCAACAGGGACCGTTCACGATGACCCGCTGATTGACCCTTCAGAAGCTGTGTTCTGTAGTGATCACAGCTTCTTAGTGGTTAAAACACTATCGACGTCCCGCAAGATGATCACAGGCACCGATGGTTACTATGGCAACCGGAGGCCTAACAATGGCCTCCGGATATGCCATCTACGGAAGCCTAGTGGGTCATGACAAAGTCGGGACCCATTATGCTTGCTGTCAGTGAGTAGCTGACAGCTCTAATACACTGCATGTAGTGCAGTGTATTAGCATTGTATTAGAATTGCGATCAGGGCCTCCTACCTTCAAGTCAACTAGTGGAACAAAAAAAAAAGTAAAACAAAGTTGTATAAAAATAAAAAAATTAAAGTTTAAAAGTAATAAACGTAAAAATCCCCCTTTTTCCCTTATCAGTCCTTTATTATTAAAATAAATAAATAAACTATACATAATTGGTATCGCTGCGTCCATAACGGCCTGAACTACAAAAGTATTTAGTTATTTATCCCGTACGGTGAACACCGTAAAATAAAATAATAATAAACCATACCAGAATTGCTATGTTTTTGTCACTTCACCTCCCAAAATATGAAAAAAAGAGTTAAATAATGGTACTGATAGAAACTACTGTTCGTTACACAAGAAAACGAGCCATCACATAGCTTTCTTGACGGACAAATAAAAAAGTTATGGCTCTTAGAATATGGCAACATAAAAAGTAAATAATTTTTTATAAATGTGCAAATGCCATAAGACATAAAAAACGATAAACATATGGTATCGCCGTAATCGTATCGCCCCGCAGAATAAAGTGAATATGTCATTTATAGCGCATGGTGAATGCTGTAAAAAAAAAGGAATAAAGAAACAATAGTAGCATTGCTGTTTTTTAGTCACCACGTCTCTTAAAAAATAGAATAAAAACTGATAAAAAAAGTTGCATGCACCCATGAAATCTACAATGAATTCCTCAACGGGTCTACTTTTGAAAATGGGGTAATTGTTAAGGGGTTTCCCCTCTACTGGCACCTCAGAAGCTCTGAAAATTCAACATGGCGCCCAGAAACCAATCCAGCAAAACCTACATGCTGAATAGTGCTCTTGCCATTCTGAGCCCTGCCGTTTGTCCAACCAGCAGTTTATGACCACATGTCGAGTATTGCCGTAATCGGGAGGAATTGGTTTTCAAATGTGGGGTGCCTTTTCTCCTTTATTCCTTGTAAAACTTAAACATTTGCACATTTTATCAGAAAAACGTGATTTTCTATGTCACTGCCTAATTCCATGAAATGCAACAAAAAATCTGTGGGGTCTAAATGCTCACTATTCCCCTCAATAAATTCCTTGAGGGGTGAAATTTTTGCCAAATTGGGTCACTTTTGGGGGATTTCCACTGTTTCGGCACCACAAGACCACTTCAAACCTGACGTTGTACCTAAAATATGATCTAATAAAAAGGAGGCTCCAAAATCCTCTAGGTGCTCCTTTGCATCTGAGGCCTATATTTCAGTCTATTAGTACACTAGGGACATATGTGGGATATTTCTAAAAACTGCAGAATCTGGGCAATAAATATTAGGTTATGTTTATCTGGAAAAAAACCTTCTGTTTTACAGAAAAAAAAAATGGAATAAAAAGGATTCTCTGAATAAAAAAAAAAATTGTAAATTTCACCTCTACTTTGCTTTAAATTGCTGTGAAACACCGCAAGGGTTAAGAAACTTTATCAATGTTGTTTAAAATACTTTGAGGGGTCTAGTTTTTAAAATGGGGTGATTTATGGTGGGTTTCTAATACATAGGCCCCTCAATGCCACTTCAGGACTGAACTGGTACCTAAAATAAAAGGCTTTTCAAATTTTCTTAAAAATATGAGAAATTGCTGCTTATGTTCTAAGCATTGTAACGTCCTAGAAAAATAAAAGAATGTTCAAAAAATTATGCCAACATAAAATGTGACAATAACTCTGATTCAGCCAATAGCATACAATGAGAATATTTCATATTCAGCAAATAACAGACATACATTACATTTTTAATTTAATATTATAATTCTTCATTAGATGCATATGTCAGAATTGAACCTGGAGACAAGTATACAATTGCATCCTTATGAGCTGTTCTTTCTCATGGGGGAGTTTTAGGGAGTTATATTCACATACATAAGGAATGTTGCGATAAAGAGAAATAATTGCAAATGTGATAGCTTTATGTCTGGGTGTTCAGCCATGCTACTAATTGCAAGGTTACAGGAGAAACATTCAAAGATTACATGTATTTCTTAAATAGAAGGGGGGGGGTCATTACATGTGGAATAGAATTTGACCTGCTTAATAATTCACAATGTAACTTAAAGCAGAGAATATAAGCAAATTGACTATCCATCGCACTACCATGCCCAGTTATATGACTCCTAGTCCCAGTTCTGGGAGTATGAGCAGCGTTAGGGACCCACATTATAGAGGTCGCCTTTTCGTGCCAGGTGGGTTCTCACAATTTGATCAAAATGTGCGCTAAGAACCTCACTATTATAAGTAGATTCAACAGCAATGCATATTTATTTATAGTGTTTAGGAGCCATTGGAGTTCGCAGAGTGCTGTCACCATCTCCTTGTGTACTATATATATATACATATCAGGATATATTGAGATATAAGAAAAGGTAAAGAAGGATATATGGTAACATTTATTATGTAACAATGTTCAACATATTTTATATAGATCTATGTCTGTTCTATACTCTGACCGAGAGTGTGTTTTGTTTATTTGTCACCGGGTCGCTTATGTTGACAATGTTTGTTTTCTTTTCCTTGCTACTTCTTTTCTGTATTTTTGTGCATTTTATTATTGTATATGAAAATGTTAATAAAAACATTACAAAAAAAAATCCAAAAATTGGCTGAGCTATTAGGCCAGGTTCCCACGGGTTGGATACGCTGAGTAAAAATCACGCAGCGTGACCGACCTGGTACCTGCAGGTCTTTCCTTCCAAAAAAATTGCACCACAGTTTGGTTCGATTTCTCGGACGGAAATTCCACTGCGTAATTAATGGCACATACTTACCCCCTCCCTCATCTGATGTCCGCTACGGCCTCCCTGGATGATGTTTCAGGCCATGTGACGTTGCAGCCTGTGATTGGCTGCATCGATCACATGGGATACAACGTCATCCAAGGAGGCCGGACTGCAGGAACGAGGAGGGCTTTCTGAGTAAGTATGGATGTTTGTTTTTTTCCTGCGTTGCGATTTTTGCAGCATAAACGCTGCAAATATGCCACAAAACTCGCAACACATGGCTTTCTATTGCGGGTTTTGCATCCCCATTGAATTCAACCCACAGCAGAAAAACAATGAAAACGCAGCACAACTCGACATACTGCAGAATTGAATTTCACACCCCAGGTCAATTTATTAACGTTTACGCTGCATTTTTTTTTCTCCACAGCGTAGGCATGAGATTTACTAAATCTCACCCACTTTGCTGCTACTGTAAACGCTGCAGAATTTCCGCACAAAATTCCATTGTGGCAGTTCTGCAGCGTTTTACGTGGGAACCCGGCCTTAGAGGTACAAAATGTCCAGAAATCCTGTCGAAAGAACACTTTCAGGTTGGTAAAAACGCTATTCAGCCATTACAAAGTGACAACTATTTATTCCCTCAGTGGCTAATGACCATTATTACAACACCCCCCCTGGTTGGTGTCTACCTTTCACAGTCTCACTAAGGCCAGGATGCAGTTTTAGACCAGTTTTTTTAGCCAAACACAGGAGTGGACGAAAAAAAAATGAAGATGTATTATATTGTCCTCTATATCTTTCCTTCCTTTTGGATCCACTTATGGCTTTGACTCAAAAAACTGCACCAGAAAAGGAGGCTAAGAAATCAGAGCGACTACCCTATAGTAGCTGCTAGCAAGTAATGACATCCATTAGTGGTCGTACTTTTTGAAAACACAGAAGTGAATAAAGAATAACAAATGGTTGAATAGAACTTACGAGACAATTTAAGACATTACTGTTGATGTTTTCATTTTTAAGTAGCAATGGATTTTTTCAGAATGCCCACCTTTTGTCATCATGACATTTTTAGGTCTAACATTCTCTGCCGATTAATTTAATAATGTATCGTTATAGCAGTTGGAGCCCATTTTTTCTGTGACAGTTTCTAATGTCCTGCATATTCTTTTAAATGATAACATTCTGGCTGCCTGCAGCCACCAGTAGAGTGCCGTGTTGAGCTGTAGTCGTGCTGTGCTGTATTCCACGCCTGTCCTGCTACACCACGCCTGACGTCTGCCTGCTGCCTGTCCCAGCCGAGCCTATCATTGCTACTGTCCGAGCTGCCACAGGTACAATATACGAACTATAGACTGTGACCTGCACCCTATTGGCCAGCTTTTAGCCAACCGAGCAATAACCCCAAATATACCAATGGTCCTAGTGACTGATAGACCATATACTTGAAAAAAATACAAAAAGTCCTTTATTGTAGTCAATTAGACACATACAAACAGACAACATCAAACACAATAAAAACGTATAACCCTCGCAAATTAAAACATGGAATCAGAACATTCACGCAGCGAATCAACCAGATAGTAATCCGGTCAAAGGATCCCTCAAAAATGCTGAAGTATATGGATAATACATTTTTGAACAGGTAATAGAAATGAAATTTTTTTGCACAGATTAGTATATAGAATATAAGAAGAGTAAAGTCAATAAAGATATCACATTTGAGCAACAAAATACCTACACCTGCCGAGTACGGGAATAGCCGGGAGAACAAGACCGGGTGTCCGCTGCTAGACCCAACGCGCGTTTCGCTAATGCTTCATCTGGGGTTGACCGGATTACTATCTGGTTAATCTGCTGCGTGAATGTTCTGATTCCATCTTTTAATTTGCGAGGGTTATACGTTTTTATTGTGTTTAATGTTGTCTGTTTGTATGTGTCTAATTGACTACAATAAAGGACCTATTGGCCAGCTGCCATAGCGTCAAGGCGGTACGGCCCAGTGGGTCCACGCACCGCACGTGATATTGCACATTGACATTGCATAAGAGCTTACTGTATACGCTTTTATTTTTTAGTTCAATGTATTTACATTCTAGTGCAATGTTACGTGGGGTGCGTGGACCCACTGGGCCGTACCTCCTTGACGTAATGGCATCTGGCCAACAGGGTGCAGGTCACAGTCTATAGTTTGTATAGTGTATCTATGGCAGCTTGGACAGTAGCAATGACAGGCTCGGCTGGGACTTAGGCAGCAGGCAGACGTCAGGCGTGGTGTAGCAGGACAGGCGTGGAATACAGCACAGCATGACTACAGATCAGCACGGCACTTGACCAGGTAGCACAGGATACAGGTACAGGAACGGGGAACACTGGGAAATGGGAAATACTAGAAGACCATTTGCTTAGACAAACTTAGGGTACGACAACATTGGTCAGGCATGGGAGGAAGGGGCTGGGCCCTTCTTATAGTCCAGGGTACTCATGGGCTAATGTTGACATTAAACTCTGGTGCGCGCGCTGGACCCGGCCAAGGTAAGCGGAAGTGAGTGCTGGCGTCTCCTGAGGAGGAGACTGGGGCCAGCGCTCGCCGAACCATAGCTGCGGCCGTCAGGATGTGAGTGAGCTTGACGGCCCACGGACATGGCATGCAAGCTCCGAAGTTCCCCTTATGTTAGCTGCAGTCAGTCAGAATTGTTTTTAACACTATGTCTATGCAGCAGATTTGGATCCCTGTATCAGGAAAACAGAGCTCTGACCGCTATAATGAAATATTAGGAAAGGAATCAACACAGAATGTTGGAACTATTTACATTAGAAAAACAAAATATATTTTTTTTAAGTGTGAACATTCACTTTGTGAAATTAGAAGCATTACATATCACGTTTCAGCATCCTGTTCAGACGTCAGTTTGTGTTTTTCACTTTTCAAATGGATCCGTTAATAGACCCATAAATATTTAATGGGGCTTACATCAGGGTTAAAATTGTCAGTTTATCTTCGTTTTACAAGATTTAGGCAGGACACAATTTTTTCAACAGGACAGACAAACAGAGATTTAAAAAAAAAAAGAAAAAAAAAGGAGGATTGAACAGGATGCTCAAACGTGATCTGAACCTAACCTAATTGTACAAAATCCGCCCTTTTTCATTTAAAACCTAATGTATTCTTTTGCGCTCCAGGCTTTAGTTGTTGAGTCGTCCTCTTGGATATCAAAACTTGAAAATTTTCATCTCACGTATCCTGACATATGCCACTCCAGACTCCAAATTTCACAATGACCTGCTTTCATTTTCTGGCTATGCGCATACACAATGAGATTTGCTTACTCATTGCTTCCCAGCAAAGCCTCTTGACCCACAGATCAGCAGCTTGTTTCCTCCAGTTCTGATATATCTTGACATATCTTGATTCATTTACCCAAAGTTAAAGCCATATTAAGGCAACGTTCAGACGCAACTGAAAATTTCCACTGCATATTTTGCGGCAATTAATCAACGAATCTGAAGCAAAATGTTATATTTGACAGTTAACTCAGATGTGGCGGATATCACAGTGCATCCAGTGCCGCAGATTTAAGCCTTTGCATTGCGAAGACTGAAATCCACAACGAAAATCCCCTGCTTCTCTGCATCAAACTGTGCATACTGCGGAGTGTAAATTCCACACTGCAGCCTAACTTTCGCACTGTTATTTTCCAGGTCTAAACTAACTTACATAGAAAGCTATAGTAACAAACGGAAAGAAATTGCTGCTGCGGATTTCCACTGCGGCCTGTCTGAACATGCCAAGACATAGCTAGGCTAAGCACTGTGGAGCCTGTAGCATCGTTGACGTATGAGGTAAGGCTGCACATGTGCAATGGATGGAAATGTCAGGTCGGGTAATGTTGGCTAAACGTGCATGCGGCTAAACGTGCATGCGTGCTAACACGGCCATTCACGTCGCTAATATGATAAGGACAGTGATCAAACGACCATGTGCAACCTGGAAGAGCGAGGCGACTACAGGTTGTTACCTGTGGAAACAGAAAGTGACTACAGGTATAGGGGGGGGAGAGAGACTGGTATGTTGATTACTTGGCTAGATAAGCGCTGTAAAAAACGAATTACTTGTATTTATTGATTTGAGTACGTATGGAATATCCCTTTAATGACTAATAATTTGTAGGTGGGATTTAGTATCACATGATAGTAGAATACTACACTATCAGCAATTATTAGATCCCCTGGAGTTGTTATTCTCAGAAACATATTCTAGTTATGTTTTCTGAATAATGTAAAATATTACTTTCAGAACCCGCTAAATACTCAGGTTTCAGGTGAAAGGTAAAATAAAACAAGATAGTTGCTACATTGGATATAGGTCTAAAGTATTTATGGCTGCAAAAGAGCAGGAGGCAGTGAAAAAATCAGAGCGCAGTTCAACAACAAGCAAAAGAATTACGTAGGTATAAATAAGACAACATGCTCTGTGTCAGTGCCACATAGTAAATAGTAACAAATATGTCAATCAATCTGTGTCATGTTCCCTCCAGTTCTGATTTAAAGGGGCACATATCTAGACTCCTTTACCCAAGGTTAAAGCCATAACATTAAAGGGGTTTTCCCATGGGAGACATTTATGACATATTCACCATTATACCAGCCCTTTTACAATAGACAACACTGTCAGGTTGCATTTCCTTATTAGCTTACAGCACAAAATTATTATTTATTTAGGCACAGTAGATTGCATGAAACAAGCAATATAATAAAGCAAAACTGTAAAAAGGATAATTTCTCTGTGCAAAATTTCAATATATGTATGTAGATCTATTTGGCAGACATGATTATGTAACAAGAAAAGTCATATTACTATATGGCTCATTTATGAAGGTAGATAACCATAAACCATCCTTGCATGGCAGGGATATAAGTTGTTCAAAGATTGCCGGGCTGTAATGTATTGCACAAGTCGTCACTATTAAGACCTTTAGCAGATTTGGCTAATGACATATGACATATTACACTACGGCAAAGAATTCTTTATTCCAAATTGACTATGTTGGATGAAGATCTTAAGAGTTCAATAAAATTTATAAAGGCAATCTACTTGTTACCTTTTGACCATAGCTGTTTTTTTAAAAAAAATATTATGTATATACAGTATAATATGTTTTATTACCTAATGTGGTCATTAACAGTTAAATTCTACTAAAACAAATATAACTTACAGTGCATTGATATTTTCAGAAACAAAGGTCATGTAAAAATAAATAATAAGCAGAGTATCCCATTTAGATCTTCATATTTCCAGTACAATATGCTTTATTATTGTATAACTGCAAAGAATGGCAGCATTTCAGGAAGATTCTCCTCCTCCGGTCTCTGCCTATCATGCAGACTCTGTCATGCCACCACCTCTGCACCAGTCACTCTCTCTGTGAACAACCAAAATAAGCAAGGGACTTTCTGTACAAGCCATATATATATATATCTTGTGCTAGATCTAGCTATACACAAAGCACCTTATCTGCAGGTGTGTTTACAGTAGCGATGTGTGCTTTGGATGAGTCCTATCCTTGGTAAAGTCTACATTCAGAAAACTCTTATGCCAATTCTCACATAACAGATATGCAAAAGTGAAAAAAATACTTTTCTGTCACTTTAGTATGAACTGGTACTAGATCGCAAACACAAACAACAGGTATGTGGACACTCAATTGTATAAACGCTATTATTCTACTAACAGGGTCTAGCCTAGTCTTTTTGTCTAGTATATCAGTTACTAAAGTTCACCTGGACACTTTCTGTTTAATATGATACAGCATTATGTAACCTTTGGGCAAACTATTTTAACAGCTATCAAAATAAAATGTTATGCAACATTTACAGATTATCATGTTCCCATTGCTGTAATAATTGCATATTCACATTCATTCTTCCTATTTGTTACCCTTCATAAAGAACACTAATAAACTCCATTTCATTACTGATGTATATAAATTTACAAGAGTGACATTTTTCTGAGTTTGACATGTCTGCCATGTGAATAGTACACTCCTCAATATTGGAATTGCAACACCAAAAAGGGAAAGTTTTGGAATTGTGGAAATCACAGGATCGGTAGACATGTTAATGATGTGCAAATGATAAAAAGATGGAAGCAAAATATTCCAAACATCTTTATTTATTCAGTATCGAGTATGAGCACCACACTCAGAAATGCACGCAGTTACACGTCTTGTCATGCTATCAATGAGGTTATTAATGGTTGTCTGAGGAATGTTATGCCACAATGAAGGCACTTGGGATCGCAAATCATTAAGATTGGCTTCTGGCAGCTCCCTTTGCACTTGCCGACCAATGGCGTACAAGATGAGCTCGATGGGAGACAAGTCCAGAGACACTGCAGGCCATAGTGGTACGTTAGGCCACACAGTCTTCTCACAGTAGCACGAGCAACATGCGACCTGGCATTGTCCTGTTGAAAAGCGGCTTTTGGGACACTTTGGAGAAATTACCGCACCACTGGTTCCCCAACCAAATGAATGTAGCGCCGAGCTGTTTGTGTACCGAGAATGAAAACTAGAGGGATCCGGCTACCATACATTATACCACCCCACACCATAATCCCGGGAGTAGGACCGATGGGACGTTCCCTTGTAAAGGCCTCTTCATGGCGTTGCCCACGTGGCTTCCAGGCTAATCTCCGGCTATCATTGTGTCCGAGACAAAAGCGGGACTCATCGTTGAAGAGGATAGACCTCCATTGCCGTATTGCTATGCACCATGGTAGCCATTGAGAGCAGTGGCGTGTGGTCAATGAAACACCTGTAACTGGACATCTGGCTCGTATTCCAATGCTGTATTATATTAGCAGAATAAGGCATTAATTTACTTAATATGCTTAATATTGCATTAGCATACCAGTGCATTGACACGCTTAGGAATTAGCAGGCTACAGCATTGAAATGCTATTGTATTAGTAGGCCATTGCATTGACTTGGCATCGAGGGACCAAATTTAAAAAAAGCCACACAGCTTCCACACAATTTCCTAATTTATATTAGAAGAATTACTATAGTACCTCTCCTATTATAGCCAGCTAAAGGCTATGATATTAAGTATGATTACAGAAAACAGTGTGTAATTGAAACTCTTGGCCACAGATTATGTCCCCAGGGCAAGCTTGTAGCTTGCACTCTAGCTGGAGTCGGTCTGCTGGCAGCACATGAAATTTCTCACACAAGACTGAACTCTGGAACAAATGATGCATTTTATTAACTCATATAACATAGACTGCAGCACACTTTTTTTTATCCTGTATAGTTTTTATTCAGTGTTTAATATATATATATATTTTTGCTATAATATCTACCATCTCGTATATGGTATAAAAATAAAGAAAAATATTAATGTAGTTATTTTTCTTTTATGTATAGGCATGCGAATGTCACAGTGGCCATCTGCTGTACTCTACAAAGGTTGATTGGTGTTAAATATATTATATTATTTATTGCCTGATCATGCTAGTAGCTGAGCATACCTACAGCTGGCCATGAAAATTTGATCTTTGTTGGTCACAGGAACAACACCTGCCACTTTGGAATTAATGTTAGCAACAGCAAACCTTAGATGATCCTGACTGTCTAGGAAGATTCTAGAAAGCCAACAGGGAACTCAACGGTTCATAGATGAGGTGATTGATCCAAGGAATTTAATTTGCAAAATTTAACAATATGTATTACTGGTGCTAGCTGTCACGTTGGGTACGTGGACCCACTGGGCCGTACCACCTTGACGGTATGGCAGCTGACCAACAGGACACAGGTCACAGTCTATAGTTTGTATAGTGTACCTGTGATAGCTCAGACAGTAGCAAGATGGGCTCGCCTGGGACTAGGCAGCAGGCAGGCTCCAGGCGTGGTGTAGCAAACGGGCGTGGTATACAGCACAGCACGAATTCAGCTCAACACGGTACTGGACCAGGATAGCATGGGATACAGATTACAGGTAGCAGGAACGGGAAACACTGGGAACTGGGAAACACTAGGAGACCATTTGCTAAGACAGACTAGGGTATGACAACAACGCTCAGGCATTGCAGGGAGGAGCACAGCCCTTCTTATAGCCCAGGGTGCTGTGGGAGCAATCAGCTCAATCTCCAACCTGTGTGCGCTTTGGCACCTTAAGCTTGGACTGAGCTCGCGAGCGCACCCTGGTGGTCACTGTGGAACAGGACGGCCGCATGTGCAGACATCTCTGGAGAGAAGGGCGTCGACTGGATGAAAGGAGTTCGTGGTCAGCGACAACGGACGTTACACTAGCTGTGGAAGGTGTTACTTTCTTTTATAAATTAGATCTTTAACCCCTTCAGGACTGAGCCTGTTTTGACCTTGTTAAAGAGGCTCTGTCCCCAGATTATAAGTTCCCTATCTCCTACATAATGTGATTGGCGCTGTAATGTAGATAACAGCAGTGGTTTTGGAAAAACAATCAATTTTGACCAAGTTATGACCTATTTTAGATTTATGCTAATGACTTTATTAATAGACAACTGGGCGTGTTTTTACCTTTAGACCAAGTGGGCGTTGTAAAGAGAAGTGTATGTATCAGCGTCATATACTTCTCTCTATTCATGTACTCAGCACATAGTGATCTTGCGAGATCACGATGTGCTGTCACTTACTCACACATTAACTTTACTGAAGTGTCTTGAGAGTGAATAGACATAACCTTCAGCCTATTCACACTCCCGACACTTTGGTAACGTTTGTGTGTGACTTACTTACACAGCACATCGAGATCACGCTGTGCTGTCATTCACAGCGTGATCGAGAGAGATCACGCTTGCTGTCATTAAGTCCCACACAAACGTTACGACTGCTGTTATCTAAATTACAGCGCCGATCACATTATGTAGGACATAGGGCATTTTTTTATGTGGTGACAGCCTCTTTAACCAGGCCAATTTTTTTTTAAATCTGACATATGTTACTTTATGTGGTAATAACTTGGGAATGCTTTTATCTATCCAAGTGATTCTGAGATTGCTTTCTCGTGACATATTGTACTTTAAGTTAGTGGTAAAATTTGGTCAATACATTAAGTATTTATTTGTGAAAATATCAAAATTTAGAGAGAATTTGCAAACATTTGCATTTTTATCAATTTAAATCTTTCTTCTTGTAAGACAAATAGTATTACAACACAAAATAGTTACTAGGACGTTACAAGGCTTAGAACTTTACCAGCAATTTCTCACATTTTCAAGAAGTACAGTAAAAAATAGTTTAGCACCGTGTTAGCCAGAAACAATATGTAATGTCAAATACTTTTGTGTCAAAAAAAGAACAAAAGTATAGTAGTTATGATACCTTTATTGGCTAACCATAAAAGTTCTATATGCAAGCTTTCAGAGCACACAGGCTCCTTCTTCAGGTAAATTTACAAATGAATGACTTAGAAAAAAGCACAACATTTAAGATTTTTCACAAAGACAATTAGTACATGAGGTGATACATCATTAAGATAAGCCCGGGGCAATAAAACTGAGGTTATATGGGTGATGTCTTAGGAGATAAGGGATCTGGAGTCAGTCGGATTGGGGATGTGATGTGTGTCCATGTAGTGGCTCATAAATCCAGGTGTTAGATTGAGGCCTTGTGTCAATGACTGGAATTTTATCATCAACTTGAATTCCCAAATTTTTCTTTCTCTGTTGTTTTTAAAATGACCCTTCAGAATTAGGACTTTTAAATCTGCCAAATGTGATCTGTTCCAGAGAAGTGTTTTCCCATGGGTGTATCCAGCTGCTTTTTTATTGTATGTCTGTGAAGATTCATCCTGGTTTGTAGTTTTTGTATGGTTTCCCCAATGTAGATTCCTTTATTGATGCACCTTGTACACAGTATCATGTACACTACATTGGAGGATGTACAGGAGAACATGGCAGTGATTTTATAGTCCTGCTGCGTGTTTGGTATGCGGAAGGTGTTTGATGACAAACAGTGGCATAGCTATAGGGGTCGCAGTGGCCCCCCGTTGCCATACAGCAGGCTTGGTAAATAAATCTTCTGTGCCGTGAAGCCGGCACTTCCTGGTTACGGTCACATGGTACACTTAGTGTACCATGTGACCGTGTTGTCACGTGACACGTCTTCCAGTCAGTGCAGTGGAAGAGCCGGTGCGGAGGACTCCAGGTGAGCTGCAGAGTCTGTATTGTAATGTGTTGTGTTGTAATGTAATGTATTGTGTTGTGTTGTATTGTGTTGTCTTGTAATGTATTGTGTTGTATTGTCAGGGATCATTACCAAAGGAGCCTGCATGAGGGACACGCCTATGGAAGACACCGTCCCTGGAATACAAGAGGAGTGTACAGATGGACTTACAGCTGAATAGAGCCAATGGGGCTTAAGCACGTCCCACATCTCTAGGGAGGAGATTGTGTTTCTTTCTTTGTTCAATAAAAAGTTCAGTTCTTACTTCCTACTTAACTGAGGGAGGATGTGTACCAATATTTGTCTGTCTGGTGTACTTTTTCCACGCATGCCCTCAGTTTTCAACTTACAGAGGTGGCTATTCGGTGTGAAATAACAGGGAAAAGGAAGTTTTTCCCTGACAGTATTGTGCTGTTAAAATACAGCCCCCTCCTCTCTCCACCGCAAACTGCACAATACAACACAATACATTACACACTGTGGGTTGCATCCCCCTGGGGGTTCGTGTGAATAACTCCGGGGGGTCGCGAGTCACTCACCGAGGTCCCGGTTCCATTCAATGCTGGAGCAAGGAGCTGACATCGCCTTGATCCAGCATTCACTATGCCCTGAGCGGCTCGACGCAGGCTGGTGGGATGTAGCGACATCATCGCGCCTATCTGCGCCGTGTCACTCATAGCACACACCGGAGGAGGCGAAGGATCCTCCACCCGGGAGGAACGGGGATAGGTAAGTAATTATGCTATTTTTCTATTATGCACATATGGGGGCATTAAACTGTATGTGGGGGCTGATATTGCAGGGGGGGCATTATACTGCATGGGGGGCTGATATGGCATGGGGGCTGATAAGATGGGGGGCATTATACTGCATGGTGGCTGATATGGGGGAATTATACTGTATGGGGGCATTATACTGCATGGGGCTGATATGGGGGAATTATACTGTATGGGGGGCTGATATGGAGGGGCATTATACTGTATGGGTAGCTCATATGGGGGCATAATACTGTATGGGAAGCTCATATGGGGGCATTATACTGTATGGGGAACTGATATGGGGGCATTTTACTGTATGGGGAGCTGATATGGGGGGCATTATACTGTATGGGGAGCTGATATGGGGGCATTATCCTGTATGGGGAGCTCATATCAGGGCATCATACTGTATGGGGAACTCATATGGGTGCATTATTCTATATGGGGAGCTCATATGGGGGCGTTATACTGTATGGGGAGCTGATATGGGGCATTATACTGTATAGGGAGCTCATATGGGGGCATTATACTATATGGGGAGCTGATATGGGGGCATTATACTGTATGGGGAGCTCATATGGGGGGCATTATACTGTATGGGGGCTGATAATGGGGGCATTATACTGTATGGGGAGATTTTATGGCAGGCATTATACTGTATGGGGAGTTGATATGGGAGGCATTTTACTGTATGGGGAGCTGATATGGAGGGGCATTATACTGTATGGGGAGCTCATATGGGGCATTATACTGTATGGGAAGCTCATATGGGGGGCATTGTACTGTATGGGGAGCTGATATGGGTGGCATTTTACTGTATCGGGAGCTGATATGGGGGCATTATACTGTATGGGGAGCTGACATGGGGGGGCATTATACTGCATGGGGGCTGATATGGGGGGCACTATACTGTATGGGGGCAGCTATGAGGGGCATTATACTGTGGGGGCTGATATAGGAGCATTATACGGTATGGGGCTGTTATGGGGGCATTATACTGTATGGGGAGATTATATGGGAGGCATTATACTGTATGGGGAGCTGATATGGAGGGGCATTATACTGTATGGGGAGCTCATTTTGGGGCATTATACTGTATGGGGAGCTCATATTGGGGGCATTATACTGTATGGGAAGCTCATATGGGGGGCATTGTACTGAATGGGGAGCTGATATGGGGGGCATTTTACTGTATCGGGAGCTGATATGGGGGCATTATACTGTATGGGGAGCTGACATGGGGGGCATTATACTGTATGGGGGCTGATATGGGGGGCACTATACTGTATGGGGGCAGCTATGAGGGACATTATACTGTGGGGGCTGATATGGGAGCATTATACGGTATGGGGCTATTATGGGGGGCATTATACATTATGGGTCATTATTCTGTGTGGGGGCAGCTATGGGATCATTATACTGTGTGGGGGCATTATACTATGGGGGCTGTTGGGCAAGGCGTTTGGGCATAGGCGCGTGCAGGGGTCTGATGTTGGTGGTGTTGGGGAGGGGTAGGGGGGCCCAGGTTGAATTCTTCCACCCGGGCCCGTGAGCCTTTAGCTACGCCCCTGATGACAAGATGCTGGTACAGGTCTTGCATTTTCTACTGTTGCAAGGGAAAGTGCCAGTGTCTGATGATGATGAGAGGGCACTTCTGACCAGGAGATTCCTTAGGTTTGGTGGCTGTTTGTATGCAAGAAGAGGTAAATCCGGGAATATTTCCTTCAGTTTATTGTCTTTGTTGAATATAGGTTGGAGATCAGCAGCAAATTTCCTCAAGATGTTCATTTGGGGGTTGTATAGGACCACTAGGTGCACCCTGCTGTTGTCTTCCTTCTTTTTGTACTCCAGAAGATTGCTCCTTGAAATTCTTGTGAGCAATCTTCTGGAGTACAAAAAGAAGTTGTTGCTACAACAAACTTTCCCTGTGATGGCCTTGATTGGTTATCATAATCTTCACATGATCAGGTCCCGATCATTTCCCTGGTACCAGAGGCAGGTGTCAACAGCGCGATCCGCGTGTTAACGGGACACCTGATCGCTCTTTTAACACCCACCGTGAATTCACGTCGTCGCTACACAGAGCCCAGCAAGCGACAACGTGAATTTACAGTGAGCGGTCAGGAAGCGGTTAAGCAAGTTAGGCAACTATGATGCCAAGAAGTGGATGTGAAGGTCTGGAAAGAATTGGAGCAACGGAAATATTGGATATAGGTGGGTTGTGGACCCTCTGGACTGCTCCACAGATGGGAGTAGTAGCTGGCAGCAGATAACAGGCCACAGGCAGGTAATTGGTAGCTGGATACGGGCAAGCAACAGGTAGCTGGAAGCAACAGTTAGCTGGAATACTGGAGACAGGCTGGTGCTGGATAACTGGATACGAGTTGGTGCCGGATTACTAGACACAAGCTGATACCGGATTGCTGGATACGGGCATGTACTAGATTACTGGATACAGGCAGAAACCAGATTATTGGACACCAGTTGATACTGGATTACCGGGTACAGGCAGGAACTGGATTACTGGATACAGGCAGGTACCGGATTACTGATTCAGACAGGAACCGGATTACTGGATACAGGCAGGTACTGGATTATTGGTAATGGACAATCACCAATTAAAAGTCACTGCTATGGGCACAGTATGTGCACCTACTTACGCTAACTTATTTTTAGGGTGGTGGGAAGACACTTTTGTTTTCACTGAAGATTTGCTTTTTTTCACTTGTCACATTTTGTTTTGGGGTAGGTATATTGATGATATTCTTTTTTTATGGGATGGAGATAAGACACTGTTCTCAGAATTCATGACTATACTTAATAATAACACCATTGGGATGAAATTTACTCATGAGATACACCAAAAAGAAATCTCTCTGAATCCTGGTGGCAGTGTCCACACTGATATATTTCGTAAGACCACAGCTACAAACAGTTTTTACACTGGGAGAGCTTCCATTCATCTGCACTGAAGAAGGGAATCCAGATAGGACAATACTTGGGAGCTAAAAGAAACTGCTCAGATGAGCAGACCTTTCAATTAGAATTGAATAGTTTATATAAAAAATTCTTAGCACGAGGCTACCCGCAAAAAAAGCTTACATAGGGCCTATGGTAGGGACAGGGCGACTGACGGAAGAGACCTTCTTTATGGCAAAAGTAAAAAACCTATCAAGTCCTCTTCTATCATTAGCTTCATAGAGACTTTTGACGTCTGTTCTTCTCAGGCTACCAACATCCAACAGAAATATTGGCCCATCCTCTATGCTGATCCAGACTTAAGTGATGCTATTTCTGGCACTACAAGCATCAAGTATTGTAGAGGGAAAAACCCTCGCAAATTTTTAGTCCACAGTCACTATTCTAGACAATCTGTCCCACTAAGTACTTGACTCCATTCTCTGGTTAAAGGGTCCCACCCATGTTGTCCCCTTATGCCTACTATCAAGAATTTTTGCAATTCCTTTTATGGGAAATCTTATATAATCAGGCAATTTATTAATTGGAGTGATCTATGAGGCAAGATGCCCATGTCCCAAATTATATGTGGGCAAGACTGTCCAACAATTGAGGAGAAGAATTTCTAAGCACCTCAGCACGATAAACAAAAAATAAGACATGAATGTCGAGGCATATCAGTTCTATAAATGACAGTAATACCAGGATTACCCCAATTTTGGTGTATCATCCAACTAAAATTGGACCCAAGAGCTGCAAATTTGGTTCAGAAACCTCTACAGCAAGAAGCCTGTTGGATTCACCGACTAAGTACCGTGAATCAAATGGGCTAGATGAAGGCTTCACCTTTGTGGCCTTCCTCTAACATTTACCCACTTCTGTGGCCCCGTTATAATATAACATACTATTTTTCAATTACATTATAGGATATTTATCCTTAATGTTTCTGCCATTCACCTCGAGATGATATTTACATCCAAATAATCATAATTCTATTTAATTTAATTATATTGAAACACAAAAAAAAATTGTTCCTTCCTTGGTCCTCGTGGACTTAGGATCGAACCACTGTTTTGTAACGGCAAATCCTCCTTCCTCCCCTTTTAATCCCCTTTTAATTCCCCTTAAAATTAACATTCTCCTCCTGCCTGGATATCTGAATGTACCGCTGTTTTACCTGGTTTCATAGGTATATCCAACATTGCAACAAGTTATCTCTATTGCTCCCTAACTACTGCCAATGGTAGGCATACAGGAGTTCTAGTGGTCAGTACAATTCTGTAATTTATCTCTATGTCACAGAAATATCGATATAAATAACTTCTAGGAACCAAGTCCTTGGGCATGCGCAGTATATCTGCTTTATGAGTATTTAAATGCCTTGACATGCACTTGGCCGAATTTCACAATAAGACATCGAACACACTTTTACAAAATACTTACACAGTGACTTGTGGGCTCCTGAGAACTAAGTCCCTGTGCATGCACATAGCATTTATCTCCAAGCATCTAAGTGTCTTGACATGCGCATATGGATCTATTCTACACTTAGACACCGAACACATTTCCAATACTCATGAGCATGCGCAAGCGGTATTTCTCCGATTGGACGTGCATGGAGACTTCTGATTGGACGGCTCACATATCCATCATACTTTAGAAGGGCCTGACCCTCAATATGGATTTTGATTGGCGAGTCATAGGGACACACCTACGTACACGTAATTTGAAGGTTATAAATATCGTCAGACCCATGAAACCCCTGAAGACGCTGAAAACATGTCAGGGGGCTGACTGTTTTTAATGCAATGCTTTGCTGATGGACTAAATATCACTAGACAGTGTAGGTACAGCGTACTGCAGCCGCTGGCTTAGACACAAATAATGCTTTCAACACAGTATAATCTAGGCATTGAGCCTTACAGGTTACTCACTGTCAGCTTGTATTGATTATTTTAATACTGTGTGGTTCGTCAGTGTTGCTTTAAATAGTAATATTAATAGTTCTTTCTCTTTCTTGCCTTTTGTCAATTAGTTATTAGCGGCAGAGTGCACCGGCGTCCTTAAGAAGGGAGAGGGAGACGCTAGCAAGCACAGACAGACTGACGGCTGGGGCCGTCGGAAGGAGAGAGATGCTGATGGTAAGCAGCTGCCGACGCTACAATAGGAAATTGTGTTTTTTCAGGTTTTCTGTTCGACATTTTTTTTCTTAAACTTGTCATTTATTGTGTTTTCGTATATAAAAGTAGAAAGCAGAATTACAGCAAATCAGATAAAAGTAAGTCATAAAAGAAGTATAAACATTTTTAAGAGCAATGTCGTGGTAAAGAGATGACAAACTCTGGAAAATTAAAGGTCGTTCACCTCTATAGTTTCAAAGTAAGTATGATAGGCATAACTATGAATGGGGCACCCCTCAATAGGCTCTAGACGTGGATCAGTATAACCATATTGGAAAGCATTTAAGTAGCAATGTTGGGCATCTGTACCCTCTAGATAGTATTTTAAAGCTTTTTTTCCGGTCATGGCATGAAATCGTCATTTTATGTGTCAAAGTAAATATTTTCTTTCAATCCGCTTTAAACAAGTTGATGTGTCGTTTGCTTTCCCAGGTGCCCACAAATTTCAAACTGGGTACTTTAGATTCTTCTAAGAGCAGGCGATAAAAAATGAGAAATTGTGAGGATTAGAGCTGTGGAATTTAGCACAATAGATTCCAACTCTGTAGTGGCTGCATTTCGGACTCCCCGCCGGTTTATACCGCTAGTCTGGCCAATATAGCACTACCCAAGAATAAAAGAGCGGATCAGATTTGAATGATGATTTTTTTTCTCAATAATTCATTTTCTTTTTCACCTACAAAATGCTAACAAAAACAGAGCAGTTGAAATATTTACTTCCTCCCTCTTTCCCTAAACTGAGTAGAAAAAAAAGGAATCAACAGTAATAATAATTTTCTATAAAATGTTTCAAACTAAATAGGGGTTTCAACATTTTCAAACATTATATTTCTTGACATATCCTTAAAACACAGCCATTTTCCCCACATCTTTTCAAATTTTCCCAGGGAGCTAAACCTTGCATGTTTGAACCCCTAGGCGCACCACGACGCAACTGTACGTCCTGGTGGCTTAGCGCATCAGGACATACAGTTACTCCGCGGGAGGACAGCTGTCACCGACAATTGACACTCCGCTGTTGCCGATCAGCTGCTCATCGCCGCTGATTTTGACAATTAACTCCTTAAATGCGGTGAGTGATTGCAATCGCCGCATTTTAAGGGTTTCTAGCACATCGGCAGACCCTACAATGAAATTGCGAGGTTTGCAGATGGTTAGCATGGCAACCGAAGGCCAAACAATGGCCTCCATGTCTGCCATGTACAGAAGCCTATCAGGACCAGCCTCCTGATAGGCTTCCTGCATCTGTTACCAGGAGGTTAGCTGTCCCCGATGCAATCGTGGGGGTTGCCTATGTGGTTGTCATGGCAACCGAAGGCCAGGTAACGGCCTCCGGGTCTGCCATGTATGGAAGCCTATGAGGACCTGTTCCTGGCTGGTCCTCATAGGCTTACTGTCAGAGTGACTGTGACGTCACACTGACAGTCGGAGTAAATTACACTACTAGGTAGTGTAATGTATTCTAGAATTGATCAGTACTGCAGGTCAAAAAAAAAGTTTAAAAAAAAAAGTTTATAAAAGTGTACAAATAAGTGTTTTTTTCCCATAAGAAGTCTTTTATTACAGGAAAAAAATGAAAACATTAAAAAAAAGTACACATATTTGGTATCACCGTGTTCGTAACGACCCAAACTATAAAATTATAATGTTATTTTTCCCGCACGGTAAACACCGCAAAAAAAATAAACGAAAAACAATGCCAGAGTCACCACCCCTCCCAAAATATAGAATAAAAAGTGATCAAAAATTTTAATTTTCACAGACTAACTCCAATAAATATAGCAAAATAAGTTTGGGGTCAAAATGCTAACTATACCCCTAGATAAATTCCTTGAGGGGTGTAGTTTTAACTGTTTTGGCACCACAAGACCTCTAAAAACCTGACATGGTATATAAAAAAGGAGGCCCCAAAATCCAATAGGTGCTCCTTTGCTTCTGAGGCCTGTGTTTCAGTCCATTAGGACACTAGGGCCATGTGTGGGATATTTCTATGTATTACAAAAGAATTTTGGCAAAAAAAATGAAATTTGTAAAATTCACCTCTACATTGCTTTATTTCCTGTGAAACGCTAAAAGGGTTAAGAAACTCTCTGAATGCTGTTTTGAATACTTTGAGGGTGCAGTTTTTAAAATGGGGGTGATTTATTGGTGATTTATAAGGCCTTCAAAACCACTTCAGAACTGAACTGGTCCCTGTAAAAATAGCCTTTTGAAAGTTTTTTGAAAATGTGAGAACTTGCTGCTAAAGTTCTAAACCTTGTAGCGTCCTAGAAAAATAAAAGGACGTTAAAAAAATGATGCAAACATATAGTACACTTATGGGAAATGGTAACTCGTGACTATTTTGTGTGGTATTACTATCTGTTTTACAAGCAGATTCATTTAAATTTAGAAAAATGCACATTTCTTCAAATTTTCTCAAAATTTTGGTGTTTTTCACTTACAAATACAGAATTTATCAACCAAATTTTTCCACTAATATAAAGTACAATATGTCATGAGAAAACCTTCTCAGAATCGCTTGGATAGGTAAAACCATTCCCACGTTATTACCACATAATATAACACTAGTCAAATTTGAAAAAAATCGCTGTGCCACAAGGCCAAAACAGGCTGGGGCTCAAAATACACTGTCTCATATTGAGGACTGAATTAGACAGCCAGTAAATTGTTATAAACTTTATGGGTGGGTTGCAAGAGCCCAAGAACTGCTGAAATATTTTAAACACTGCTTGCCAAAATGGTCGCAGAGCAGAATACTCCCACCAAATTCGAAGCACTGTTCCAATCTCCGCCTTGTAACATTAGCTTAATTCAGAAACATTTGAATAGAATCCATATAGCAATACCGGCATCTGTATCATATAGATAGTATTTGATTTATTTATTTTCCTGGGCTTTGCATGCAAACAGCGTTTTATGAGTCAGGGTAAATATTTTCTTCCAATCTGAAAAACCAATACCCCAACCTGGGTATTTTAGATTTTTCGAACAGCAGGCCATATAAAAGAAGGACTGTGCAGATTATGGCTGTGGCATTTAGCAGGATCGATTTAAACTTTATAGAAGTTGTATTTCTGAATCCCTGTGGAAGATAGGATTTAAGAAATGCACGTAACTGTGCATACTCAAGCCAGGAAGTTGTACTCGTCTCTGGACAGATTTCTGAATGACACCAATAGTAGGGAGATGTGTTTGAGCAGCCATCACCTGATGTTGCCTAACCTCATCCCTAGCCCCCAGTCCTAGGAAAGAGTCTAAACCCACCACAAGAGGGAAAGCAAGTTTTCTATTCCATATTTAAAGGTGGTTACTTATAAAAGACCTTTATATCCACAGGAAATGCCATAAATGTCTGATAGGAAAGGGTCCCAGAGGTGGAAAATGGGGGTCCCCTGACACTTGTCCCTCCAGAAAAGGTTGCTGTTGGCTATCATATCTGGGTGGAGATTGAATGTAGAGGTGACCGAGGCATCTGAGTATTGTGATGCCCACGGTCACTGACCGACGGCATTCCCCTCCTACCAGCAGCCGTGACTGCAGGACTGTGAATCCCTGCCGGCGTCTTCCTTCCCAGCTATGCCGCCGCGCTCTGCTCTCTGCCTCCTCCTATCCCTCTCTGTGCTCATAGGGTGCGCGTGGGCTAGTGCTTGTACTTATAGGGCCAGCGCACACACCAGTAAAAGTGTCCTATCCATGGATACCCTGGATCCATGGATACCCTGCCCACTAGCCCAATGCCTGAGCAATGTTATTACTAACCTAGTGTTAGACTGCGAAGGTTCGATATCCTGAAACCCGTTTCTGTGACAAGTCCTGCATTTATGTCAAGTCCTGTTTCCTGAGTCCAGTATCCGTATCGAGTCCTGTATCCTAAGTCCAGTATACGTGACTAGTCCAGCTACCAGCTATCCGGCACAAGCCTGCTCCCAGGAATCCAGCACAAGCCAGCTTCCAGCTATCCAGCCCAAGCCTGCTTACAGTAATCCAGCACAAGCCTGATTCCGGTAATCCGGCACCAGCCTGATCCAATACCTGCAATCGGATTTTGTCCAGCCTGCCACCTAGGTACCATCTACCTGTGACTGTCTCATATCTGTCTGGCCAGCTGCTACTTCATTACAGCGGAGTAGCCCAGTGGGTTCACATGCCCAGTGGTCGTTACAAGTATTATCTTGATCACACTTGTTGAAGAATAAAGTGTCATCCAATGACAATTGACAATTTCTGCCATTTCTAAGAGTACAGACTGATACATATGTGCATAATCCCCTCCAACCTAAATAACATATTTGGTTTTGTATGTACAGTAGGTAGAATTTAGAGGCTGATTACACATTTAGAAAGAATCAACTGCTCTCATCAGTTTCTGGAAATGCTGCAACTCTACATAAGCAGCCATCCTATAGTACCTTTAAATCCAGGTTTTTATTTGTAAAAAGGGTTTATAATGATTATATGATATTATAAATTGGCACTTGGGACTTTTACACACATTGTTTTCCATTTTTTATATTAAACATTGACTACATTCATAAAAATGTTCATGTGATGTAATAAATCTGTAAGGCCCCATGCACACGACCGCGCCCGCAATCACGGCCCGCGATTGCGGGCACGGCCGGCCGCTGACTGACAGCCGCATTTTCGGGCCGTGCTCCCATACAAAGTATGGGAGCACGGCCCGCAAAATGCGAAAGAACGGACATGTTCCATAATTCCCGGAACATTTCCATGGCACTGACACCCTTCCGTAGTGCTACGGAAAGGTGTCAGTGTTCAATGAAAGTGAATGGCTCCATTTTTGCGGACCACAATTGCGGTCCGCAAAAACTGAGGTTTTTTGCGGTCGTGTGCATGGGGCCTTAGGGTATGTTCACACTGAGTTTTTTTGCAGGCGGAAAAATCTGCCTCAAAATTCCGGATGCCAAACTCTTTTAGCCTTCAGATAAATGGGAGCATATGGGTGCCTTTGACACATGCGCTGGGAATGCTGCAACTGGACACTGCAAACGCAGTGTGAAAGAGCCTTTACCACCAAAGGCAATATGCTAGAATAAGCTTAATATAAGTTTATATGGCTATTTCTACATGTAACCCATTGACATAGTAAAATCGAGTTTAATTGTGTTGCATCTTACTTAATAAATATATATAAAAATAAATGTTAAAAACTCTTATTAACCACTTCCTGACCAGAAGCTTTACCCCCATTCCTGACTAGGCATAATTTCAAGCTTTAGACATGTGCCAATTTAATATGTTATCACTGCAATCAGTATGTAGGTTCCTAAAAAAAACAAGTAATATCACAGAGTGGGAAAACATAACCTTCATAATTATTAAGAATAAAATACTCTAGTCAATTATTGTGATACACAAATACCACTGACACAGACAGGGTTGAATCAAATAAGCAATCCACAAATATCACCTGGAGTGTCCAGAAACCTATATGAAGATGATTTGGTGCCATACACCACCTATGGACAAACTCCAATGATACAAAAGTTACTACCACACGCAAATTGTGTAATTCAAACACCATTTAGTGCATAGAAAAACCACAACACTGATACTACATAACCACTCTAATGCGTTTCCCCAACCTCGTTGGTTCATCAGAGGACAATAATGGACAAGGTGTATGTAATTAAAGACCTATGAAAGTATAGATACATGAACAATAAATGCTTGCTTGTGTCGGCTGATGATACATGTCTGAGGAAGAAACAGCTATCTAGAGATAGTCCATTTTACAAGGCTTGCTGATTTGTAAATGCTGTTGATAGAGACATGGTATCCCACATGGTCTGTGATCTGTGGTCTGTAACTTCCTGGGGAGGCGTGGTGACCAGCATGCCTGTCAAATGGACTATCTCTACCTACCCGTGAGTGCGCTCCATACTTCCCTTTAACGCTTGTTACGTACATGTACATGTTAAGGGATTAAAGATTCCGTTGCCTTTCAGAAGTAATTTCCGATCCTTATTTTAGTTTTCAATATCAATAATGTATACTTTTGTAAATATATACCTCTCCAACTCACACTAACTCTGTACCTTTCATAAAATCCTTCGTAGTATTAGGGAGGTTGAATAAGGGCTACTGGTTATTGGAGGCGATGTCAACGATTCATGAATCCTTCTATTTACTCTACTAATCTACATAGACTTCGTTCTAATTTCCATCAAACTTTACACACTGAGGAGCTGTATAATTCTTGGCGTTGATTTTACCTTCTTCTCTGCACCCCACAAGGCGTACTCTAGAATTTATGTTTTTTGTCATCAAATTTGGTCTCAGGTATATTTCTACTACATTTATACGTTTATTTTACTTGGTCCGACCACGGCCCATCTCAAGGGTTCTAGTTGATCACTCTCCCTCACATCCTTTTTAATCTTGGAGATTGAATGATGTAGCTTGGATCATCATCCCACCAAGGATTTAATAGATACCTAACTTCAACTATATTTTAATATTAATTCCCCCACATCTTCTTACTATTTTGCTCTGTAGAATGCCCACAAGGCATATATGAGAGGGTTCAAGCATCATCCAGAGAAAAAATGAAGGGAAAATTTAGGGAAAAATCCACCCAAAATATTCTCACTAAATTGCATAAATTAGAATACCTTAACAAAAGCCAAATGACCCAGCAGCTCGAAGACCTTAGTAATCAGCTTCAATCTATTTGGTACTTATGTCCCAACATATAAATCTCTTTAAAAAACTTTGGCTGGGCTTTTAGCTCAATGGAAATAGACCAGGAGCGCTGCAGGCTAAAATTATTAAAAAGAGGAGTGCTGAACAAAGAACTGCTAATATAATTGACCAACAGTGCAATCATATTGCTCATCCCCAATACATTAGCGAGCAATTCAGAAACTATTATCTAGGCTATCTGCTGAAGTATACCAACCAACATCGGATGAGATTAACAAGTTCTTAAAGTTTACCTATACTTTCAAAAAACTTTTGACATGGGTGACATGCAATGGGTCTGCAAGTTAGTGCTGAAATATTTGGATTCTTCACAGCTTTGCAGGTTTATTATGGGATCAATGTATTTTTGTAAAAGAGGAATGATATTAGGCAATTTCTAATAAAACAATTTACTTATAAATAAAAATCTATTTCCCCTGTCCCTTGTGCCTCAATTTGATCCTCCTTTGATCTAAATAAAATGTCTGGGAGAACGGATCTCCCAAACATGATGTGAAAGGGACTTATTTTAGTTAATCTATTACTTAAAATGTAACAGTTACTATGATTTCCCAGAGCACAGTAAACATAGAAATGCTATGGCTTAAAGAGAACATTTCACCTGCCCATAAATGTGCGGCTGAGTGCACCATGTAATAGGCACTGCTGCACAAACCTTGCCTCACTTAAAAAAATAATAATTCCATTCTCCCCTGTTTTTTTAGATATTGGTGCCGTTATATTTGGCACCTGATATGTAAATAACACCCTGAACTGTCAGTGGGGCGTTTCTTTATTTCTAAATGACATGGGGGCGTGTTTCTTATCGCTCTGACACTGTACAATCACCTATGGACAGTGTGAAAGCGGCTTGTGCTGTGTGATCTCTCTCGCAAAATCAACCGGTCTTGTCGCTCTGCAGAGAGTGTGCAAGCGTGTTCCGTCCAGAATACGCTGTGTGTGTTCGTACCCTTAACCCCTTCCCACATTTTCATGTAACTGTACATCGTGGGATGCGGTCTGTTCCCGCATCCCCATGTACAGTTATGTGATCGTTTAAACTGCTGCCGCATCGGGATGTGCGGTAGGAGTTTAAATAAAGATGGCTGTTTGTGACAGCCTAGCAACTGTGGATGCCGGCCGAGGACCAATCACAGCAGTCTGTGGCCGGTTACCGCTGTGATTGGTCCATCAGTGCAGATAGACCAATCACAGTTTAGGATGTCAGTTGGAAGGGGGAGTTTAGTGTAGTCTCCGTCTCTGACAGCTTCACTTCTCTCAGGAAGTGATCAGAGACAGAGCTATTGCAGATTGTCAGAAAAACATGTAAAAACTAATAATTTAACCGCTGGATCACCCAGAAGCCAGTCTACTGTGCCCTATAGACGTGGACTGTATCCAATATAGGTGATCTGTGCCCTATATAGGGTACAGATGGCCTGTGTCCAATATAGGTGATCTGTGCCCTATATCACCAGCCTTCTGCGCCACAGAACAGTACCCTTCGTGCCCCATCATAAGATTGGCAGCCTCCTGTGCCGCATCCAGCCTCCTGTGCCAGCGCCTTGTGCCTGATTGGCACCTATATCAGCCTACGTGCCTCATCCAGCCCCCTGTGCCTCACTCAGCCTCCTGTTCACCAAGGCGCCTGTCACTGCCCAGCATATAAAGGAATTTAAATAAAAAAAGTTAACCCAGTCATTGCCTCATCGCCACCCTCCTGTTCCTGATTGGCACCAAACAGCCTCATCAGCACTCTGTGCCTCCAGTATCACCTGCAATTCACTGCCCAGTGACATGTATGTGTGTGTGGGGTGTAAAATAAATTCACCCCTTCATTGCCCATCGCTGGCTCATCGCTATCCTCCTGTATCCTGCACCTAATTGAGACAAATCTGTGGCCCATACCAAACTTGCGTACCTCATCTCCATCCACCTGATCTTGACATCTTTTACCCGTTAGTTTTTGTAGATTGCAAAAATAAGTACTTTGGGTTTAGGGAATTAGTTGTAGTTCTATAAAAAAAAATAATTAAAAACACACAAAAAATAAAAAACACAAAAAAAGTTTTAGGTTAGTTTTACAGAAGAAAAAAAAAATACTAAGAGGCTGTATACTGCCGAGGAGGTATGTGCCTTGCTCTTTGAGGAATCTGATTCTGGCAGCGGGGATGAAGTGACATTTTTAGTGTCCTCTTCATCTAGTGACTCATCTACTCATGAACCGCTACGTAGGCGTCCAAGGGTAGGCATCAGTAGTGCACAATCACAGCCCAGTACAATTGACTCCACATAGATCCCTGCAGATAATTTTGTGCCCCAGGTGCCTGAATTCACTGCGACTCCAGGCAGCAATGTAGATACTGCAGGTTTCAGTGAAATTAACTTTTTTCAAACTGTTCTTCACTGATGACCTTGTCAACTTGATGGTGGCGCAAACTAACATCTATGCAGAGCAATTTATTGCCCGCAATCAAAATTGTTATTACGCCAGGCCCCATAAATGGACCCCCAAAAACCCCACTGAAATTCGCCAGTTCTGGTGCCTTTTATTGAGTATGGGCATTACCAAAAAACCCACCATACGTTCATATTGGAACAGAGATATCCATTATCATCCCCCTCTTTATTTTCTTGCCATGCCCAGGGCCCGTTTTGAAAGTATATTAAAATTCCTTCACTATAACTATAATGATGAGTGCCCACCCCCAAACGACCCCAATTATGATAGATTCTATAAAGTTAGGCCAGTAGTTGACCATTACAACTCAAAATTTGGTCAGGTCTATACCCCCAAAAAATGCCTAGCAGTGGACGAATCCCTAGTCTACTTTAAAGGCAGATTACACTTCCGCCAGTACCTGCCCAACAAAAGTGTATACACAGCGCTTTCGTGTATATGAAGGGAAGGATTCGAAGATCGAGCCACCAGACTGTCCCCCTGTCCTGGGAATAAGTGGGAGGATAGTATGGGATTTGCTCCACCCCATACTGGACCACGGATACCACTTGTATTTGGACAATTATTACAACAGCATCCCCCTCCTGAAGTGCCTTGCTGCCAGGGGCACACTAGCATGTGGCACAATTTGGCGAAATCAAAAGGGTCTCCCCAAGTCCTTATTAGAGCAGACATTACGCCATGGGGAAAGCAGGGCTGTTTCCTCTGAAAATTGAATGCTTGTAAAGTATAAAGACAAGCGTGATGTCTTTGTTTTGACCACACTCCATGCTGATCGATCCACCCCAGTTCCAGTCCGAGGCGCCACAGAGCAGACCATCAAGCCTGTGTGTATCCAGGACTATAACCAATTCATGGGAGGAGTGGATCTTTCGGACCAGGTACTGCAGCCCTACAGTGCCCTAAGAAAATCAAAAGTGTGGTATAAAAAATTGGCTGTATACCTCACCCAAGTGGCACTCTATAACATCTTTGTTCTCCACAGAACAGCCAACAATCCGAAGACTTTCCTGGGATTTCAGGAAAACATTATAAAAAAACTGATTTTTGGAGACCAAGAAGGAGAAGGCAGCAGTGAAGGCAGCAGCATTTCTGGGATCTCCAGAATAATACATGGCCAGCATTTCCCTGGAGTACTTCCCCCCACAGAAAAAAAAAAAAAAACCCCAGAAAAGGTGTCGAGTTTGCTCAAGCAGAGGGATTAGGAAAGACACCACTCACTACTGTATGACCTGTCCCTCTAAGCCAGGACTCTGCATTGGAGAATGCTTCCGTGTTTATCACACCTCTGTTGATATTCATTAAATCTAATTTTTACTCCTTTGATGACATCACATCCATTCCATTAATTTCTTAAATACCCCCATGGCATTTATTTTCCAAATTAATTTGATATTCCAATAAAACCACCCCGTCCCCAAAGAAAAAAACTAAAAATTCCCATTATACCCCTAGATGAATACAGTGCTTTGAAGGGTGTAATTTTATTAAATGAGGCATTTCTTGAACTTCCTTTATGTCCTGGAACCTCTGGATCCAAGTAAAAAGTAGGCTGTAAAAAACTCCTAGAACTGTGTAAAAATCATATATGGAGTGTTATTCAGCACAAGATGTTTCTTCAATGGCACAAGCTGGGCATAGCATATTGGGCCCTGAAATGGCATAATGGTGTGAAATTTGAAATTTTCACTTTGCACCATCCACTGCATATTAAATTGTTTAAAATATGCAGTAACTACCTGCAAGAATTCCTTGAAGGGTGTAGTTTCCAAAATAGGGTAACTTTTTGGGACTTTCTACTGTATTGGCTCTTCAGGGGTACTGCAAATGAGACATGGTGCTCAAAAACCATTTGCGCAAAATCCAAGCTCAAAAAACAAAACGGTGGGCCTTCCCTTCTGAGCCCTACCATGTGCCCAGACAGCAGATAATGGCCACATACGGGATATTGCCCTTATCAGGAGAAATTGCATAACAACTTGAGGGGTGTTTTTCCTTTTATTATCCCTTGTATAAATGAAATATCTGGGAATAAAGCAACGTTTTATTGAAGAAAATGCAATTTTGCATTTTAACGGCCCAGTGTTTATAACTTCTATAAAACACCTTTGGAGTCCAAATGCTCACTACACCCCTAAATAAATTCTTTAAGGGGTTTTGTTTCCAAAATGTGGTCACTTCTTGGGGGTTTCCACTGTACTGGTACCTCAGGAGCTCTGCAAATGCGACATGGCACCCGAAAACCATTCCAGCAAAATCTGTGCTCAAAATGGCACTCCTTCTCTTCTGAGCACTGCCGTGGGTCCAAACAGCAGTTTATTACCACATAGCTAACTATACCCCTAGAAAAATTCCTTGAGGGGTGTAGTTTCCAAAATGGGGTCACTGTTGGGGGGTTTCTACTATTTTGGTCCATCCAGGGCATTGCAAACGCGACATGGCACCAAATACCATTCCAGCAAAATCTGCGCTACAAAATTCAAATGACGCTCCTTCCCTTCTGAGCCCTGCTGTGGGTCTAAACAGCAGTTTATTACCACGTATGGGGTATTTCCATAATCGGGAGAAATTGCTTTACGAATGTTGCAGTGCTTTTCTCCTTTATTCCTTCCAAAAAAAAATCCAAAAATTCTACATTTTTTCAGAAAAAAAAGTAGATTTTCATCTTCAGAGACTAATTCCAATAAATTCAGCATAAAACCCGTGGGGTCAAAATGCTAACTATACCCCTAGAAAAATTCCTTGAGGGATGTAGTTTCCAAAATGGGGTCCCTGTTGGGGGTTTTCTACTGTTTTGGTCCGTCCAGTGCGTTGCAAACGCGACGTGGCACCGAAAACAATTCCAGCAAAATCTGCGCTACAAAATCCAAATGACGCTCCTTCCCTTCTGAGCCCTGCTGTGGGTCCAAACAGCAGTTTATTACTACATATGTGGTATTTCCGTAATCGGGAGAAATTGCTTTACGAATGTTGCGGTGCTTTTCTCCTTTATTCCTTGTAAAAATTTTACAAAATTCTATATTTTTTCAGAAAAAAAGTAGATTTTCATCTTCACAGATTAATTCCAATAAATTCAGCATAAAACCTGGGGGGGTCAAAATGCTAACTATACCCCTAGAAAAATTCCTTGAGGGGTGTAGTTTCCAAAATGGGGTCACTTTTGGGGGTTTTCTACTGTTTTGGTCCATTCAGGGCATTGCAAACGCGACATGGCACCGAAAAAAATTCCAGCAAAATCTGCGCTACAAAATCCAAATGACGCTCCTTCCCTTCTGAGCTCTGCTGTGGGTCCAAACAGCAGTTTATTACCACATATGTGGTATTTCCGTAATCGGGAGAAATTGCTTTACGAATGTTGCGGTGCTTTTCTCCTTTATGCCTTGTAAAAATGAAAAAAATTCTATATTTTTTCAGAAAAAAAGTAGATTTTCATCTTCACAGACTAATTCCAATAAATTCAGCATAAAACCTGTGGGGTCAAAATGCTAACTATATCCCTAGAAAAAATCCTTGAGGGGTGTAGTTTCCAAAATGGGGTCACTTTTGGGGGTTTTTCACTGTTTTGGCACCACAAGACCTCTTCAAACCTGACATGGAGCCTAAAATATATTCTAAAAAAAGAAGGCCCCACATCCACTAGGTGATCCTTTGCTTCTGAGGCCTGTGTTTCAGTCCATTACCACACTCGGGCCACATGTGGCATATTTCTAAAAACTGCAGAATCTGGGCAATAAATATTGAGCTGAATTTCTTGGGTAAAACCTTCTGTGATACAAAAAGAAATGCATTAAATATGAATTGAATTTTGCTTTAATTCCTGTAAAATTCCTAAAGGGTTAAAACACTTTCTGAATGCGGTTTTGAATACTTTGAGGAGTGCAGTTTTTAAAATAGGGTGATTTATGGGGACTTTCTAATATATAAGGCCCTCAAAGACACTTCAGAACTGAACTGGTCCCTGAAAAAATAACCTTTTGAAATTTTCATGAAAATATAAGTAATTGCTACGAAATTTCTAAGCCTTGTAACGTCCTAGAAAAATAAAAGGACGTTCAAAAAAATGATGCAAACATAAAGTAGACATATGGGAAATGTTAACTATTTATAATTTTGTGTGGTATTACTATCTTTTTTACAAGCAGATACATATAAATTTCGAAAAATGCTAATTTTTGCAAACTTTCTCTAAATTTTGGTGTTTTTCACAAATAAATACTGAATTTATTGAGCAAATTTTTTCACTAACACAAAGTACAATATGTCACAAGAAAACATTCTCAGGGTATGTTCACACGCTGAGCCAAAAACGTCTGAAAATACGGAGCTGTTTTCAAGGGAAAACAGCACCTGATTTTCAGACGTTTTTTGAGCAACTCACGTTTTTCGCAGCGTTTTTCGCGCCGTTTTCGCGGCATTTTCGTGCCGTTTTTTCGGTCGTTTTTGGAGCTGTTTTCAATAGAGTCTATGAGAAAACGTCTCCAAAAACGTCCCAAGAAGTGTCCTGCACTTCTTTTGACGAGGCTGTAATTTTACGCGTCGTTTTTTGACAGCTGTCAAACGACGACGCGTAAATTACAGGTTGTCTGCACAGTACGTCGGCAAACCCATTCAAATGAATGGGCAGATGTTTGCCGACGTATTGCAGCCCTATTTTCAGACGTAAAACGAGGCATAATACGCCTCGTTTACGTCTGAAAATAGGTCGTGTGAACCCAGCCTCAGAATCGATTGGATAGGTAAAAACATTCCGAAGTTATTACCACATAAAGTGACACATGTCAGATTTAAAAAAATAGTCTATGTCCTGAAGGCCAAAACAGGCTGTGTCCTGAAAGGGTTAAGAACATTTGTTACAGAGCAATTTAATTGCTTAATTGCTGTTGTACAATTTTAATGACACTGACAAACATTTCCCAATTAAAGCATCTTCATCTGATGTAAAAAAGAAAAAAGTTAACCTGTGTATATGCAAGCCTCACCTTAGAACAAACAAGCTGGGTGCAATTATAACATTTGAAACTGATGTAATTCTGGGTTAAAAGTCCAATATTTTTTTTTGTAAGGTTCAAAAAGCAGGGACAGTCATATGCAGTCTGTTCAGTTGCACAGGGCAAGCTCTCTGTCCACTGAAAGTTTTAAAACAAGTATCTTGCTTCCCTCACCTCTTTTTTTTTTGCTTATATTCTACACATGTCTATCATTTACTACATTATCCCAGTAAGTAAAAAAAACTGTAAATCTGGAATTTCTTGAGGTTTTTTTCCTATGGTGTTAACCGTGCAGGGTTAAAACGTGATCATTTTATCGTTTATGGTTTCAGAGTTTGCTGTTATCACTTTAATTAACTTTTATTTTCCATTACTAGGGGACTTATACATGCAATCGTTTGATCTCTTACATAATACACTGTAATGCTCCTGTATTGCAGTGTATGATGCCTGTCAGTGTTCTGAATTTGTTAGACACCCGACTGTAATGGCAAAACAACATCACCCTGCAATCACGTTATAGAGGGCGCCCCCTCCGTCTGTAAAACCACCTAGATGCCACAGTCGCTATTGACCACAGCATCTGAAGCGGTTAAATGGCCGGCATGGGAGTTAGCTCTGATCTAGGCTGTTGAAACAGGGTGTCAACTGTGTTACAGGAAGACCATGAAAGACAACTAATTTGGATGATCACGGAATTCTTTTCTTGATAAAAAAAAACCTTCACAACATCTAGCCAAGTAAAGAACACTTTTGAGAAGGTAGGCGTATCATTATCAAAGTCTACGATCAGGGCCGCCATCAGGAATTTCAGGGCCCCCTACAGCTAAATTTTCTGGGCCCCCCTACCGTGGCACCGCCTGTTAACGGTACTCCGTCCAGCACTATATCATGGTACCCAGGGCCGCCATCAGGGGGGGTATTAGGGGTACTGATGTGAGAGGCCCGGCCAAAGCTAATTGAAAGGGGGGCCCGGCAAACTGCCGCGACTTGCCTTTGGTAGAAAAAAAACAGGCCCCTGCAATGGGGCCCGTTTTTTTCACCAAAAGAATGTCATGAGCTGCGAGCCCCCCTTTCAATTAGGTTTGACCGGGCCTCTCACATCAGTAACCCTAATACCCCCCCCTGATAGTGGCCCTGGGTAGCATGGGGGCCGTCAAACACCGCCGACCGATCGCGCGCACCCGCAAACTCCCGCGCATGCACAGCGGCAACCGCCTGGAACAGCGCACCGAATTTTGAGGCAGATTTTGACCTGCCCACACTATCTTGCTGGGTTTTTTGCCCGCGGAGATTGAGGACAGCAGACAGAAAACGCAGCGAAAAATGCATTTTCTGCCTCCCATTGATTTCGATGGGAGGTCAGAGGCGGAACCGCGGCAAGAAAGGACGTGCTGCTTTTTCTTTTTTCCGCGACTGGCTCCCATTGATTTCAGATTAAATCAATGGGAGGCGGTTTTGGAAGTTGTTTGGTGCTGATTCTGATGCCGTGTCCGAGTCAATATCAAGGCCCAAAAACTCTGTGAACTGGGCCTTATTGTTAGGGCTTATTCAGACGAACGTGTAATACGTCCGTGCAACGTGCGTGATTTTCACGCGCCTCGCACTGACCTATGTTACTCTATGGGGCCATGCAGACTGTCAGTGATTTTCACGCAGCGTGAGTCCGCTGCGTAAAACTCACGACATGTCCGATATTTGTGCATTGTTCGCGCATCACGCACCCATTGAAGTCAATGGGTGCGTGAAAATCCTGCCCAGCACTTCCGCAGCTGTATAAACTATGAATGAAAACAGAAAAGCACCACGTGCTACAAACATACAAACAGAGTGTCATAATGATGGCGGCTGCGAGAAAATCACGCAGCCACGCATCATACGCTGCTGACACACGGAGCTGTTATGGACCTTTTGCATGCGCAAAACGCCACGTTTTTGCGCGCGCAAACAGCACACGCTCGTGTAAATCCGGCCTTAGGGTAGGAACACACTAGGCATGAACACTGCAGATTTTATGCAACACATTTTATTGTGGAAAATCCGCAGCGTATTACAGTCGCAGCAGAGTGGATGAGGTTTGAACAAATCTCATCCACACGCTGCAAAAAAAATGGACCTGCAGTGTGGCTTTTTAAGCCGCAGCGTGTCAATTTATTCTGTGAAATCGCTGCTCCTTTGTTGCGGAAATGCTGCGGTTCTGCCGCAAAAATCACATATGAGAAAAAAAAAAGGCACTTTTTTAAATTTATAAAAAAGTCTAGACTTGCCCCGGCCGTAGTCCTGGTGACGCGATCCTCTATTCTTAGCGCAGCCCCGCCTCCTGCCATGACGTTTCATCCCATGTGACCGCTGCAGCAGTCACATGGTCTACAACGTCATCCCAGGAGGCGGGGCTACGTTCAGAAGAGAGAGACGCGTCACCCTAAACTACGGCCGGGGTAAGTCTAAACTTTTTTTTCCCTGCAGGATTCCCGCAGCGGACATGCCTCACGAAACCTGCGCCACTATTTGGTGCGGTTTTGCTGGCAGAATTCCCTGTGGCTACCGGGGCGGATAAGCTGTGGAGTTTTACTCAGCATATTCGCCTAGTGTGTCCCTTATGATGTCGCTCCTGGAGCTGCTGCCGGTCTCTAAATAGGCAGTTGGTTCAGAAGAATTTGGAATTATTTTTTTTTGTGAACCAGCTTAAAAAAATACAAAACTTTTGTGTTAGGGCCTGTTCACATCACCGTTCGCTTCCGTTCCGGGGTTCCGTCTGAGGTTTCCGTCGGGTGAACCCCGCAACAGAAAGTGAAAGTGACAGCACAGCTTCCGTTTTAGTCACCATTAGTGCAGTCGACTGCGCTATTGATTCCGTCCGAAAACCAACCGGAATGGTGGCGAACGGAAACCATTAGCGATGTTTCCGTCACCATTGAGATCAATGGTGACTGAAACGGAAGCTGTGCTGTCACTTTCACTTTCCGTTGCGGGGTTCACCCGACAGAAACCTCAGACGGAACCCCGGAACGGAAGTGAACGGTGATGTGAACAGGCCCTAACACAAAAGTTTTGTATTTTTTTAAGCTGGTTCACAAAAAAAAATAATTCCAAATTCTACTGAACCAACTGCCTATTTAGAGACCGGCAGCAGCTCCAGGAGCGACATCATAAGGGACACACTAGGCGGATATGCTGAGTAAAACTACACAGCTTATCCGCCCCGGTAGCCGCAGGGAATTCTGCCAGCAAAACCGCACCAAATAGTGGCGCAGGTTTGGTGAGGCATGTCCGCTGCTGGAATCCTGCAGGGAAAAAAAAGTTTAGACTTGCCCCGGACGTAGTTTAGGGCGACGCGTCTCTCTCTTCTGAACGTAGCCCCGCCTCCTGGGATGACGCTGTAGACCATGTGACCGCTGCAGCGGTCACATGGGATGAAACGTCATGACAGGAGGCCAGGCTGCGCTAAGAATAGAGGATCGCGTCACCAGGACTACGGCCGGGGCAAGTCTAAACTTTATCAATTTAAAAAAGTACCTTTTTTTTTTTCTCATGTGTGATTTTTGCGGCAGAACCGCAGCATTTCCGCAACAGAGGAGCAGCGATTCCACAGAATACATTGACATGCTGCGGCTTAAAAAGCCAAAAGCCACACTGCAGGTCAATTTTTTTTGCAGCGTGTGGATGAGATTTGTTCACATCTCATCCCCTCTGCTGCGACTGTGATACGCTGCGGATTCTCCACAATAAAATGTGTTGCATAAAATCCGCAGTGTTCATGCCTAGTGTGTTCCTCCCCTAAGGCCGGATTCACACGAGCGTGTGCTTTTTGCACGCGCAAAAAACGTGCATGCAAAAGGTCCATAACAGCTCCGTGTGTCAGCAGCGTATGATGCGCGGCTGTGTGATTTTCACGCAGCCGCCATCATTATGACACTCTGTTTGTAGCTCGTGGTGCTTTTCTGTTTTTATTCATAGTTTATGCGGCTGCGGAAGCGCTGGGCGTGATTTTCACGCACCCATTGACTTCAATGGGTGCGTGATGCGCGAACAGTGCACAAATATAGGACATGTCGTGAGTTTTACGCAGCGGACACACGGACACACGCTGCATGAAAATCACGGACAGTCTGCACGGCCCCATAGACTAACATAGGTCCGTGCGAGGCGCGTAAAAATAACGCGCGTTCGTCTGAATAAGCCCTAACAATAAGGCCCAGTTCACAGAGTTTTTGGGCCTTGATATTGACTCGGACACTGCGTCAGAATCAGCACCAAAAAACTTCCAAAACCGCCTCCCATTGATTTAATCTGAAATCATTGGGAGCCAGTCACGGAAAAAAGAAAAAGCAGCACGTCCTTTCTTGCCACCGTTCCGCCTCTGACCTCCCATCGAAATCAATGGGAGGCAGAAAATGCATTTTTCTCTGCGTTTTTTGTCTGCTGTCCTCAATCGCCGCAGGCAAAAAACGCAGCAAAAAAACGCAGCAAAAAAACGCGCCAAGATAGTGTGGGCAGGTCAAAATCTGCCTCAAAATTCTTTAAGGAATTTTGAGGCAGATTTTTTTTTGCCTGCAAAATACTGTGTGAACAGGGCCATACATGATCAGCACTTTGAGATAATTTACTCACTGTGTCAGAAGAGCTGCTCCCACTCCAGTCCTCTTCCGGCGATGTCTTCCAGGCGAGGTCTTCGGTCCAGACGTCCAGTCCTTCACCTCCAGCCAGGCTCCAGGTAAGTTTTGTCCATGTGTGTCCGCGGCTGCGAGCGCATCGTTCGCGGGTGCGCGCGCGGGCGGTCTCGAGTGCCGGCGTTTGTGGGTGCGCGCTCGCGAGTGCGCACGCGCGGGAGTTTCCTTGTGCGCGCGCGCGGGCGGACGGTTTTACGGCCCTCCATGACGAGGGGAGGGGAGGGGGCCCGCAGCAGCAGCAGCAGCTCACGACATTCTTTTGGTGAAAAAAACGGGCCCCATTGCAGGGGCCCGTTTTTTCCTACCAAAAGAATGTTGCGGCAGTTGCCGGGCCCACCTTTCAATTAGGTTTGGTCGGGCCCCTCACACCAGTACCCCTAATACCCCCCTGATGGCGGCCCTGTCTACGATCAATAGACGCCTTCATAAATGTGAATACAGTGGGTTTTTCTCAAGATGCAAACTACTGGTCACACTCAAAAACTAGAAAACATCTAAAACAGTCTGCCGAGTTATGGAACAAGATACTTTGACCAGATGAAACCAAGATGAATTTGTACTAGAATGTTGGGAAGAGAACAGTATGGAGACGGAAAGGAAGGTGTCATGATCCAAAGCATACTACATCATTTGTCAAACATGGTGGAGGCAAAGTTATGGCATGAGCTTGTAACTGCCAATGTCACTCGGTCACTGGTGTTTATTGATGGTCTGACTGTGGATAGAAGTAGCAGGATGAATTCTGAAGTGTATGGATTTTCTCCTCAGGTTCATTCAAATTCTGCAAAACTAATAGGACCGCGTTTTGCAATACAAATGGATGACACAAAACATACCGCCAAAGCAATTCAAGAGATTCTTAAGGCAAAAAAAATGAAATATTCTTCAAGTGCCAAGTTAATCACCTGACCTTAATCTGATTAAGCATGCTTTTCACTTATTGAAAAACTGACTAAGGAAAAAACTGAAGGCAGAAAGACCTACAAATAAGCAGAAATTGAAGATAGTAAGGGCTGATTCTGACGAGCTTAAAACTCGTCCCTGTGCTCTGCATGAAAATCGCGCACAGCACACAGACCCATTGATTTCAATGGGGCCATTTACACATGCGTTGTTTTTCACGCAGCGTGAGTGCGTTGCGTAAAACTCACAGCATGCCCTACATTGGCGTATATTTACGCATCGCAGTCGCCCATTGAAGTCAATGGGTGCGTGAAAACAACGCACAGCACACTTGCAACACGCGTGAGCTGTGCGTTTTCCACGCACAGTTGCAAAAGTTATTGAAAAAAAAGCAGGAAGCGTTTGTAGAGCAGCGTGACCAGCTACAAGAACAACACCCAGACAGTCCTGTGCGCAGCCAGACATCATGTCTCGGGCTCCAAATGTGGAGAGGATTATCACGCTGGTGCAGGAGAGGCCGGAATTGTGGGACACGAGGTTGGATGCCTACCACGACAGGCACCGCAAAGACAATGCGTGGGAGGCAATAGCTAAAGTGATGTTCTCAAATGAGTGGAGTAGAGTGACGCCTGGTGACAGAACCAAATTTGGTAAGTGGAAGCATAGTATAGCCTGCATCATTGTGTTCATGTTGATCAAGTGACTTCAACTTTTGAAGAAATTTACGTCATGTGGCCCTGACAGATACAGTGTCTCTGTTACTGCCCCTATATAGATGCATTATGTCCATGTTGATGAAGTTTTTGCACAACTTTTGAAGTAATATATGCCATGTGGCCCTGATAGATACAGTGTCTCCGTTATTGACCCCTATATAGATGCCTTATGTCCATGTGATGTCCTTGCGCAACTTTTGAAATAATATATGCCATGTGGCCCTGATAGATACAGTGTCTTCATTACTGCCCCCTTGTGTCCATTTTTATCTTGTTTTTGCGCAACTTTTGATGCAATATACGCCATGTGGCCCTGATAGATACAGTGTCTCCGTTACTGCCCCTATGTAGATGCATTGTGTCCATGTTGATCAAGTTTTTGCACAACTTTTGAAGTAATTTACGCCATGTGACCCTGATAGATACAGTGTCTATGTTACTGCCCCTATGTAGATGACTTGTGTCCATGTTGATCAAGTGTTTGCGCAACTTTTAAAGTAATATACACCATGTAGCCCTGATAGATACAGTGTCTCCGTTACTGCCCCCTATATAGATGCATTGTGTTCATGTTGATCAAGTGTTTGCGCAACTTTTGAAGTAATTTATGCCATTTGGCCCTGATGGATACAGTGTGTTCGTTACTGCCCACTATATAGATGCCTTGTGTCCATGTTGATCAAGTGTTTGTGCAACTTTTGAAGTAATATACGCTATGTGGCCCTGATAGATACAGTGTCTCCGTTACTGCCCCCTATATAGATGCCTTGTGTACATGTTGATCAAGTTTTTACACAACTTTTGAAGTAATATAAGCCATGCGGCCCTGATAGATACAGTGCCATTTCTAAAATAAACAATTCATTTCATGTTGGACTAGTAGTACATGTTTAGCATATTGGCCACAATGTTAAATACTCATGTATCCATGCATATATATATATATATATATATATATATATATATATATATATATATATATATATATATATATATATATATATATATATATATATGTATATATATATATATATATATATATATTTATATTATATATATGTATGTATATATATATATATATATATATATATTTATATGTATATATTTTTTCTTTTCAACAGTGGATGACTTAAAAATCCGTTAGCATAGTACGAGGGACCAGTACCGAAGGGAGCTGACCCAAAAAGGAAAGAGTGTTTCTGCGCCCTCAAAGGAAAGGGCATACATATTTATGAAACAGCTGTCTTTCCGGAGGCCCATATTTGATCTTTGTCCGTAAGTATCCCAAAAAAATAAAATAAAAATAACATTTCAAGTGGTTTTCTCCACATGGAAATTTATGATATATCCACAAGATATCTTAAAAATGTAACGTGTGGATATATCATTAATTTCTATGATGCAAAATACGGATCCCAATTTAGCTCTGAAGACAACCTGGAGGAGAATGAGGAGGAAGAATAGAGTAGAGTGGTGGAGGAGAGTAGGGAGGAGCAAGACACCGCTCTTCAAACCGCAGAACTGGATCCTCGTACAACTTGTGGACCCAGTCCATGCAGCACTACCCCTCCACAAATTATGGTTCGCTCCCGTGCGTTAACCGAGAGGAGAAAAAAATGAACCCTACCCGGCTAGCCAGGTGGACACTCGTGTTCTGGAGTATCTGAATAGGAACCAACCAGAGGATGAGGTGGACACTTTCACCCATAGCCTGGGTCCATATTTACGGATGGTACCGGCAGAGCATCGCCTACGTACCCAATCATCTATTTTGATTTTGCTGCAAGCTGCTATGCCAGCTCATGATCCCAGGGAGTGCTTTCCAGCACTACAGCACTGGCGCTTGTTTGGGCACATTATGCCACAGGCTCAAGCATCACAGAGCTTTAGCACTCCACCTCCTCCAATGCCGCATTAACAGCCCAAGGCAAATGCCTCAAGACCACCCAAGTGGTTATACGGGGACTTACTACAGTCAGCAGGAGCCCTATCATGGCAATCCTGCGTCATGGCAACATTCATCGCAATCTTCCTCTGAGAGAATGGAGTCCACTCCAGGAAGTGCCCCACCATCATCTCCAGATCTCTTTAATTTATAAGTTTATTTAAATGTAATTTATTTATGTTTATTTATGTTTGAGTTATGTAAAGCCCCAGTTCTACCGGTTTTATGCACTGATGTGTTTCATATTTTTTTAATAAAAGAAAGTTTCGTCCTTTATATTTTCTTGATGAAAAGAAGTTTCACATAAAAACATTTCAATACTTTATTTAGCATATTCGGTGGTGGATGAATGTGTCATGTACAAAAACACTACACACTACAGATCACATAATTTTATCATAAAATTGTATTTAAAAAAATATATATATACTTACCAAGAATACAAATATGATGTATTTGTTTATATTCTGGTCAAAATATTAATATTACTTTCTTTGTAATTAATTATAAAAAAGTATTTTAAAATAAAGTACCATATACATTTTTTTGACCTGAATACGAAAGCCTGCAACCTGCATCAAGGATAACTAAAATAACTCCACACATTTCTAGCGTATAGCATCCTGCTGCCAGGGCACTGCTCCCATAGAGCTGACAAAAAAATCTGCATATAATGCACGGATTCGGAGTCCAGTTGTTCCTGGTCATCCTTGGGCTGTCTCGTCCAAAGTCAAGGCTCCAGTGGCCCTGGCATGTTCCACGTCACCATCACCTGCAGAATCGTACATTCTGGTGAAGTTGTGCAGGATGACACAGGCTTTGATTACGTGGTTGACATTGTCCACATCCATTTGGATTGTAGACATGAACACCCTCCATTTATTTGCCAGTATACCAATTGCGCACTCCACATACCGATGAGCCCTGGTAAGCCAATAATTGTAAATGCGCCTCCGGTTGTTCAAACCACGTCTAGGAAAGGGGTGCATCACATGGGTCAAAAGGCCTCATCTGCCACTATCACAAATGGTGTGGGTGGTCCAGAAGATCCAAATTGTGAATGGTCCATGAACCCATCCGCTATACTCATCCACTGTCCTGATGAGGGTTAAGGCATAACGGTGTCTTTCAGTTTACGCCAGATGAGCTCAGAGGTGGACCTGATTATCCCGAAAATGGTTGACGTCCCCAATAGGAATTCAAAGTGAAGTGACGCAAACAAATTTCCAGTTGCAAGGAATCTGAAGTAAAAAGTTAAAAAAATTGATTAATGACACAAATTATCCTATTTGAGGTTATCAATAGTGCACTTTCAATTATACATTACATTAATCGGTTCAGGACCGCGCTATTTTGATCCTTCAAGACCAGACACCGTTTAGTCCTTTTTAGCACTCGTTAGTTAAACGACTATAACTTTTTTATTTGTTGGGCTAGCAACGTGATTTTTGCGTTGTTTTTCCATAGACAATGCAGGTTTCTTTTTTTATCATTCTTATATACATGTTTTTTGCTATTTTAAAATTTTTTGTCAAAATATGCACTCCAAAAGCATTTTCACTGCGGGCTGGGCACGGTTCAAAGCAGAAGCGTCCCCCCATAAGTTACCACTTAGGCAGCTCCATAATATATAACAACCGCAAAGAAGAAACAAGAGCTCGTAGCCAAAATTATAAAAAATACGATTTTATTAAACATATATCACAAACAAGGTTTAAAAATAGATGAAAGGACAAGACCCTAGTATAAATAAAAGAGCGATTACTGACACTTGCAATAAGAAGTGATGGGTATCTGTATTACAGAGTATGTGATCAAATACATGTTCACATAGAATAGGCTTTCCTGTTAAATAGTTAATGAACCCTTGAAAAATATAATGAATGAAAGAGTAAGATACAAGAACAGGAGAGACCAATAATTCTGGTAAAGTGCTAGTGCATAATTATAGTGTATAGAGTAGATAGCAACAGCTTACCCATTGATGCAAGGAGAAGTAATGATCAGTGCTCGCTCCAGCACATGAACCCCAACGCGCGTTTCGCTGAAAGGTGCTTCCTCAGGGGGGGAATTATTGGTCTCTCCTAAAATACCTCTAGGGGTCTTTATTTTTTTTTCTTTCTTGTTTTACACCATGTTTTTCCACTGTAATTGGGGCTGCGCAGCAGTGACCCAGCCACTAACAGCATCCCGGAGATCATGTGACCAGTCGCCTTTATTCTTATACAGAGCGCTCATTGAGCAATGTGTAGAGGATATCAGAGAAGATAGAAGCAGCAAAAGCTGCTTCTATCTTCTCCTCAGGGTCGCCGGCAGTCACTGACTGCCGGAGACCCGACATTCAGCTGCCCGATCGCTCGGGCAGCAAGCTAAAGCCCGTGCCGCAAATAGTCTATGGCACGGGTTTTAAGGACCCTGACTGCTGGCTGTAAATACACAGCCAGCAGTTGGGAACCGGTTAATATTTATTAGGCCCCATGCACACGAACGTGCTTTTGCGGCCGCAATTTTACTCCGAAAATCCACGGGAGAATTGCGGCCCTATTAATTTCTATGGAGCCATGCACATGACCGTAGTTTTTACGGTCCATGCATGACCCGGGAGCCCGCACCACTGAAAGAATGGACCTGTCTTATTACGGCCGTCTTCTGCGGTCCAGGCTCATTGAAAATAATGGCCGCGGCCATGTACATGTCCCGTGATTTGCGGGCGGCTCGCGGCTGACAGTCCGCAGCCGGCCGACCCGAAAATCACGGCCATGCACATGGCTACGGTCATGTGCATGAGGCCTTAGACGTACAGAGCAAATTCTTTTTAAATACACTTACCTCAGCTCCTCCAGCAGCCTATCAAATGTTGCGACTGACATCCGACAGAAGGAATTAAATTTCCCTGGATACAGATGCAAGTCCACATAAAGGGTATGGAAGTGCCCTTTGGAAGCACATTGGGAGATGAACCCAAAGCGTCATTCTCCTTCTCGGTCCTTCCTCGAGCATCTGCCGTCGAGCTCCATATGTGCAAGATATCAGCCACATCATAAGAATATGGTCCATAACTTTTGATGTCATTTTCCAAACCAAAAAAGTAGTCAAAATCCAAGTCAAATAGCAGAGGATTCAGACAAAGCTCTCTACGCTCTAAAAGCAATAGAAAATGCCTTTTTGCGACCATGTGTCCGCACTGTGGGTACTCCCAGAGGGTTGGCACAAGAATTGTGTCAAAAGTCCTCCTTTTGGGTTTTTTACATGCGGATTAAATGCGTGGCATACACATGACATATACGCGTATAAAACTGACATACTGAAACACAACGGAAACACTCTCGCTCGTACAACGCTGCATTTTTTTTATGCGCGTGAATCAGACATGCTCGTGTGAATGTAGACTAAAGGCCTGGCAAGGCTTCTCATGGAAGGAAACTCAGCATTTGGTAAAGTACATTGGTTCCAGACTTCAGGAAGTCATTACTTGCAACGAAGTATTAAAAATAATCATTATCTTTAACCCGTTAGTGACCGCCCCATAGTGTTTTTACGTCACTAATGGGCTTTATTCCGATGCAATAGACTTTTTACGTCGCTGCATCGGAATAAGTAACCAGAGCAGGGAGCTGTCAAATCTCCCTGCTCTCAGCTGCCAGAGGTAGCTGAGGGCTGGGGGTGTCCCTGTTCGAACGGGTGAGATCGATATTAGTATTGATCTCACCCGTTTAACCCTTCAGATGCGGTGCTCAATAGCATGCACCGCATCTGAGTGGTTTTGGAGAGAAGGAGGGAGCTCCCTCTCTTCCCACCGGCACCCGGCGATAAAATCGCCAAGTGACTGTGTCTCTGATTGCAGCCGGGGGCCTAATAAAGGCCCCCAAGTCTGCCTGTAGTGAATGCCTGCTAGATCATGCCTCTGGCATGACCTAGCAGATGCCTATCCGTTTTACACGGACAGGCATAATACACTGCAATACAGAAGTATTGCAGTGTATTATAAATGTGATCGGATAATCACATAGTGAAGTCCCCTAGTTTAATAAAAAGTGGAAAAAAAAATGAAAAACCCACTTTTCCCCCTTACAAACTGCTTTATTATTAAGAAACAAATTAAAGTTAAAAAGTTACAGATATTTAGTATCACCGCGTCCGTAACGACCCCAACTATAAACTTATTACATCATTTAACCCACACGGTGAAAAATAAAATAAAAAAACATGCAAAAATTGTTGTTTTCTTTGTATCAAGCCTTAAAAAAAATGTGATAAAAAGTGATCAAAAAGTCGTATCTACTCCAAAATGGTACCGATAAAAACTACAAGTCGTCCCACAAAAAAAAAGCCCTCATGCAACTGCATCGGCAAAAAAATAAAAACATTACGGCTCTTCAAATATGGAGACACAAAAACAAATAATTTTGAAAAAACAGTGTTTGCACTGTGTAAAAGTAGTAAAACATACAAAAACTATACAAATTTGGTATCGTTGCAATCGCAACAACCCACTGAATAAAGTTAGTGTGTTATTTATACCACACGGTAAACAGCGTAGATTTAGGATGCAAAAAAGTGTGTCGAAATGGCTGGTTGTTTTCTATTCCCCCCCCCAAAAAAGTTAATCAATAAATTCTATGTACCCCAAAATGTTGCTATTAAAAATTACAACTTGTCCTGCAAAAAAACAAGACCTTATACAGCTATGTCGACGCAAAAATAAAAAGGTTATAGCTCTTAGAATGAGACGATGGAAAAACGTAAAAAATGGCTTGGTCATTAAGGTCTAAAATAGGCTGGTCATTAAGGGGTTAAAAAATATGTTTGTTCATTCAATTACTTTTGTGCCTGTTAAAATGGGGCGACTATATTAACAAAAGGTTGTAATTCTGAAACGGTCAATGCAATGTTTTGGTTAGATCCTTTGAATTAAAGCTGGATACATAAATTGAATTACCAAATTTGTGTTTATGTCCAAATACTTTTGGACCCAGCTGCATATCTTCCCAGGACATCTGCTTGCAGTCTCTTTCAAACATGTCTAAATTTCTGCACTTCATTTGTTGTACACTGAGTATGTATGTCTTTTGATTTGCCCATATCCTTATATCCTTGAATGAATTCTTGTCATACTGTCCAGTAATCAAACTAATTCTCTGTATGAGCATGGTGTAACTGCCCGCAGTGCCCTGGATTCAGACAGAAGTGTACATTGTTCAACACACAAAAATGGGCCACTCATATGTAACTTGTTCTGCCTGACTAGAAAATTCTGCTATAATCCTCATGCAACACAGAACAAATTCACCCTAAATAAGAAATAGAAGTATAATTTAACAGAAATGTATCTGTCAATCCAACAATTAAGCAGATTCTGTACAGAAAATTTAGTTTGGGCATGTTTACATGGCACGGATTTGCCATAGGCAAATCTGCTGTGGATTTTCTAAAAAATGCAGTTAATCTGCTGCTTTTCATCGCAGAATCTGCGTCAATAATGAACATCCTGCAGATTATAAGATCTACACTTATTGTTCCACTTCAATATTTAAAATACCCCATTCATCTGCATTGCTGTTGGAATGTTAGCCGATTCTGTCAGGATTTAGGCATGAAATAAGTGCCCAAATCCTGACAGATTCTAAACGTGTGAACATGGCTTTTCCGTTATTTGGTAAATTTTACTTAAACTCAGTAATGGAATCAAGGGGTAATAAATGAGACATGTACGTATGCTATATAAATAATGATTACTATTATTACAGAATTCGACTGAAAAAACAAACAGATATATGCCTCCGTATGAAATCAGAGGCATATGGAGGTTCAGTAGGGTCCCATAGAGACCCACCAACTCCTACTCAATATTCTCCACTCTATTGGTCTTAAGGACACTGCTCTCTTTTGGTTTCCATCCTATCTCTCAGACCGCTCGTTGAGTGTATCATTTGCTGGTTCTACTTTTTCTTCTTCTCTTTCCTGCTATTGGAGTTCCTCAGGGAACAGTCCTAGGTCTGTTCCTCTTTTCTTTCTACACAGCCCTTATTGGACAAACCATCAGCAGATTTGGTTTCCATTACCATTTCTTTGCTGATGACACCATATTATATACATATTCCTGTGACCAGGGCCTTAGTATAGATGGCGCCCTGTGCAAAATTATCTTTCCATGCCCCACTCCATCATAAAAAAAGCCCCATAAAAAAAGTACAGTGCCCCCACACAGTGCAATGCCTCTTTAGTGCCCCCATACAGTATAATAATAGCATTTAATAATATATTATAACCCCTTCAAGGACACAGTATTTTGTCCTCTAATTGTGCCCACACAGTATTATGCCCCCTAAGTGCCACACACAGTATATTGCCCCCTGCAGTACCCCTACTCAGTATAATGTCCACTTAGTGGCCCCCATACAGTATAATGCCCCCCTCCCCTGGCTGCCACACACAGTCCCCACTTGTAAGTAGTGCCCCCCCTGTAGATTGTGCCATACAGCCTTCCTGTAGACAGTGTCATAATCCCCCACCTCCTCCTTGTAGATCATGCCATACAGCCCCACCTCCCCCTTATAGACAGTGCTCCCCCAATAAAATTGTACTTACCTATGCCCCGTTCCCATGACGAACAGAGTTTCTCCGCGACGGGATCCTTGCATAGGCCGTCACGATCCTGTAGCCTAGTACAGCGTTTCCAAACCTTTTCGGTCTCGAGGCACCACTGGAAAAATAAAATTTCCTCAGGGCACTCGTTCTGCGGTTTTTTTAAGCCGTTGAAGCTAATGCAAAATACACAGGCAAAAAAGCATTCCAAACGGGCGCCACAGGTATTTTCTGCCTCCTATTAATTTAAATTGGAGCTTCAGAGGTGGAAACCACTTGAAGACTATCAGCCCACCACTCTCACTAAAATGATCATCAGCCCACCACTCTCACTAAAATGACCATCAGCCCGCCACCCTCACTACAATGACCATCAGCCCGCCACCCACAGATTCCCCATGTATATAGTGCCACACCCCCCCCCTTGTAGGTAGTGCCACACAGCCCCCTGTAGATAGTGCCACACAGCCCTTTTGTAGGCAGTGCCACACAGCCCCCTTGTAGGTAGTGCCACACAGCTACCTGGTAGATAGTGCCACACAGCCACCTGGTAGGTAGTGCCACACAGCCCCCTGGTATGTAGTGCCACACAGCCCCCTGATAGGTAGTGCCACACAGCCCCCTGGTAGGTAGTGCCACACAGCCCACTTGCAGGTAGTGCCAAACAACCCCTTTGTAGGTAGTGCTACACAGCCCACAGCCCCCTTGTAGATAGCACCCCCCTTCCTGTAGATAGTACCACTGTAGCTCCCTGAATAAGCAGAATCCCACTGTGGCCAGGGATTCCGCTCCTGGAGCGCTCTTGATGTCCAGGAGTGGAAGCCCGGGGCACACAGGGATTTCCACTTATTAAGGGAGCTACAGTGGCGTCGCTACGGCTGTAGCAGCCGCAGCGGCTGCTAGTGGCGCCGCCACTCATGCAGGGGGCCCATCCTGAAGGGCGGCACGCGCGCCCTCATACCCAGTGTTGCCGCTATCAGCCGCTATGGCTGCTACAGCGGTAGCGACGCCACTGACTGAAGAAGCGCCCCGGGCGGAAAGACAGCTGCTGAGTCGCCGGGCCTGAGCTGAACAAGCAGGGGAAGGGAGCCAGTGCAGCGCCCGCTTCTACCTGCTGGAGTGATGCGCCCTGTGCAATGGCACAGGTTGCACACCCCTAAGGCCAGCTCTGCCTGTTAAATCAACCCTGCTCTAATACAAAACACCAGTGATTTTCTGTCCGCTATCTCTAACATCATATTCTCTCTCTATCTGAAACTCAATCTTTCTAAAACATAGCTCCTTGTGTTCCCACCATCTACTAACCTGCCCAAACCTGATGTCTCTATCTCAGTGTGTGGTACTACCATAACTCCTATGAAGCACACCCGCTGTCTTGGGGTTATTTTTCACTACAAATTTTTCTCCACTCCTCACATTCAATCACTTGTAACACCGGTGGCATTTACGGCGGCCTGTCCCTCCCCTAGGCCGCCAGTGTATGCTGGTGTCCTCTGCTTGCGGCCACAATATCTATTAAGAGCCTTGGCTGAGAAAATTTATAATATGTTTTATTGTTAAGATAACTGATATTATATATGAGGAGGAGGAGCTGAATTCCTCAAAAGGGAGCTTAGAATTTCTAGACAGAGATTAAACTTCCACTTAGTTTTGTTTTTTAGGTGTCAAGTATGATATATGAAGCAGAATGTATTAGAATTAGTTGTGACCAGGGGCGTAACTAGGAAAGACTGGGCCCCATAGCAAACTTTTGACTGGGGCCCCCCCCCCTCTGCTGGGTATTACACAACCCCCCCCCCCCCCTTGTAGATAGTGCCTCCCTATAGATTCCACCACACAGCGCCCCCCTATAGATAGCACCATACACAGCCCCCTGTAGATAACGCCATACAGCCCCCTCTGTAGATAACGCCATACAGCCCCCTCTGTAGATTACGCCATACAGACCCCCCCCCCCCAAAAAAAAAACGGCCTATAGTTTGTCCTACAAAAGACATGCATCCCCTATCCACAGGATAGGGGATACATGTGTGATCGCTGGCAGCGATAAGGAGAACGGGGGACCGAAAGTCCCCCGAAGTTCTCCATGACTAACCTCGGACTTCCGGCGTCTGCGCAGTTCAATAAAAATGAAAGGAGCGCTGGTCACGCATGCGCACAAGCACGACCGGTGCGCAAGTCATTTCCATGGAGCTGCAGACAGACTACGGAAGTCCGAGGTTTGTCATGGAGAACTTAAGGGGGACTTTCGGTCCCCCGTTCTCCTCATCGCTGGGCGTCCCAGAGATCCCACATGTATCCCCTATCCTGTGGTTAGGGGATGCATGTCTTTTGTAGGAACAACCCCTTCAGTGGCGTCGCGCTGTAGCAGCCATAGCGGCTGCTAGCGGAGCCTGCGGCCATGGGAGGGGCCGTGCCGGCGGGTGGCACGGGCCCCCTCATGCTGCAGGCCCCGTAGAAGTCGCTACGGCTGCTATAGCGGTAGTTACGCAACTGCGCATAGGTTTGTACCGCGTAAAACTACAGCTCCCAGCATGGCCGAAACAATGATAAGGATATGCTGGGAGATGCGGTTTCACAAAAAAAAATCATACCACCCATCATCTCGCTGCAGATCATACAGTGACTACAATACTGATTAGAGGCAGAATAAACATTTACATTAAGTGACTCACCGGTGACGTATCAGATTCTAGTTCTTTTCTTCTCCCTCCGGTTCAGACATCTATGATGGATTTCTCCCGGCCATGACCCATTTCTGCAGTTTTCTGTTTAGATGTCTTCAGCTTCTCACTTTTAAAACATTTCTGCACCTGTAAACAAAGTTAAAATTCTCAACACCTCTAAATATAACTGTCACACACACACACACACACACACACACACACACACACACACACACACACACAGTGCCCCCTGTAGATAGTGCCCCCTATAGATTGTGACCTACATAGAAGCCCCTGTAGATAGTGCCCACATATGGACTCCAGAGCTGCAAGGCAATAGTACTAACCACTGAGCCACCGTGCTGCCCTACATATTGGTTTCCCTATAGTTAGTGCTCCACGTATAGCCCACCTCTGTAGATATTGTCCCACATATAGCCCACCCCTGTAGACTGTGCACTACATATAGCCACCCTGTTGCTAGTGCCCCACAGGTAACCCACCCCTGTATATAGTGTCCCACACATAGCCCACCCTTATAGAAAGTACCCTAAAAAATAGCTCCCCTATAGATAGTGAAAGTACCCTAAAAAATAGCTCCCCTATAGATAGTGCTCTACATATAGCCCACCCCTGTATAGTGTCTCACATATACTGCCCCACATATAGACCCCCCTGTAGATAGTGGCCCACATCCCCACATACAGACCTCCCCTGTAGCTAGTGCCCCACATATAGACCCCCCCCTGTATATAGTGGCCCACATATAGACCCCCCAGTATATAGTGGCCCACACCCCCACATATAGACCCCCCTGTAGCTACTGCCCCACATATAGACCCCCCTATATATAATAGCCCACATAAAGACGACCCCCCCCCTGTAGATAGACCCCCCCACTATAGATAATGCCATCCACATTTTTATGAGGAAAAAAATATATAAAGTTGACATACTCACATTCTCCGGTTCCCACGCTGTTCACTGGCAATGCAGACATGCTCTCTTCTGAGCATGTCTGAAGGAGCTGAATGAGCGTCCTTCAATGACGCTGATTGGCGGGGCAGAATGACTTGCCCCGCCAATCAGCACCTTCCAAGCATGGAAGCGGCGCGATGATGTCATCGCGCCGCTAGCCAATCAGTGTCATTGTAAGGCACTGGATGGTCAGGCACGGAACATGCCCGGCCATTCAGTGCGAATACATGTATTTGGCTGCCGCTAGCACCGGGGCCCCCTCCGGTGTTAGCGACACCTACAGGCATGAGAGTGCCTGTGTAAGGCTCGGTGGCGCGGGCCCCACAGTAGCGGCGCCACCCCTGTAGCAGCCATAACGGCTGCTAGCGGCGCCACCGGGCATTTGGGAGGGCGTGTCGGCTGTCGGCACGGGCCCCCTCAAGCCCCGGGCCCCGTAGCAGCCGCTACTGCTGCTACCGCGGTAGTTACGCCACTGGTTGTGACTTGTTTTTCTCATAACAAGTATAAAAACTCTGTCATTCAGTTGAGATGCAGACATTTCACCATCCTGTCTCCTTATCGATAAGCATAAAAGAAGCGCTTTTCCACTTATTCAGATGACTCCTCGATACTATTTTGATAAGAATTTAAAAGTTCTCCTAACATTTTGGTTCTTCGAACCGGAATCCAACATCTCTGGATCCTCATCTTCTCAATGACTGTACAGGGTGAGTTATTCAATGAACTCACTAAATCTGAAGACCTCCAGCTGAATTGCTGTCAAACTGAGGCCAGTCAGACAGAGAGACATGGTGGAGTGATGGATTCTAAAGAACGTAGAAAGGAGAATCGAGGATTCGAGTTTTCAACTGAATAAAGGTAATATAAGTTTGTTAATATATGTTTTTATTATTTTTCATATTTAAATGTTATAAGGTTATGTTATAAAAAACGAAGGTGGATCTTACGTAATAAGACCAGGTCTTAGTTATATTAAGCACAGGTCTTAATATAAAAACCTGAGAATAATGGTTCTCCAGTTTTAAATTCCATAGCCTGTGTGAGAAGGCTACAGGCAATAAATAACTTCGTGCAGCATGTAAAAGATAAAGTACTTGGAAATTTGAAGGATCTCCTATAGAAAATAGAGATCCTATAGAGTGTTAAGAAGGAATTGTGTATGGCCAGGTATTAACTCCGTTAACTGGGCATTCTTTAACCTTTTCATGCAGACAATCAGTAGATTCACATCCTATTCGCATATACCACATGCAGTGAGGATGTGAATCTGCAGACCTCTGCTTCTGTAGGCATAGTGCTGGGGAGATCGCTCTGACGCCGGTGGTGTCAATGTCCGCGGCTACCCAGCAACCTGTTCTCTGACAGCCGAACCGATTGGTTCGGCTACAGAGAATATGATCACCGTTTTTAACTGTTTCCCAACCGCCCACAGTAAATTCACGTCGGCGCTTGCTGGGCTCTGTGCAGCACCGACGTGAATTCAAAGTGGGTGTTAAAAGCGTGATCCGGGTGTCTCAGAGTAGTGCTGACACCCGGATCGCGCTGTTAACCCCTGCCTCTGGTCACGGAGACATGATCAGGACCTGATTGGTTCAGGTCCCGATCATGTGATCGCAGTGAAAGTTTATTGTAGCAACAAACTGGGAAGTTTGTTGCTACAACCAACTTTCCCGGGGACCGATTGCGTGTGCTGCCGTCGGTTGCATGTCAAAACCGGAGGCCATACAACAGCCTCCAGGTCTGCCATGCACGGAAGCCTATGAGGACCACCCGAAGGCTGGTCCTCATAGGCTTCCTGTCAGTGTGACTCTCAGTGTCAAACTGACAGTTTATAGCACGTTACACTACCTAGGTAGTATAAAGTTATCAGTGCTGCAGGTCTAAAAGTAAAAAAAGTAAAACAAAAAAAGTACTAAAAATGTTTTATAAGAGTAAAACCCAAACATTTTTTTTTCCTATAATAAGTCTTATATCATAGGAGAAAAATTAAACCGTTAAAAAAGTACACGTATTTGGTATCACCGTGTTCGTAACGACCCAAACTATAAAATTATAATATTATTTTTCTCGCACGGTGAACACTGCAAAAAAAAATTTCAAAACAATGCCAGCATCACTATTTTTTTGGTCATCACCCCTCACAAAATATAGAATAAAAAGTGATCAAAAAGTCGCATGTACCCCAAAACAGTACCAATAAAACCTACAACCCATCCTGCAAAAAACAAGCCCTTACACAGCTTTTTTGAATGAAAAACAAAAAAGTTATGGCCCTTAGAATATGGTGACACAAAAAATAAATAATTTTATAGAAAAGTGATTTTAATGGGCAAAGGCCACAAAAGATAAAAAAAAATATACATATGGTATCACCGTAATCGTATCGACCCGCAGAATAAAGTAAAATGTAATTTATAGCGCACGGCGAAAAATGTAAAAAAAAAGGACAAAAAATATTGTTAAAATTTATGTTTTTTTGTCACTTTGCTTGCCAAAAGTCGAATAAAAAGTGATGTAACCTAAAATTGTACCAATGAAAACTACAGATTGTAATGGAATAAATAAGCCCTCGCACAGCTCCGGTGGAGGAAAAATAAAAAAGTTCTGGTGCTCAGAATATAGCGACAGCGTTCCAAAAGCGGATAATATTGGGCATCATTTATCAGTGCGACACCGGCCACATATCTATAAATTATTCTTTATTTACCCCATTATTATACCCTCTTATTATGCCCTAATGTTCTCTGCCCAGCTTACATATGCCCCCCATTATAAACTGAAATACCAGCAAAACTCCAAACTGAACTACTACCAAGCAACATCTACGCTCCAAAAGCCAAATGGCGCTCCCTCCCTTCTGAGCTCTGCCGTTGGTCCATACAGCAGTTTATTACATATGGCGTATTGCCATAATCGTGAGAAGTAGCTTTACAAGTTTTGGGGTGCTTTTTATTCTATATTCCTTGTAAAAATTAAACATTTTTATATTTTTTCAGAAAAAAAGTAGATTTTCATTTTCATAGACAAACTCCAATAAATATAGCAAAAGAACTGTGGGGTCAAGATGCTAACTATACCCCTAGATAAATTCCTTGAGGTGTGTAGTTTTCAAAACCATGTCACTTTCGGGGAGTTTCCACTGTTTCGGCACCACAAGACCTCTTCAAACCTGACATGATGCCTAAAATATATTCAAAAAAAAAAAGGAGGCCCCAAAATCCTCTAGGTGCTTCTTTGCTTTTGAGGCCGGTGCTTCAGTCCATTACCACACTAGTGCCACATGTGGGATATTTCTAAAAACTGCAGCATCTGGGCAATAAATATTGAGTTGCGTTTCTCTGGTAAAACCTTCTGTGTTACAGAATTTTTTTATTACACATGAATTTAGGCAAATAAAATGAAATTTGTTCATTTCGCCTCTACATTGCTTTAATTCCTTTGAGACGTCTAAATGGTTAAAACACTTTCTGAATGCTGTTTTGAATACTTTGAGGAGTGCAGTTTTTAAAATGGGATGATTTATGTAGCCTATCTAATACATAAGGCCCTCAAAGCCACTTCAGGACTGAACAGGTCCTTGAAAAATAGCCTTTTGAAATTTTCTTGAAAATGTCAGAAATTGCTGCTAAAGTTCTAAGCCTTGTAACGTCCTAGAAAAATAAAATAATGTTCAAAAAACGATTCAAATATAAAGTAGACATATGGTGGATGTTAATTAGCAATAATTTTGTGTGGTATTACTATCTGTTTTACAAGTAGATACATTTAAAATTAGAAAAATCATAATTTTTGCAAATTTTTATTACATTTTAGTGTTTTTTACAAATAAGCAATGAATTTATTGACCAAATTTTTCCACTAAAATAAAGTACAATATGTCACGAGAAAACAATCCCAGAATCGCTTGGATAGGCAAAAGCATTCCAGAGTAAAATGACACTTCAGATTTGGAAAAAATGGGGCTGGTCCCCAAGGGCCAAAATGACCATGGTCCTGAAAGGGTTAAATGACAAAGTAAGTGATTACAGGTGATTACAGAGTAAGTTGATGTGAGATAGAAATTTTTTAATACAGGTGTAAATTTTGATGGGAAAAGGGAAGAAAAGGCGGGGGTGGAGGCAACAGCTGAATGCAGTATATGAGCATGTTAGAAGGAATGTAAAATGCTGCTCGTTCTCTCTCTTTCTCTCTCTCAATTGAAATATTTAACACGCATGGTCTGCATAATTATAGATTGCTAAGTTATCAGGTAGTAACCTGATAACTCCTATTGTGTCTCCCTATAATATCCCGTTTTTCTCTATCCTTCTGTCTCCGGATTGTTACTAATATTTTGCCTTTACACACAGAGGCAAACAGTATGCCTGGATGGTGCTTCCCCAGGGTGCAGCAAATACCCCTGATATTGTTATCCGTGCAATGAAAGAGCTGTTGTATAAGTGGTCCCCCAAACACTCCACCGCATGTCTATTGCAATATGTGGATAATTTACTTTTGTGTTGTATCTCTGTTGACATATGTGCTTAGGAAACAGTCTCATTATTGTTGTAATTTTCCCATATAGGTTTACTGCTATCCAAGACCACTCAGTCTCACAAAACCATCACTATGCCTATGGTTGTAGAGAAAGGAGGGGAAGGGGGGATGCGAGACCCTTAATGTACAAACGTGCAAATGACAATGTCTTGTTTAATATAGAACATGAGTCTGATTGTCACAGTTTAATGCAACTTGAAGCCCAAGGGTTACTAGGTGTCACTGATGTACCTTTGACTAACTATGATGTTCGGTATTTTGTAGACGGATCCAGATACTGGAATAAACAGACAGGACATTTCACCACCGGGTATGCAGTAGTCCAGGAAGGTAAGACCGTGCTGCAAAAGTCACTGCCCTCCAGCAGCTCTGTCCAAGAGGCAGAACTCATGGCACTCACATACGAATATGTTCTCGTATGTACTGACGTGTTTTCAAACTGGCCTGAGGCATGACCAGTAACCAAAGCCACAGCTAAAAAAAACACTGCTAGGAAAATACTCAGTGTAGTAGTGTAGCATCCATGGCCGTGGGCCGTCGGGTCTACTCACCTCCTGACGCCCGCAGCCATGGATCTGTGATCGCTGGTCCCCATCTCCTTCCTAGGAGACGCCAGCGCTCACTTCTGATCCGGTCCGCTGTGTCCCGTAGGGTGTGCTGTGCGCGCATGCTCGTGCCCGCCCTTAAAGGCCAGCGTGCACACATGAAGACAATCATCATCATCAACTCACATGATTTCCTGGACTATAAGAAGGCCCCAGCCCTTCTGATCCTTGCCTGAGCATTGTTAGTATATCCCAAGTCTGTTGTTCACCACGTCCAGTGGGATTCGCCACATCTGGCGCAACCTGCGGCACCCGCTGTCATCCACCATGTCTGGCGTTACCTGCTGCACCCACCTCCATCCGTGCCAGAGCTGCGGCCACTGTATGGACTATCCAGGTACCCTTGTGCCGGACTTTGTATTGCTGGAGTTCCCTGTTGTTTTTCCAGCTACCTCCCTGCTACGGCTGTGCGGCCTAGTTGGTCCACATACCGTGACAAGTAGTATACCAATATGGGGTCCCTGAAGTAATTGAGAGTGACAGAGGAACCCACTTCACAGGAGAAGTACTAGGGCATATACTCACTAGCCTCGGCATCACACAGGCATTCCATACAACATATTACCCAAGAAGGTAAACATCTAGATGAAGGAAGAAGGTCAGCAAAACTCCAAGCACCGAAACCTCTGACAAAAAGACAAATTATGTCCTTTTTGGGTATGATCAACTGCTGCAGAAGTTGGATAGCCAATTATGCTGCTACTACAGGACCATTGATGTCTTTGAATTATGAGGAGGCATTTTTTCAGATAAAACAGGTTCTTGTAGGATCTTCAGTGCCTGGACTACCTGATTATTCAAAAATCTTTTATTCAAGCTGTAGATTATAAAAATGGATACATGACTTCGGTGCTAAAACAGGTCTATCCTACCTCTAGCTTACTACTCATCAAAATTAGACCCAGTAGCTAGAGCCTTACCTCCGTGTTCAATCAGTTGTAGCCACCGCAGAAGTTATAAGAGCTTCCATTACGTTATTGTTATTTATGATAGAAAGATGTACCAATTTAAATCTTTCGACCTTGATGCCTTCTGCTGAGGATGGTGAACCACATGATTACCTATCCTCCATAGCAGAAAGAGTGTTACCAAGATCAGATCTTAAAGATACTCCACTACCAAATAGTGATCTCATACTGTTTGTAGATGGATCTTGTAAGAACAAATACATCCTACTCAGCAACTTAGTCATATTGAGCTATGGGACAAGCCATGTCTCAACAGGGGGGATGGTAGAAATCATATCTAAAGTGTTCACGGCATATGGCTTTACTAACTACTCAATTTTTTTTTGTTTAACCTGTTTAACATGCACCAAATATAATCCACATGGGAATGTAAGACCAAAAAGAGGATAGTTTCCAAATCCACAATATCCATTCCAATACATTTGCATGGATTTCATGGAATTAAAAAAGTTGTTTTTAGATATTTAGTTGTTCCTAAGGTATTAGGTATAAAGTATAAGGGTGTTACTTTGAATCTCGGCGTAGATAAGACAAAATTTGGTTTAAGACACTTGTCATATAAAACATATGTTACAGGTAATCAACTCAGATCAAGGTACAAATCCTACTGAAAAGAGTAACACCAAGTGTGAATAAAATATACCCAGTAACTACACATTTTCTAGTTGTCCTGTCCAGTGGGACAGAGAAGTTTTTCTTATAAAAAGATTGTTTGTTTGTTTGTTTGTTTGTTTGTTTGTTTGTTTGTTTGTTTGTTTGTTTGTTTGTTTGTTTGTTTGCTTGTTTCATTTGATGTACAGGACTTGTCAATGAACTGATGGCACCCAAACCTGAGGGGTGATAGCATGATATTGGTGATAGTATTATTTTATTCGTTGGGACCCTATTGTCTGAGGTTTATAATTATAATGTATGTAAATATGCCACGGTATTGTGAATAACAACTTGAGGTGTTTTATGTGGAGTTATGAAGTGATGGTCACAGGTTGTTGTCACTCATAAGTAAGAAGTACATGGCAGCAATGAGAGCCCTAAGGCCTCATGCACACGACCGTGTTTTTGCGTCCGCAATTCCACCGCAAATCCACGGGTTAATTGCGGACCCATTCATTTCTATGTGGCCATACCCACTATCCGTGTTTTCACGGCTCTCCGCATGTCCGCACATCCGTGCCGCAGAAACTCCGGACATGTCTTATTACGGGCCGCAAATGCGCTGCGGACATGCCAATAGAAGTCAATGGGCCCGTGGAAATTGCGGATACACCTCCGTGTGTCATCCGCAGTTTGCGGATTTGCGGAAGTGTTGCTAGGCGACGACCGGGAATGAGTTCTGTCGTCATCCTGTTTTACCTAGGCTTTTTTTATTTCATCCCCATTTTGCGGATTACATACGGATGAACTGCGGATTACATACGGATGAACTGCGGATGACATTCCACGGAACACGGTCCTGGAATTTGCGGACCAGAAAAACACCACGGTCGTGTGCATGAGGCCTAAGAGTATGTTACCTGGGTGTCTAGGTTTGAGATAGATGTTGCCCACGACCTGTTATATCTGCAGGGGTAAAAGTCTCATTAGGACAGTAAGTGAAAGTGTAACACAATTATGACCAATACACGTACCGTGTTAGGAGAATTTTGTATTATTGCCAACATTAGTAGGTTTAGCAGTAAAGAATGCTCATAATATAGAGTAAGTGGCCGACGGATTGGACACAGTTACAGATTATGTGTTTGATGTTTTGAACGCTGCCCAAAGGGACATTTGCCAAGTAGTTAGCACAGCCTGTTGCCACTGTATAGACCGTTTTGGCATTATGCAGGACAAGTATGACAGTAGAGCAAGCTAAGAAAATAAAGTCTGTAAGGGGGATAAGCCCTCTTTTAAGTACCTGGCTTGGGTACAAAAAGTCCTCTAATAAACAAAAGGTGGGAAATGTGAAAGTGATTAAAATAATGTTTAAATGAATTAATTTTGTGCAGCAGCCATCTTGTCTGGAGACCCCATCTTTTTCTTATGTAGTGAACATTGTTCCTTTAAGACAAGTATATTAATGTTGATTTCGTATATTATTGGATACACTTATCACACTGTAAGATAGTTAGGGAATTGCCACTATCCTCCTAGGCTATAAAAGACTGATTACAAAGGGTGGTCATTTGTTAGAAGTGACTGGTCTCAAACTTCAGCGAAGAAAACATCCAGAGTCTGGGAGTAGACAGGGCAAAATGTTATTAGTTATTCTAGGCATCCTATGGGGGTCCAAGGTGTGTCAACCTAAGGTATGGGATCCCTGGGAAACAGGGTCGAGGGTATGATTCCCTAAAGAATTAGCTTGGAGAGTTAAATATTTAAATTTCACTGAAAGTGAGACTGCAACATATGAAATAGATTTCTGCGCTGTGGTTAGAGACCAATGCATGGATAGAAGCATAGCTTACAAACTAGCATATTCAGATAAGTACATTTGTACTATCTATGTAAATACCCTAGGGGCAAGGAGATGTTCTTCATGGTCTTTGGACAAATGGACCACAGACCATAATGATAGTGGATATTCCATGATGTCTGCCATTAATCCCTCTTTAACCCCTTCCTACCGCAGCCCTTTTTCAGATTTTCATTTTAGTTTTTTCTTCCCCACATTCCAAAAGCCATAACGTTTTTATTTTTCCGTCGATATAGTACTATGAGGGCTTGATTTTTGCGGGACGAGTTGTCGTTTTTCGTAGCACCATTTAGTTTGCCATATAATGTACTAGGAAATGGGAAAAAAAATATTTGTGGGGTTGAAAATGAAAAAAACAACGATTCCTCCATGTTTTTTTGCGCGCTGTTTTTACGGAATTCAATGTGCAATTAAAACAACATGTTAACTTTATTTTGTGGGTCAATACGATTACGGCTATACCAAATATATATAGTTTTTTTTCTATATTTTACTACTTTTACAAGTAAAAACCTAAGTGTAAAAAATAAAATGTATTTTGTGTCGCCAACTTCAGAGAGCAATAACTTTTTTATTTTTCCGTCAATTATTTTTTGCGGCATAAGCTGTAGTTTTTAATAATACCATTTTGGTGTACATGGGACGGTTTGATCACTTTTTATTTCATTTTTTGTGGGAGATTAGGTGACCAAAAAATAGAGATTCTGGCATTTAGTATTTTATTTTTTTTATGGCGTTCACCGTGCAGGTTAAATAATGATACATTATAATAGTTCAGACTTTTACGGACGCGGCGATACCAATTATGTTTATTTATTTTTATTTTCTACTATGCTCTAGGTGGAAAATGGGAAAAGGGGGGCTTTTTGAACTTTTAATTTTGAACTTTTTTTTTTTACACAAAAAAAAACTTTATTTAACTCATTTTTACTTTTTTTTATTAGTCCACCTAGGGGACTTCAACCAGCGATTGTTAGATCGCTTGCACGATATACTGCAATACTAATGTATTGCAGTATATCGTGATTCTGACAGGCAACTATTAAGCCCTGCCGGAGGCAGGGCTTAATAGGTGCACAAAGACGGCGAACCTGGGGCCTTCAATAGGCCCCCAGGCAGCCATAGTAACCATCGGCCCCCGCGCGGTTGCATTGTGGGGGGCGCGATGAGCTGTTAGAGGGGGTCGCCCCCCTCTTTCTAACGATTTAAATGCTGCGGTCGCTATTGACTGCAGCATTTAACGAGTTAAACGAGCGTGATGCCGCTCGTTATTCTGAAGTGTCGGCTGTAACAAACAGCTGACACCCGCATCGTATGGAGCGGGTTCACTCTGTGAGCCCGTTCCATACTTCCCCAACCCGACTTTGGCGTATCGATACTGTAAAGGATCTGCCAGGCACTGCGGGGTTAACTCCCAGAACTAATCAGTCAGCACCTGAGAATACATCCCTGAGACTGACTCCTGCTTCCACCATTCAGGCTGGCAGGCTTAGGAGTGGGAGAGCCTATCGTAACCTGGCCAGACTCAGCTAGCTCCCGCCCTCGGTCTATTTAAGCCTGCACTTCCTGTCCCTCGGTGCTTGTTATTGCTTTTGTTTCCTTCCTTGTGGTTCCTGGCCCAGATACAGCTCCTGCTATTTTTGATCCTGCTCCATACCGACCCTGGCTTACCAACTACTCTTCTGCTTTTCGTTTTGTACCTCGCACACTCCTGGCTTGACTCGGCTCGTTCACCACTCTGGTTGCTCACGGTGTTGCCGTGGGCAACGGCCCCTTTTCCTTGCTTGTGTTCCTTGTATGTTTGTCGTGCACTTACTGAGCGCAGGGACCGCCGCCCAGTTGTACCCCGTCGCCTAGGGCGGGTCGTTGCAAGTAGGCAGGGACAGAGTGGCGGGTAGATTAGGGCTCACTTGTCCGTCTCCCTACCCCCTGCCCTTACATAATAACAAGCCCATACCTAGTCTACCCCTGGTCCCTGACACCACTATGGATCCCCGTGAGACCCTGGCTCAGCAAATGCAGGGTCTCTCCCTACAGGTCCAGGCCCTGGCTCAGAGGGTCAACCAGCCTGATGCTACCCTGGTAGTTCCCCGCACCGCACCTCTTGAACCCCACCTCAAGTTGCCCGACCGGTTCTCAGGGGACCGGAGGACTTTTCTCTCCTTTCGGGAGAGTTGTAGGCTTTACTTTCGTTTAAAGCCTCATTCCTCAGGTTCTGAGAGCCAGCGGGTGGGTATAATTATGTCCCGGCTCCAGGAAGGGCCCCAAGAGTGGGCCTTCTCCTTGGCTCCTGACGCCCCTGAACTTTCCTCCGTTGATTGTTTCTTTTCTGCTCTTGGACTTATTTATGACGAGACTGACAGGACTGCCTTTGCCGAGAGTCAGCTGGTGACCTTAAGTCAGGGTAAGAGACCTGTTGAGGAGTATTGCTCTGACTTTCGGAAGTGGTGCGTAGCTTCTCGGTGGAATGACCCTGCCTTAAGGTGCCAGTTTAGGTTGGGTCTGTCGAATGCCCTGAAAGACCTGCTAGTTAGCTATCCCTCTTCTGACTCCCTAGACCAGGTTATGGCTTTAGCGATACGACTTGACCGACGTCTCAGGGAACGACAACGTGAACGTTTATGTGTTTTCTCCTCCGACTCCCCCATGATGCCTCCCGAAGCTCCGTTGCTTCGTTCCTCCCCGAAAGATTCAGAGATACCTATGCAACTCGGGGCCTCCGTGTCCCCCCAACAACGTAGAGAATTCCGCAGGAAGAATGGTCTCTGCTTCTACTGTGGGGACGACAAGCATCAAGTGAACAACTGTCCTAAGCGTAAGGTTGCAGCCAGAGAACTTCCGCGTCTAAGTGATCATCGGGGAGGTCACTTGGACGCACAGGTATTTCCCGTAAATATGAAACGTACTAAGATCTTGCTTCCCTTTCAGGTCTCTTTTGGTGGTAGGTCTGCTACCGGCAGTGCTTTCGTGGATTCAGGGTCCTCTACTAATATCATGTCTGTGGAATTTGCTATGTCCCTTGCTATGCCTCTTATTAATTTGCCTAAACCTGTCCCGGTAGTGGGTATCGACGCCACTCCTCTTGCTAATGGTTATTTTACACAGCATACCCCTGTTTTTGAACTCCTTGTTGGCTCCATGCATTTGGAGCAATGCTCTGTACTGTTGATGCAGGGATTATCGTACGATTTGGTGCTAGGTCTTCCCTGGTTGCAGTTGCATAATCCTACGTTTGACTGGAATACTGGGGAGCTAACCAAATGGGGTAATGAATGTTGTACGTCATGTTTTTCTGTTAATTCTATTTCTCCCCCTAAGGAGGCGAATACGCTACCCGAGTTTGTTCAGGACTTCGCTGATGTTTTCTCTAGGGAGGCCTCCGAAGTGTTACCTCCTCATAGAGAATACGATTGCGCTATCGAATTGGTACCAGGAGCTAAGCTTCCTAAGGGTAGGATATTTAATCTTTCTTGTCCCGAACGTGAAGCTATGAGAGTGTATATCCAGGAATCCCTGGCCAAGGGTTACATTCGTCCCTCTTCTTCTCCGGTAGGTGCTGGCTTCTTCTTCGTGGGGAAGAAGGATGGTGGTCTTAGGCCATGCATTGACTACCGTGGCCTGAATAAGGTCACGGTAAGGAACCAGTATCCCCTTCCTTTGATTCCTGATCTCTTTAATCAGGTTCAGGGGGCCCAATGGTTTTCTAAATTGGATCTACGCGGGGCGTATAACCTTATTCGCATCAAAGAGGGGGATGAGTGGAAGACTGCGTTTAACACGCCCGAAGGCCATTTCGAATACCTCGTCATGCCCTTTGGGTTGTGTAATGCCCCTGCGGTCTTCCAGAATTTCATAAATGAGATTTTGAGAAATTACCTGGGGATTTTTCTGGTAGTGTACCTTGATGACAAACTGGTGTTTTCCAAGGACTGGTCCTCCCACGTGGAGCATGTCAGGAAGGTGCTCCAGGTCCTTCGGGAAAATAAACTGTTTGCCAAAACCGAAAAATGTGTGTTTGGGGTACAGGAGATTCCATTTTTGGGTCAAATCCTCACTCCTCATGAATTCCGCATGGACCCAGCCAAGGTTCAGGCTGTGGCGGAATGGGTCCAACCTGCCTCCCTGAAGGCGTTACAGTGTTTTTTGGGGTTTGCTAATTATTACAGGAGATTTATTGCTAACTTCTCGGTCATCGCTAAGCCCCTTACGGACCTCACTCGCAAAGGTGCTGATCTCCTCCACTGGCCTCCTGAGGCTGTCCAGGCTTTTGAGGTCCTTAAGAAGTGCTTTGTCTCGGCCCCGGTGCTGGTTCAGCCCAACCAAATGGAGCCATTTATCGTGGAAGTTGACGCATCTGAGGTGGGAGTGGGGGCTGTCTTGTCCCAGGGTACCAGGTCCCTCACCCATCTCCGCCCCTGTGCCTACTTCTCCAGGAAGTTTTCGCCAACTGAAAGTAACTATGATATTGGCAACCGCGAACTCTTAGCCATTAAATGGGCATTTGAAGAGTGGCGCCACTTCCTGGAGGGGGCTAGGCACCAGGTAACGGTCCTTACCGACCACAAGAATCTGGTGTTCCTAGAATCTGCCCGGAGGCTAAACCCGAGACAAGCTCGATGGGCGTTATTTTTTACCAGATTCAATTTTTTGGTTACCTATAGGGCTGGGTCTAAAAATATTAAGGCTGATGCACTGTCGCGTAGCTTCATGGCCAGCCCTCCTTCGGAGGAAGATCCTGCTTGTATTTTGCCTCCAGGTATAATCATTTCCTCGATCGATTCTGATTTAGTCTCTGAAATTGCTGCTGATCAAGGTGCAGCTCCCGGGAACCTTCCTGAGAACAAGCTGTTTGTTCCCCTGCAATTCCGGCTAAGGGTACTTAGGGAAAATCATGACTCCGCACTATCTGGCCATCCAGGCATCCTGGGTACCAAACACCTCATTACCAGAAATTATTGGTGGCCTGGGTTGCCTAAAGACGTTAAGGCCTACGTCGCCGCTTGTGAGGTTTGTGCTAGGTCCAAGACTCCCAGGTCCCGACCTGCGGGCTTACTGCGTTCGTTGCCCATTCCCCAGAGACCTTGGACACATATCTCCATGGATTTTATCACCGATTTGCCTCCATCCCAAGGCAAGTCGGTGGTGTGGGTGGTGGTGGACCGCTTCAGTAAGATGTGCCACTTTGTGCCCCTCAAGAAACTACCCAACGCCAAAACGTTGGCTACCTTGTTTGTCAAACACATCCTGCGTCTCCATGGGGTCCCTGTCAATATTGTTTCGGACAGAGGGGTACAATTTGTTTCATTGTTTTGGAGAGCCTTCTGTATGAAGTTGGGGATTGATCTGTCCTTCTCCTCTGCCTTCCATCCTGAAACCAATGGCCAAACGGAGAGGACTAATCAGTCTCTAGAACAATACTTAAGGTGTTTTGTCTCTGACTGTCAATTTGATTGGGTCTCTTTCATTCCCCTCGCCGAATTTTCCCTTAATAACCGGGTCAGTAACTCGTCTGGGGTCTCTCCTTTTTTTTGTAATTTTGGGTTTAATCCACGGTTCTCCTCCGTTTCACCTGGTAGTTCCAACAATCCTGAGGTAGAGGTCGTTCATCGGGAACTGTGCACAGTCTGGGCCCAGGTTCAGAAAAACCTAGAGGTGTCCCAGAGCGTACAAAAAACTCAGGCTGATAAAAAACGTTCTGCTAACCCCCTGTTTATGGTCGGGGATCTGGTGTGGTTGTCGTCTAGGAACTTGCGTCTCAAGGTTCCATCCAAGAAGTTTGCTCCCCGGTTTATTGGGCCGTATAAGGTCATTGAGGTCCTCAATCCTGTCTCCTTCCGGCTGGAGTTACCCCCGTCTTTTCGGATACACGACGTGTTTCATGCCTCCCTCCTCAAACGCTGCTCCCCGTCCTTGGCTCCCTCGAGGAGACCTCCTGTTCCCATCCTCACCCCGGAGGGGGTGGAATTCGAGGTGGCCAGGATTGTGGACAGCAAGATGGTCCAAGGCTCCCTCCAGTACCTGGTCCATTGGAGAGGATACGGGCCCGAGGAGAGGACTTGGGTACCCGCCCGGGATGTTCACGCTGGGGTATTGGTCAGGAGGTTCCACCTGCGTTTCCCCAGTAAGCCAGGTCCACTTAGAAAGGGTCCGGTGGCCCCTCATAAAAGGGGGGGTACTGTAAAGGATCTGCCAGGCACTGCGGGGTTAACTCCCAGAACTAATCAGTCAGCACCTGAGAATACATCCCTGAGACTGACTCCTGCTTCCACCATTCAGGCTGGCAGGCTTAGGAGTGGGAGAGCCTATCGTAACCTGGCCAGACTCAGCTAGCTCCCGCCCTCGGTCTATTTAAGCCTGCACTTCCTGTCCCTCGGTGCTTGTTATTGCTTTTGTTTCCTTCCTTGTGGTTCCTGGCCCAGCTACAGCTCCTGCTATTTTTGATCCTGCTCCATACCGACCCTGGCTTACCAACTACTCTTCTGCTTTTCGTTTTGTACCTCGCACACTCCTGGCTTGACTCGGCTCGTTCACCACTCTGGTTGCTCACGGTGTTGCCGTGGGCAACGGCCCCTTTTCCTTGCTTGTGTTCCTTGTATGTTTGTCGTGTTTGTCGTGCACTTACTGAGCGCAGGGACCGCCGCCCAGTTGTACCCCGTCGCCTAGGGCGGGTCGTTGCAAGTAGGCAGGGACAGAGTGGCGGGTAGATTAGGGCTCACTTGTCCGTCTCCCTACCCCCTGCCCTTACAGATACGTTAAATGTCGGGAAGGGGTTAAAAGAAAAGATTATTATTATTATTATTATTAAGAAATCTACCTCTCCCTATACATGTTCCACCAAATGTAACCAGTTATTTTTGACCTTCCGAAATCCTAATAAAAAGGATAAGGGATTATATGCTATAGGCACTGATGTTTCAGTTACTGACCCTATAGGACTTTATTGAAGTTAAGGAAAAGGATGCAACTGAAAGTCCTTTAGCCCCGAAGATAGACCTACCCTCTATTTGGCCAACTTCACTTATGAAGATAAATTGGAATTAGAGAAAAGAATCGTTAGCATGGATAGGATACACTGCAATCCAAAATAAAAGAACTAACTGTATCGCTTGCGCAAAAGTTAGGCCACATCTAGGTACTATACCTTTCAGGCTATCAGATAAGGAGAACCTACAAGGTTCGCAATGCGTGTTATCTTTATATAATGCATCATATAATCCAGGTGATTGATTATGTAAAACCCTCTCTTTATTGTACCCACCTGTGGGGAGAGATGAAATCCCTCCCTTAGGCCTAATGCACACAAACTTATTTTTTTCCTCCCGTAAATACGGGTCCTTGGTCACACGTATTCGACCCGTATTGCACCAGTATTTACGGACCCGTGCCCGTAAATACGGGTCCGGTGTCACCAATATTCACCCTGTATTTACGGGCACGTTTTCGCTGCAAAATTGCACTGCACTAATCGGCAGCCCCTTCTCTTTATCAGTGCAGTATAGAGAGAAGGTGCAGCCCTTTCCGTAGTAAATGTAAAAGAAATTCATACTTACCCGGCCGTTGTCTTGGTGACGCGTCCCTCTTTCGACATCCAGCCCGACCTCCCTGGATGACGCGGCAGTCCATGTGACTGCTGCAGCCTGTGATTGGCTGCAGCGGTCACATGGGCTGAAACATCATCCCGGGAAGCTGGACTGGAGGAAGAAGCAGGTAGTTCTGGGTAAGTATGAATTTCAATTTTTTTTACACGTTGAGCTATATTGTGATCGGTAGTCACTGTCCAGGGTGCTGAAAGAGTTACTGCTGATCGTTTAACTCTTTCAGCACCCTGGACAGTCACTATCCCCTGACGTCGCCTAGCAATGCTCCCGTAATTACGGGTGCACACACGTAGTCACCCGTAATTACGGGAGCCCCATAGACTTCTATGGGCCTGCCCGTGCTGTTATTACGGCCTGAAATAGGACATGTTCTATATTTTTCAACGGCACGGGCACCTTCCCGTAAGCATACGTGGAGGTACCCGTGGCCAATAGAAGTCTATGGGCCCGTAATTACGGGCGTTTTTACACCTGCTTTCTGAGGAATGGGCAAGGTAAGAAAGTAGGGAACCTCACTGAAGCGTTCTATCCCTGGAGGTTCCTTTGACTATAGAATATACATAGATGGAATAAGAGTACCCCGAGGGGTGCCAATTGAGTTTAAGGCCCAAAATCAGATTGCATCAGGCTTCGAGTCTATACTTTTCTGGTGGTCTACGATAAATAAGAATGTTGACTGGATTAATTATATTTATTACAATCAACAGAGATTTGTTAATTATACCAGAGATGCAAGAAAAGGGCATTGCAAATCAGTTGGGACCGACATCTTTAATGACATGGCAAAATAGAATGGCCCTGGATATGTTACTAGCAGAAAAAGGGGGTGCTTGCAAAATATTTGGTGTTTTCTGTTGTACTTTTATTCCCAATAATACAGCTCATGATGGTAGTATTACCAATGTATTGGAAGGACTCAATTCCCTGTCTGAAGAGCTTGCGGAAAACTCTGGAATAAATGACATGTTCACTAATTGGCTGGAAGAATGGTTTGGAAAATGGAGTAACCACATATCCAGTCTATTGCATTCCTTGCATAAGGGGACTAATCCAGAGACTCATTGACATTCCAATTACTAAAACAATGTACCAAGAGATTCAAAATTAGAACATATACGATGACTTGGAAACACCCCATAACGACTATCAAGATTCTAATGCATGAAAAGACTTTTTGATGTGTCACAGAACATTCCTTGATAAATTTACAACAGGGGCGAATGTTAGTAAAGTTTTAAATTTATGATTACTTTATTTAATGAAGACTAAAAATGTGTATGCAAGCTTATCTGTAAAAGCCTTGGCTGACAAAATGTCAGCCAAGGCTTTTACAGATGTTTTATTGTTAAGATAACTGATATTATATATGAGGATATACACTGTCCTCTTTTTGTACTTTGTGTACATGTGTTTTTATGGGTGTTTTTAAACGGTATGTACAACTGTTTTTGTGTCTTAATAAAGTATTTTGTATTTTTCTCTACATTGGATGGATATTCTTTATTATAGCATTGAGGGACGTTTCTGTCGGTTTATATATCTTATATGGGTTCCCATGTGCAGTGATTATGGGTTAATTGGATGATCTTACATATATTGGGTATTCTTTCTCGGTTTAATTCCTGTTGGTGTCAAGCCTGAACTTTTCACACATCAAGTTACCATCGGCCAGTGTCTGTTTCTAGTCCACTTGGACAGCAGCTACTCCACCGGGACCACATTAAGAGGTAGCAACCTAGTAGCCTACCTGCAACAAAGACCAGATCACTGTATAGGGGTGAAAGGGTGAAGACCGGGGAGGCTACTTAGATAATGCCCTTAGAGGTGGCCCTAAGCCAAACATGTGGAGCAGCCCAGTGGGTCCACACCCTGATGGTCATAACATCACTTGCTCCTGTCACCTTCACCTAAAAAACATCTCCAGAATACGCAATTTTCTTACTGTGGAAACTCTTTGATTCACTCTAGTCTTGACTACTGTAAGTCCTTACTAATCGGTCTTTCACTCAATAAACTCTCCGCTCTCCAATCTATCCTTAATGCAGCAGGCAGGCTCATCTTCCTGACCAACCGCTACACCAAGGCCACTGTCACTAAGGGTCTGTGGACCCACTGGGCCGTACAGCCTTGACGGTAGGGCAGCTGGCCAACAGGGAGCAGGTCAATGTCTATAGTTTGTATAGGGTATCTGTGGCCGCTCGGACAGCAGCAAGGCAGGCTCGGCTGGGATCAGGCAGCAGGCAGACGTCAGGCGTGGTGAAGCAGGTCAGGTGTGGTGTACAGTGGCACGACTTTGGCTCAGCACAGTACTCGACCAGGATAGTACAGAATGCAGGGAACAGGAACAGGAACACACTAGGAGGCCATCACATAGACAAACTTAGGAAACAACAACAACGCTCAGGCATCGAAGAAGGGGGCTTCACCCCTCTTATAGTCCAGGGTACTCACGGCCTATGGAACCCAGCTGAGGTGAGTGGAAGCGCGCGCTAGTGTCTCCCGAGGAGGAGGCCGGGGCCAGCACTTGCCGACTCATGGCTGCGGCTGTTAGGGAGAGATTGGAGCTGACGGCACGCAGCCACGGACATGACAGCCTCTACCCTGTGTAAGTCACTGGACTGGTTGCCCATTCCTTCCAGAATAAAATTCAAACTTATTACTTTCACCGACAAAGTTCTCCAGAATGCTGCACCTCCTTACATCTGAAATCTCCTCCCTCAACCCGGTCTACCACCCTACCTGTTCACTACGTTCTGCCAACGACCTTAGATTAACATTCTTCATAATCCACATCTCCCACTCCTGTCTCCAAGATTTTTCTCGTGCTGCGCCAATTCTCTGGAATGTGCTACCTCAGACAATCAGATTAATTCGCAATATCCCCAATATCCAATATAAACGTGCCCTGAAAACACATCTTTTTAGACAGGCATATACCATTCCCTAATCCCACTCCTTTCCTTGGCCCCCCTTTGACATTAGTCATCAGAACCTGACCCCTTGATTCATCAGCATCTCCCACACTCCTCGCAACCTAATGCACTTTAATCTGTCATAAACATATACTGGATGGTGACCCGCTCATGCAACTTTATGTGTACTACCCCATGTGTATAAAAGATGGCGGGACCATTGTGCTGAACAATCACTTTTTACATTTTGTGTCCCCCATATTTCCTCATAGATTGTAAGCTCCTGCGAGCTGGGTCCTCACTCCTCTTGTTTGAATTGTTAATTACTTTTGTCACAATGTAATGTCTGATATTATCTATACATGTTTCATCTGAATTGTAAAGTGCTGCGGAATATGTTGCCACTATATAAATAAAGATTATTATTATTATGGAAAATTAATTCTCCTAGCCTGGATGGAAAACTAGAAGACGCCTCTGGGCCCCAATACAACATACAGTATCTTCACCTTTCATATAGAAAAAAAAGCAGTAGTCCATTCATAATAAATTGATGGCCTATTCACAGGCCATCAATATCTGATCAGTAGGGGAACAAACTCGCGACACCTCCACCGATTAGCTCTTTTGCTCATATGAGCGCTGCTTCCCCTTCATTCCTTATCTGCTCATACTGTGAATCGCCGCCGATACACTTGTAGCAGTAGTTCACAGTATTACAGCCCTTTCCCATCCGCCGCAGCCATTTATCAGATTTTCATTTTCGTTTTTTCCTCCCCACATTCCAAAAGCCATAACTTTTTTATTTTTCTGTCGATATAGTCCTATGAGGGCTTGATTTTTGCGGGACGAGTTGTAATTTTTTGTAGCACCATTTAATATGCCATATAATGTACTAGGAAGCAGGAACAAAATTATTTGTTGGGTATAAAATGAAACAAACAGCGATTCCTCCATTGTTGTTTGCACTTAATTTATAATAATATGATCCTCTACTTACTAAAGTAATCATCTGATCAGTTTTTGGCATAGTTCGTTTCTTGGTATTTTTACATATTATTTGCAACACAGCTTCTAAATATTTTCTTTTTGTACTTTGTGCCAATGACTGTAATGCTTAACTCTGACCTAGAAAGACATAAAGCACAGGCTGATAAATATTGATTGTGTCTGTTGTTCAAAAAAACCCAGTGGTTGTAATGTGAGTTGCAGCCTTTCAAGGGTTTTACTAGCATGCTGCGATATTGTCATAGTTGCCAACAGTCCAGAATTTGCTGTGACTGTCCCGGATTTACAGGGACAGTCACGGCAAATTACTGTCCCGGGACTTGTCCCGGCAACTGCTACATTCAATTGTATCTGCGTCCTCTCGATGCAGATACAATTGAATACTAAGGCAGAGCAGGAAACTATCCATTTCCTGCTCTGTCATTCACTCCTCCTGGAGCGGAATCCCCAGCCAAAGCCTTGCCAACGCCCTCCGCGGGCATCCACTCATAGAGGGAGCCCCTGACTTCACTGTCCATATAAGAGCTCTGGCCGGGGATTCCACTCATAGAGAGAGGCACTAACGATGTCACTGTCCGTATATGGAAAGTGAAGTTAGGGGCTCCTCCTGAAGGGCCAGAATCCCCGGCCATCGCATTGTGCTCTGTGTATGTGTATTCCGCTACTGGAGGAGCCCTTGGTGTTGCTGTCCCTATATGAACAGTGACGTCAGGGGCTCGTACAGGAGAGGAATCCCCGACCAGAGCATCGGCAACGCTTTGGCTGGGGATTCCCCTCCTAAAGAGAGCCACACTGGCTCTACCTACAGGGAGAAGCGCTGTGTGGCTCTATCTACAGGGGTCACTGTGGCATTATCTACAGGAAGCATGTGAATCTGATATGCTCATGTGTATGTAGCCTTACAGTCACTACATTTCCTTAGCTGATTACATTACAGGCTTGGATATTGATAAAATAATATGATCCTCTATTTATTAAAGTAATCATCTGATCAGTTTTTGGCATAGTTCGTTTCTTGGTATTTTTACATATTATTTGCATCACAGCTTCTAAATCTTTTCTTTTTGTACTTTGTGCCAATGACTGTAATGCTTAACTCTGACCTAGAAAGACATAAAGCACAGGCTGATAAATATTGATTGTGTCTGTTGTTCAAAAAAAAACAAAAACTGTGGGTCCTGAACAAAGTCCAAAATTATTGATAATAACATAAAATAAAATATCAGCTGTGTTTTAGTGAATCTACAATTATAAAATATTTGCATCTGTTTTATAACTGCAGACAATATCACAGAGCACTGTTAAAAACCATAAATAATAATGTCTTTTATTAAAAAAAAGTTGAAAACAACCGTTTTAAGTGCAAAACAAGAATAATAATAATAATAATAATAATAATAATAATAATAATAAATGTATATATATATATATATATATATATATATATATAGGTAGAGATAAGAAGCGCTCTGCGACAGATTCCAACATGTCAATGGGTGCAAGCAGGTAATCCAGATCCGTGGATGATAAGACATAAACGAAAGAAATCCCACAGCACTCTGATGGTTCCAAAAAGTATGCGATTTATTCAGTCAACAGCTGCAACTGCAACAGCAGCTGTTGACTGAATAAATCGCATACTTTTTGGAACCATCGGAGTGCTGTGGGATTTCTTTTGTTTATATATATATATATATATATATATATATACACATATATATATGTGTATATATATATATACATATATATATATATATATATATATATATACATACACTACCGTTCAAGAGTTTGGGGTCACCCAGACAACTTTGTGTTTTCCATGAAAACTCACACTTATATTTATCAAATGAGTTGCAAAATGACTAGAAAGTATAGTCAAGACATTGACAAGGTGAGAAATAATGATTTTTATTTCAAATAATAATTTTCTCCTTCAAACTTTGCTTTCGTCAAAGAATGCTCCATTTGCAGCAATTACAGCATTGCAGACCTTTTGCATTCTAGCTGTTAATTTGCTGAGGTAATCGGGAGAAATTTCACCCCATGCTTCCAGAATCCCCTCCCACAAGTTGGATTCGCTTGATGGGCACTTCTTGCGTACCATACGGTCAAGCTGCTCCCACAACAGCTCTATGGGGTTGAGATCTGGTGACTGCGCAGGCCTCTCCATTACAGATAGAATACCAGCTGCCTGCTTCTTCCCTAAATAGTTCTTGCATAATTTGGAGGTGTGCTTTGGGTCATTGTCCTGTCATAGGATGAAATTGGCTCCAATCAAGCGCTGTCCACAGGGTATGGCATGGCATTGCAAAATGGAGTGATAGCCTTCCTTATTCAAAATCCCTTTTACCTTGTACAAATCTCCCACTTTACCAGCACCAAAGCAACCCCAGACCATCACATTACCTCCACCATGCTTGACAGATGGCGTCAGGTACTCTTCCAGCATCTTTTCAGTTGTTCTGCGTCTCACAAATGTTCTTCTGTGTGATCCAAACACCTCAAACTTCGATTCGTCTGTCTATAACACTTTGTTTCAATCTTTCCTCTGTCCAATGTCTGTGTGCTTTTGCCCATATTAATCTTTTCCTTTTATTAGCCAGTCTCAGATATGGCTTTTTCTTTTCCACTCTGCCCCGAAGGCCAGCATCCCGGAGTCGCCTCTTCACTGTAGACGTTGACACTGGCGTTTTGCGGGTACTATTTAATGAATCTGCCAGTTGAAGACCTGTGAGGCGTCTATTTCTCAAACTAGAGACTCTAATGTACTTTTCTTGTTGCTCAGTTGTGCAGCGGAGCCTCTCACTTCTCTTTCTACTCTGGTTAGAGCCTGTTTGTGCTGTCCTCTGAAGGGAGTAGCACACACCGTGAAATCTTCAGTTTCTTGGCAATTTCTCGCATGGAATAGCCTTCATTTCTAAGAACAAGAATAGACTGTCTAGTTTCACATGAAAGCTCTCATTTTCTAGCCATTTTGAGAGTTTAATCGAACCCACAAATGTAATGCTCCAGATTCTCAACTAGCTCAAAGGAAGGTCAGTTTTATAGCTCCTCTAAACAGCAAAACTGTTTACAGCGGTGCTAACATAATTGCACAAGGGTTTTCAAGTGTTTTCTAATTATCCATTAGCCTTCTAACACAGTTAGCAAACACAATGTACCATTAGAACACTGGAGTGATGGTTGCTGGAAATGGGCCTCTATACACCTATGTAGATATTGCATTAAAAACCAGACGTTTGCAGCTAGAATAGTCATTTAGCACATTAACAATGTATAGAGTGTATTTCTGATTAATTTAATGTTATCTTCATTGAAAAAAACTGTGCTTTTCTTTCAAAAATAAGGAAATTTCTAAGTGACCCTAAACTTTTGAACAGTAGTATATATATATATATATATATATATATATATATATATTTATACCCAATTAAAAACAGAAATGCAACAAAAATCTATGCAAGTGAATCTGGATTGGCTCACCTGATAATGTTTTGCAGGATCGTCGGAACGACTCAACTGTGATGCATATTGGGTGTATTCACCCTGGTATCTGCACACTAAGCAAGCCTCCGGAGCAGAACCTTGGAGTTCCTGACGAAGACCTCGGTCCGAGGTTGTAACGCGTTTCAGCACCTGAATTTTCTACCTTTTAGTATGTCCATCAAATAAATTGTTTTTAATACTATCCGATGGTCCTGTGGACTTACTGAACTATCCACACAAGAGCACCCGATACAAGGAGTATCTTTTCTACATTCTTCACCACAATCTACAGCAGGAAATTTTCAAAACTTGGAACCGAGATTTATGCAATCTAAATTCTCCACTTATGATCAACACTCTGACCGTAAAGTCCTTGCAATGGTGGCCGATAGACTTGTGAGTATAGTGGTCCTGGTAGAGAAACGAAAAATGGATGTTGTCCAATCCCAAAGAGATTAAAGCAATCAGACTTGCCCTATGCCATTTCAGAGATCAGATCCAGGGCAAATCAGTCTTAGTCCAGTCGGACAACACAGTCGCGGTGTTCTATCTTAACAAGCAGGGTGGAACACGCAGCAAGACCCTGTTGAAAGAGTGTATAATGATCATGGAATTGACAGAGCTTTCTTTTTCAAGGCTTATACAAGTGCTCTGGGCTTAAGGGCCAGTACCAGTCATCCAGAAGGTCTAGTTAAAGATCACGTTTGAGAAACCAGCTATTATCCTGTTAACCCTAGTTTTGGAGACTGCCTCTTCACAGATCTCTGCTTCACAAGGATGGTCCATCCACATCTACACAGGTTACACCGTACTGTTTGAAATCTGAAGAATCCAGGTTGAAAGGAAATGGTCTATCAGAAGAAGTAATATCTACTCTGCTGTTTGCAAGGAAATCTTCCATAAACAATCTCTATTCTAGAATTTAGAAGAAATTTTCGTTTTGGCTGCAGTCCTCCAACAATACATTGATAACTATACCAGTAGTCTTGCAATTTTTACTAAACACTAAGAGTCCATATGACTGCTATCAGCATCTTTATGGACAATGCTTTTTCAAGTGATCCACTGATTTCTAGGTCCTTTATGGCTCTAAGAAAACCTAAGACCCAGTGTCAGAGTACCAGCAACATGGGACTTTTGCCTTGTTCTCAAAAGGCTAATGTTACATTTGCCATAGTAAATAAACTTTCATGATTTGTTTTGCTAATGAAAGCATTGTTCTGTGGAATTTATTTGATACTAGACAAGCATTCTGTTATTTTTGGTTTTAATACACCATGTATTGCTGAACCTTATCCTGCCTGGTTACCAGCAAGTACAGTGGGATCCTGTCTCACAATTGGTGGGGGATGCGAGCAAGTTGTAGTTAAGGGCAATTGCGAAAAATGAACTTGCTGAGAGTGTTGGAACACAAATGTCCTGGCAGAAGCTGCTGCAGTTTTACAAACCTGACCAGGGTATTAGAAATTATATTATTTGTTTGAGTCCACAGCTTCCAAAAGAAAGGAAAATCATGTCCTATAATTAAAGCATACAACAAGCTTTTTTTTATCACACCAACCTCATATGTCAGAGTTTCACAGCCAGTTTCTATGGTTACATTGGCTACCGAATAATCCGGATGTCTCCATGAACAAATATCAACCTTATTCGCTTTTCAGGGATTATCAACACATGGGGATGGGAAGCCTGTAAGAGGCTTCCAGAGCTCAACAGTGCCATAACAATGACACTATGGACAGGATTTTAAATCCTTATTAGAATTATGCTGCTGCTTACTTGGATGAAATAGCTATCTTCAGCACTGATTGGGAGTGTCATTTGAGTAAGGACCGGGCTGTACTGGACTGGACTCTCTCAGAAAAGCAGGTTTTACCGCTAATACTGAGAAATGTGCCATTGGGTTAGAGGAGGCTTGGTATTTGGGATACATTGTAGTCAGAGGCGTCATTAGACCCCAAATAAACAAGATTCAAGCGATACAGAGTTGGCCACAGCCTCTTACTAAAAAACAAGTGAGAGCATTCTTGGGGGTTGTTGGCTACCATTGACTGAACTCACAAAGGGAAAAACCAAGTGGTCTGCTGAGGTAGAAAAATCATTATCATTTCATGAGTTGTGTAGTCAGCCAGTGTTGATAGCACCCGACTTTTCCAAAGAGTTTAATGTCTAGACAGACGCATCAGATGTTAGTTTAGGGGTGGTTATGTCTCAAGAGGTGAATGGGAAGCAGTATCTAGTAGTATACTTGAGTAGAAAACTCACCTCTTGGGAACGGAATTATTTCATTGTAGAAAGGGAATGTCTGGCGATAAAATGGCTGTAGGAGAGAAAGAAGAGAGCACGGTGCCACATAGTGCAAAATAAATGGTGGTAACAGATAGGCATATACAAGGTAGCAAAGGCAAAGGCTCACCTTGTAAGTTTGTGCTATACACAGGCACAATACTGGGAAAGAATTTTAAACAGCTGCAGCCAGGTCCAATCCGGTGAACCGTGAAGGTTACCGCAGTAAATGAGAACAATTAAAATGAACTACAAACAATACACATTTTGATGTGTAAGAGGACCTAAAGAGAGGCGCTGCTGTTAATGAAGATAATGATTATTACAAGTGGTTAGCAAATAAATAATTAGTTTTAATAGAGATAAGCAGGCAACGCGTTTCAACGTTGGACTAACGTCTTCATCAGGCCGATAGCAGTAAGACACAATAACACCTCTATTTATAGAGGCTTAAACATCCAAACACAGAAAAAAGGGGGCAAAAACAGTGAGGTCAAAGCTCACCCATGACGTCACAGTGACACATGAAATTACAAATAGTAAAACGGCAATGCAATAAAACATACAGCAAGTGTTAATAAAATTATAAAAAGTCATATCCTAATAGAGAGAGACATTGTAAATGAATAAATGAATAATAAAAGAGACAGCTTTAAGTTTTGCAGAGTTGTGAATGCACTGAGTAACGATCTCCTGTGTCAGTGATTGCTCTGCGATCACCTATCTCTCTAAGAGAAACAAAGAATTGTATTAGCAATAATGTCAGACAGAAAGCCATAAAAAACAGATAAGAGATACCTAATCCTGGATCGTGGGCGACTCCGCAGAGCTTGCCTGAGTTTTGACAGTCAGCAGCGTCCTCGTTGCCAAGGATACGCAAGAGCAGTGAATAAATTACAGGGGCCGTGGTAGGACAAAAGAAGCAGTTTGGCGATTTACATAGACATCGAGGAGTACAAGAACAGAGGACATCAATAAGGGACCCTGCTCAATCAGAACAAATAGATACAGGTAGGGTGATAATAATAATGGTAATGGTACTTAGAGTAGTATATTATTTAGCAAAAACTTAGTAAATCTGTTAAGAATGACACAATCAGATTTCACTTGTACATCGACATGTACAAGAAGGGAGGACATCAATAAGGGAACCTGCTTGTTCAGAACAAATGGTGATAATGATAGTGGTAATTGTACTTACATTATTATATTATCTAGCGAGAAACGTAATAAATCTAAAAAGAACAACATAATCAGATTTATCAAGGATGTCAGGGGGAAAATCAAATATTGAGTAGGAGATCTATGTGGATCTATAAATGGATATAACAAGTGATGGGCAACAATTTATTGTGGGGTGAAGGGACATGTTTAATCTAAGGAGGTTTCAGATATGTCATTGAGCCCACCAGGGTGTAGGCATGCTAATTTGTAGATCCAGTAATTTTCTCTTTGTTTGAGACGGTTAAATCTATTGGTTATCCCAGCCGGAATTTGTTCAATTGGTGTTATCACAATATTTTCAAAACTACACTCGTGTACTAGTGAACAATGGCGTGATACACTATGATGAGGAAAGCCTTTACTGGTATTTGACCGATGTTTATTGATTCTACAGCGTAGGGGTTGAATGGTCCTTCCAATGTATTGCAGATTGCAAGGACATTGTAACAAATAGATGACATAGTCACTGCCACAATTTAAAAACATTTTAATATTGAAACTTTCTAAAGTAACCACAGAAGTGTAAGATTTAACCCTATGTGCAATGTTAGAACAACACATGCACCTAGAGTGGCCGCAACGGTAAGATCCAATCACAGTTGGAAGCAATGTAGTGGATATGGGTTTGGGATTATGTAATCTGCTGGGAGCAAGGATGTTTCGTAAAGTCTGTGATCTTCTAAATGTGATATTAGGTTTAGCTGGTAGGCAATTTTTCAAAAATGCATCATTCATTAGTATGTGCCAGTGTTTGCAAAGGATAGACCTAATTTGTTTACTATCATTATTAAAAGTAGTTATAAAATTAAATTTAGAATATTCAGTGTCTGTGGTCTTAAGAACAGGTAGTAGACATTCCTCCTGAGAAATGGTTTTGACTTTATTCAGAGCCCCCTTAATTAGGCTTTTAGGGAAGTGTTTCTCTTTGAACCGTTTTTCTAAAATTTTAACCTCAGAGTTAAATTTTTTAGGGTCAGAGCAATATTTCTTAATCCTTCTGAATTGGCCAAACTGGATATTCTTAATCCAGGGAGGATAATGTGCACAGTTAAAATCTAAATAACTGTTAATATCTAATATCTAATATATGGCGATAAAATGAGCACCGAAGGCTTTGAGATACTATCTACTGGGCATTAAGATTTGTTTTTTTGTCAGACCATGCTCCCTTAAAGTGGATGTGCCAAAACAAAGGGATTTAATTTTTTTGTTAGCTCAAAGCACCCAGTTCCTTGGCCCTGTGTAAGAAGGAGGGGGGATTTATAAGCAGTCAGAAGTTATATGGGTGGATGGTAAGTACATGTCACTGAGAGTAGTGCAAATCCTGGAAGGATTTGGTGCTGAGAAACATTGAGTTGCTAAATGTGCTTTTTAGGTAAATTTTGGGGTCCAGGATTTAAGAGTGGCTTTAGATATTGGGTAGGTACTCCTGTACTATACTCCAGGTTTTTTTTACCCTGCTGAACCAGTGTAATAGCTGCTGCTCCCCATGGCCAACTCTCCACGACATCCTCTGGCTCCTGGCCACCGCCACATCCCTCACTTCAGGCCGGGCACGATTTGCATCATCGACGCTCTTCTCCTGCACTTCCTAGTGGGCGCAACCTCTGACCTTCCTATTCCTAAAGGTCCAGTGTGTGCCTAATTATCCTCCCAGTTTTACAGGATATGAAGTGATCCTCCCTGGGTTAATTCATTGCTTGAGCAATTTGATTCTCCTAGCTTGCTAGTGATATTTTGCTGATAATTTGTTTCGAATTCCTGTGTTTGACTATGCCTGTAACTTTGACTACCCTTGCCTGTCGTCTTTCCTGACCTCTTGCTAGTGATCATGGTGGACCTTTGCCATCTGCCCTGAACTTTTGCTCGATCAACTGTAAGTGCTCGTTTGCGCCTGCCCTGATCTTTACTATACCTGACCTTGCATACTGTCTGCTGATTTTAGTAATATTCCTGCTTACGTTGGCCATCACCAAGAGAGCCTACTCTGGGGGTAGTGACCTGGGGTTCCCCAGCAGTGAAGTCCAGATCGCTATATAGGGTTTAGAGAATGAATACCTGGGGTTCCCTTAGACTCCGCACCCTGGTTTAGCCCTACATCAAATCCCTTGGTGACGTCAAATCCCTTAGTAACTAAGTGGGTTCACACCATCCATAGCAGGTCCCCGTGACAATCTTACTATCCACTGGCTCTGGGACAACTAGGAGTCCAGGTGAAACTTTGACAGTAATTTAAGATGGGAAGATGCCTGTGAGAAGTGTGTCTGTAGGTGTGTTTTAAAGAGAGAAAAAAGCTGAGTACTGTGGTAGAGGCTAGAACAAACTACTGACTGACAGTGACCTGGTTCCTGTGACTGTTACAGGGTAAGACTTTACGTGATATCCTAATAGCTTGAAGCCGCACATATGTACACCTAATGGCCACTGCATTAGAGTCTCTTATCTATTAGCACGTTGGACCTCCTTTGGCCTACAGAACTGCAGCAATTCCTCTTAGCATAGATTCCACTAGGTTTTGAAATCCTGCAGGAATATTGGCCTATATAGACAGGATAGCTTCTCGTATCTGCCACTAAAGTGTCCTTCTGCCATAAGGTAAACAGCTGCCATAAAATAATGAACTTGATCAGCTACTATACATAGGTAAGCCCTACTGTTCATACGTCCCTCCACAGCCAGGGGTGCACATAGCCTTTCTTCTGCAGGAGGTGAACAGAGAAATGTCACCGCCATGTGGCCTACAGGATGATAGAGAACAGATAGCAAAGGAAAAATCCTATAATTTTTGTGTACACATGTTAAGGATATCTGTTTAATACAAGGGTTTATAGGATATATAGGATTTATAAAAATCCTGATTACATGCTGCATAAAATCTACAGTGTATACATGCAGATAAATTATATACCTATGTACCTGCACTCACTATATTACACTCAGTCATTATAGACCTATTTGTACAGATTCTTCATCAAATTCATGAATACTCACTGCGTGCACTGGAAGAAGCACAGTAATGAATATGGCACCAAAACCAAGTTCAGTACATAAATACAGTAGCAGAACAAAGCTTGTTACATCAATACTTTATCAGAACCAAGCTAATTCATAAATACTGTACCAGAACTAATCTCAGTATATAAATACGGTATCAGAGCCAAGCACAAAAAATACATTTGAAACTAGAGCCAACCTTAGTAAATAAATGCTGTATCAGATCCCGGCACAATAAATACGGTACTAGAACACAGCTTGTTACATAAATATGATACTAGAGCTAAGCCCAGTAAATAAATACAGCAACATTATGAAATGCAGTACATAAATACTGTATTATACCCTAGATAAGTTCATAAATAAGGAACCAGAACTAAGCCCAGCAAATAAATATGGCACCAGAACCAAGCTCAGTATATATATATACATTGCCAGAACCAAGCTCAGTACATAAATATAGAACCAGAACCAAGCTCAGTGCATATATACAGTACCAGAACAATGCTCAGTACATATATACAGCACCAGAACAAAGCTCAGTACATATATACAGCACCAGAGTGAAGCTCAATACATATAAACAGAACCAGAATTAAGCTCTATACATAAGTACAACACCAGAACCAAGCTCATATATGAATACAGCACCAGAACCAAGGTCAGTACATAGATACAGCAACAGAACAAAGCTCAGTACATATATAGACTGCACAAGAACAAATCTCATTATAAATACAGCACAGGAACCAAGATTAGTACATAAATACAGTACCAGAACCAAGATCAGTACATAAATACAGCTCCAGAACAGTCACGCCTGTGGGGTATGTGGACCCACTAGGCTGCTCCGCCTTAGCGGAGTAGCAGCTGGCCAAACAATAGTCTATAAAAGTCTCTAGGCTAAGAGTACCTGGGAAAATGATCTGGCAGATAGTCGAGGACCAGACACATGGTGTAATAGACACTTCACCCAGATGATACTTGGCGTGGTAGATGACACCGGGGTGGCAGATAATACTAGACGTGGCAGACGACACTGGACGTAGAAGATGACACTGGACGTGAAAGATGACACCGGACATGGCAGATGAAACTACGACTCCAACATTAGATATAGCTCAGGAACATGCACAGTCACGGGATATATGATACAGGAAGTAGGATACTGGAACACTGGGAGCAGGATACAACTAAGGGACCATTTGCAAGACTGACATGGGAATACAACAACAATGCTCAGGCAAGGAGTGGAAAGGCAGAGCCCTTTATATAGTCCAGGATGTAAGGGGATAGGTTAGGGAACATTTAGTTGGTGCGCACACTGACCCTTTAAGGCCGGGGATGAGCGCGTGCACCTTAGGAGACAGCCCAGAGCAGAACGGCCTTGTGAGCTGGCGTCCCCAAGGAGAGAAATGCTGGTGAGAAGCCAGGGGTCTGCGGTCACGGCCGTCCGAAGGTGGGGAACGGCGGCGGTCCGCGACATCACTGTTACATCGCTAAGAGGCAGGAGAGTGCAGCCGCGTGTGTTGGCATCTCCTGGGATTGAGTCGCCGACAAGCTCTTAGTGTCGCGGCTGCCGGTAAGTACAGCGTGCCGGCAGTCAGCGACCGCGGTCACAACTAAAACCAAGCTCAGTACATAAATACAGCTCCAGAACCAAGCTCAGTCCATAAATACAGCTCCAGAACCAAGCTTGGTACATAAACACAGTACCAGAACAAAGCTCAGTACATAAATACAGCTCTAGAACCAAGCTCAATGCATAAATACAGCACCAGAACCAAGGTCAGTACATAAATACAACAGCAGAACTAAGCTCATTGCATAAATAAAGCACAAGAACCAAGCTCGGTAAATAAATACACCACCAGAACCAAGCTCAGTACATATGTACAGCACCAGAAGTAAGCTCAGTACATAGATATAATACCAGAGCAAAGCTCAGCACATTAATATATATATACAGTGGAGGAAATAAGTATTTGATCCCTTGCTGATTTTGTAAGTTTGCCCACTGTCAAATCATAGAGAGAGATAAATTATATAAAAAAAAATAAAGAAAATCACATAGTCAAAATTATATATATTTGCATTGTGCACAGAGAAATAAGTATTTGATCCCCTACCAACCATTAAGAGTACAGCCTCCTCCAGACCAGTTACACGCTCCAAATCAACTTGGTGCCTGCATTAAAGACAGCTGTCTTAAATGGTCACCTGTATAAAAGACTCCTGTCCACAGACTCAATTAATCAGTCTGACTCTAACCTCTACAACATGGGCAAGACCAAAGAGCTTTCTAAGGATGTCAGGGACAAGATCATAGACCTGCACAAGGCTGGAATGGGCTACAAAAACATAAGTAAGACGCTGGGTGAGAAGGAGACAACTGTTGGTGCAATAGTAAGAAAATGGAAGACATACAAAATGACTGTCAATCGACATCGATCTTGGGCTCCATGCAAAATCTCACCTCGTGGGGTATCCTTGATCCTGAGGAAGGTGAGAGCTCAGCCGAAAACTACACGGGGGGAACTTGTTAATGATCTCAAGGCAGCTGGGACCACAGTCACCAAGAAAACCATTAGTAACACATTACGCCGTAATGGATTAAAATCCTGCTGTGCCCGCAAGTCCCCCTGCTCAAGAAGGCACATGTACAGGCCCGTCTGAAGTTTGCAAATGAACATCTGGATAATTCTGAGAGTGATTGGGAGAAGGTGCTGTGGTCAGATGAGACTAAAATTGAGCTCTTTGGCATTAACTCAACTCGCCGTGTTTGGGGGAAGAGAAATGCTGCCTATGACCCAAAGAACACCGTCCCCACTGTCAAGCATGGAGGTGGAAACATTATGTTTTGGGGGTGTTTCTCTGCTAAGGGCACAGGACTACTTCACCGCATCAATGGGAGAATGGATGGAGCCATCTACCGTCAAATCCTGAGTGACAACCTCCTTCCCTCCACCAGGACATTAAAAATGGCTCGTGGCTGGGTCTTCCAGCACGACAATGACCCGAAACATACAGCCAAGACAACAAAGGAGTGGCTCAAAAAGAAGCACATTAAGGTCATGGAGTGGCCTAGCCAGTCTCCAGACCTTAATCCCATCGAAAACTTATGGAGGGAGCTGAAGATCCGAGTTGCCAAGCGACAGCCTCGAAATCTTAATGATTTACAGATGATCTGCAAAGAGGAGTGGGCCAAAATTCCATCTAACATGTGTGCAAACCTCATCATCAACTACAAAAAACGTCTGACTGCTGTGCTTGCCAACAAGGGTTTTGCCACCAAGTATTAAGTCTTGTTTGCCAAAGGGATCAAATACTTATTTCTCTGTGCACAATGCAAATAAATATATATAATTTTGACTATTTGATTTTCTGTTTTTTTTTTTAATATAATCTATCTCTCACTGGTAAAATTAACCTAGCCTAAAAATTCTAGACTGTTCATGTCTTTGACAGTGGGCAAACGTACAAAATCAGCAAGGGATCAAATACTTATTTCCTTCACTGTATACACATATGTCTGTCCATATATATACACAAAAATAATAAGAGAATAGCACTGTTATTTATGAAGACAGCCCAGGTGCAAGCCCTTGAATACTAATGCAATATCCAAATGAGATATCAAAAAGCAAAAAGTTGCAGCACTCCGGTAAGTTCAGTGAATATACATATATACACCAAAAATATTCAATTATTTAATTAAAATAGCTCTCATGTGGTGGGTACAAAGCAGCTGGAGCTCAATCCACAGCCAACATGCCATATAAGAAAAAATGTTCCAACACTCCAACAAAGTCAAGTGAGGAATCAGTAGTTTTATTTGCCCATGTTTAAAGCCAAGTGACGTTTCAGTTCCACCATGGAACTTTTTTTCAAGTAAAGTGATACATTTCAACACAGTATTTAAGGCATGTGAGCGAGTTACTCCATTAGTAATAATGAAAACATTAAAGTGACACAGTGCATATGTATTTATGAACTCCTATTGCTATATGTACTGTGTCACTTTAATGTTTCATTATTAATAATGATCTAATTACACACCATAGATATACAGATGTGTCCTTTCTTACCTTTTCTCATATCTCCACATATACTGAGATGTGTTGTGCGAGATGACCAGCTTTGAAAAAAAATAAAAATCCCGATACTTTGTCAAGAGATGTCTGTGCTATATGTATCTTTGTGTGGCCACCCAGTGGTTGTGATTTAAATTGTAGTCTGTCAATGCTTTTTCAAGCATGTCTCAATATTTTATTGAATATGTTTAATGAGAAATAGGAGTCATTAACCAAATTCAAGCAAAGGTAAGAGTGGACACATCTGTACACATGCACCACATGTTTGAACAGTAGGGCTTACCTAAGGATTGTGGCCGACCAGGTTAATCCTGTAATGGCAGCGGTTTACTTTATGGCAGAAGGACAATTTAGCAGCAACTGCGAGAATCTACCATAAGCTGATTTTCCTGCAGAATGATATCAACATCTAGTGAAATCTATGCCACGATGAATTTCTGCATTTCTGAATTCCAAAGAAGGTTCAATGCGTTGCTAGTAAATAAACTTGCCATTTAGTGTACATATTGTACACAAACTTGCCGTTGTAAATAAACTTGTCATTTATTGTATATATTGTACATACACACATACCACATATACACACACATTAGGCTTAGTTCATACCTGCGTCAGGGCTCCATTCCGACGTTCCGTGGTGATCAAAAAGTCACATGTATCCAAAAATGGTACCTATAAAAACTAAAGCTTGACTCGCAAAACACAAGCCCTCATACAGAACAATGCCAGAATTGCTGTTTTTTGGTCACCTTGCCTCCCAAAAAAAAGAATGTACCCCAAAATGGTACCAAAAAAAACTACAGCTCATCGCGCAAAAAAAACAGCCCTCATACCACTACGTCCATGAAAATATTAAATTAGTTAAGGCTCCAATAAGTCAGGAAATAAAAATATGCAGTTGTGCAGGCCCGAGGGGAACATTTCTTCTATTTCAAGAGGCGAATTATCGAGGCCCTAACATTAGGCAGAGGCGTAGCTAGGTTCTCCAGCACCCGGGGCAAAGATTCAGTTTGGCGCCCCCCCCCCCCCCCAACCTCTTTCCCGACATCTCCTTCCCCCTCGCCGTGTTTGTTTTCTCTACCAATCGACGTGTCATTGCTTTTTATGTAACACATTTGTACATCTTACAAGCAATATGGTTCTATACACAACACCAGAACCAAGCTCAGTACATAAATACAACACCAGCACAAATACAGCTCAATTTAGTGCAACCCCTGCTGTATAGGTGTGTACGGCGTAAAACTAGAGCTCCCAGCATGGCCCGAACAATGGTAAGGATATGCTGGGAGATACTGTTTCACAAAAATAAATCCTATCATAATCATCTCGTTGCAGATCATACAGTGACTACATTACTGATTAGAGGCAGAATAAACATTTACATTAAGTGACTCACCGGTGACGTCTCAGATGCTAGTTCTTTTTCTCTATCCGGTCCAGTCCTCTATGATGACTTCGAACAACCTAAACAAAACCTCACACCAAAGCAATGGCGTATACAGGGGTCCCTCAATATAGCAAACAACCTAAAAGCGAACCGAAAGGGACATGACCCTCAAAAAATAGTATATCAATAATATACAAGAGTACAAAAAATCTTTATTAAATATAGTACATAATCACATAATACAGGATAAAAAAGGAACCATACACGGAAGAGTTAAACAGCAGGGTCAGATGGAACAGACCATGAGCACACAGAGTCAAACATCCAAAAAATGGCCAAAGCACACGCTAAAATGAATCCACAGGGGAGAAGATAAACTTGGGCACAGGATAACCAAGGCCCCACATATAATACAATGGCTGCCTAACTAGTGAACGATGATTGAAAGGCTAGACTAGAAAAGCCCTGGTGATGAATAAAGGCAAAATATAGCCTAGGGACTAAACCTAACTCTAGCTAATGTACAAATATAAATATAAGAAAAAAAGGCCAGCACATACCCTGGGACATGGTGGAAAGCGGTGCAGGAGTACCAAAGTGGACGGATGAGTGAACGCCTCATGATGACTTCTCCCGGTCACAGCCCATTTCTGCAGTTTGCCGCTCACATGTCTTCAGCTTCTCACTTTACCAACATTTCTGCACCTATAAATAAATATAAAGTTATCATTATACCACACACTACACCCCTAAATATAATAGCACCATACACTGCACCTCTAATTATAATAGCACCATACACCGTGTCCCACACACACATTGTGCCCCCTGTAGATAGTGCCTGCCATAGATCCCCCTGTAGATAGTGCCCCCATAGAGCCCCGTGTAGATAGTGCCCCCATATAGCCAACCCCTGTATATAGTGTCCCACAAATAACTCCCCCTATAGTGCTCTACAGATAGCCCACCCCTGTATATAGCTCCCCTGTAGATATAGCCCACCCCTGTATATAGCCCCCCTGTAGATATAGCCCACCCCTGTATATAGTGCTCTACAGATAGCCCACCCCTGTATATAGCTCCCCTGTAGATATAGCCCACCCCTGTATATAGCCCCCCTGTAGATATAGCCCACCCCTGTATATAGTGCTCCACAGATAGCCCAACCATGTATGTAGCCCTCCTGTAGATATAGCCCACCCCTGTATATAATGCTCCACATATAGTCCACCCCTGTATATAGTGCTGCACATATAGCCCACCCCTGTATATAGCCCCCTGTACATATAGTCCACCCCTGTATATAGTGCTCCACTAGATAGTCCACCCCTGTATATAGTGCTCCACAGATAGCCCACCCCTGTATATAGTGCTCCACATATAGCCCACCCCTGTATATAGCCTCCCTGTACATTACATATAGTCCACCCCTGTATATAGTGCTCCACTAGATAGTCCACCCCTGTATATAGTGCTCCACATATAGCCCACCCCTGTATATAGCCTCCCTGTACATATAGTCCACCCCTGTATATAGTGCTCCACTAGATAGTCCACCCCTGTATATAGTGCTCCACAGATAACCCACCCCTGTATATAGTGCTCCACATATAGCCCACCCCTGTATATAGCCCCCCTGTACATATAGTCCACCCCTGTATATAGTGCTCCACTATATGGGGAGATATTTGTGGGATACTATATACAGGGGTGGGCTATATCTACAGGGGGACTATATCTACTGGGGGACTATATCTACTGGGGGACTATATCTACAGGGGTGGGCTATATCTACAGGGGTGGGCTATATCTACAGGGGTGGGCTATATACAGGGGTGGGCTATATACAGGGGTGGGCTATATACAGGGGGGACTATATCTACAGTGGGACTAGAGTTTGGAAAGTGAAGCAGCAACAGTTTTGGATAATGATTCCTATCAATCTGGCGATATCAGCGCTGCTACAGTAATTGCAAGCTTTTTATAGTCTATATGTTAGTCAGGCTCACCGGGTATAGCAGCTTGTGTCAGTTCAGGCTTCTCAGTCTCTGAGGAATCTCTGGGCAGGAAAGAGTCATCCGCCATGTTAAGCTATTGTTCGATTTCACGGCCCGGCTTCGTTTAAGTCCTGGTTTTGCCCATGACGCAGACAAATCTGTCCATACACTTCCCCTAATGAAGTGGAAAAAACTAGTATACGCCTCGGACTTTGTCAGCGGCTTTTTTTAAGGTCTGTCAGACAGATATATGGAGCGGGGACAGGAGTGATGCATTCGCGAGACCTCACATACCGGGGCCGGAACCGGTAGGTCAATTTATTAATATATAAAGTGAACCTTTCACCTCCCCATACATGTGCAGCTGAGTGCAACATGTAATGGGCAGGGCTGCACAAACCCTGTGGCACTTTAAAAAAAATTCTACCCTCCTCCGTTATTTAGATATTGGTGCCGTTATATTTGGCGCCTGATATTTAAATAACCCCCTTAACTGTCAATGGGGCGTGTACTGGCAATGGGGCATGTTACTATGGCTGTGACTGTGCAATCAGATATGGAATGGGCAGTGTTACAGCAAGAGCGAGGATAGAAGAGAGAGTGGGCGCTCGCGCGCACACTCTCACTCTCACTCTTCAGCTTTCAAGATCAGTCTTCTGCCGAACTGGCAAGGGGGCGTGTTACTGCTACGGACAGTGTAAGAGCTGCGGAGAGGAGAGCGCGCATGCTCTCAGCAATTGAGAGATCAGTCTTGTACTTTGTACTATATGGAGCGGGGACAGGAGCGATGCATTCGCGAGACCTCACATACCGGGGCCGGAACCGGTAGGTCAATTTGTGTGCATGGGGCCAAAGGAAAAGAATGGGTCCACAATTCATCCGCATCCTCATCCGCATTTTTGCGGATGAATTGCGTTCACAAAACACAGTCGTATGCATAAGGCCTTATTCCTCCTGTATCTTCAGCCAGACCACTTTATAATGACAACAAACTTAAAGAGGCTCTGTCACCAGATTATAACTTGACTATCTCCTACATAATCTGATTGGCGCTGTAATGTAGATAACAGCAGTGGTTTTTATTTTGAAAAACGATCATTTTTGAGCAAGTTATGAGCTAGTTTAGATTTATGCTAATGAGTTTCTCAATGGACAACTGGGCGTTTTTTTATTTTTTACCAACTGGGTGTTGTACAGAGGAGTGTATGAGGCTGACCAATCAGTGACCAATCAGTGACCAATCAGCGTCATACCCATCTCATTGTTCCAGCCCAGCATGATCCACAGCCCAGTGTGATTGTGCAGTGAAAGAAGCTGGGCTGGAACAATGAGAAGTGTATGACACTGATTGGTCACTGACTGGTCACTGATTGGTCACTGATTGGTCAGCCTTATACACTCCTCTATACAACACAGAGTTGGTAAAAAGTAAAAACACGCCCAGTTGTCCATTGAGAGTCATTAGCATAAATTTAAACTGGCTCATAACTTGCTCAAAAATGATCGTTTTTCAAAATAAAAACCACTGCTGTTATCTACATTACAGCGCCGATCAGATTATGTAAGAGACAGGGCACTTATAATCTGGTGACAGAGCCTCTTTAACAAGCGTAAAGTTTAATTGTATGACAAGCACATCACACAGTATCATTTAATGGTGCTCATGCAATAAAACAGGGCATACATTACATAGGAAAACTAATAAGAAACTGAACAAATGTTCTCACCTAGAAAGTGTCAATGTAGCTGACAAAGAAAAACTGTACTGTATCTTTTAGTGTCTGAAATTCCCATGCATTTTATCTGCTTTCTACAATCCAGCACAAGTATGATGGCCTAAGCGTCTACTCGTGTTTTCCACTCCGGCAAACTTATGGTGCTTCGTCTTGTTGCACGTAGAGTGCAGCTTTGATGTGCCAGTACAGTACTGCATGCCAGAGTAAGCAGGAACAGACTCCCTCTGTAACATCTGAAAACCGCTTTTTACAACTACTTTGGAAAAAGAGAGGAAGGATGAAATAGGATGTTTGGTAGTGCTCATATTTGACAACCATCAGGTGATATTCAGCTACAGCCTCCCACGGTTAATTTTGGGAATAAAGATCTAGTCTGAACTTATTAGTATTCTAAACAGAAACTTACATAACACAAAGGAAAGGCTTTAGTATTGCCAGGATGAGGACATCCTTTATGTAATGGGAGCTTAAATGCTGTTTTGTTTTTGAATATTAACGCTTTCATGACCGGGGATATTTTGGACCTTCATGATCATATCAGAATTTCATATTTTGGAATGATGCATTCTATCGGTGAACGTTTTTTGTTTTTCTCAGTCTACTTTTTTTTTTTTTGCTGGACACGTAGGGCTTTCTTATAGTTTAAAATGGGAGCCAATATTAATTCGATTTGTAGGTCTTTTTTAGTGAAAAATGGTCAAACATACAGCAAATACAGTAGCAGCAAATTGGAAGAGATACAACAAATCTCATCCACACGCTGCGTATATACTGAGCGGAAAAATGCTCAGAAATTGACCTGCGGTGCAGAATTTTATTCTGCAGCATGTCAATTGTATTTGCGTAAACGCTGCTTATTTGTCGCAGGTTTTGCCCATTGAATTCAATGGGGAGGTACAACCCGCAACAAATAGCAGATCTTGCATTTTTTTGCAGCGGGTTCGCAGCGATTCCGCCGCAAAAAACGCAACTCAGAAAAAAAAAATCTCATACTTAACCAAGAGTCTGTGTTTCTTCCTCCAGGACGGGCTCCTGGGATGACATTTCATCCCATGTGAACGCTGCAGCCAATCACAGGCTGTAGCGGCGGTCACATGGGATGAAACATCATCCCAGGAGGCCGGCCTGGATGACGTCAGAGGGCCAGCTTACTGGGATGACGCTGCATGCCATGTGACCGCCACTGCAGCCAATCACAGGCTGCAGAGGTCTCCTGGGAGGAAATGTCATCCCAGGGGTCCGGCCTGCTAGCAGGCCGGCTAAGTGCTGCAGTCTTTCCGCAGCGGACATTTCGGGCGAAAAACTGCACCAAAGTTGGATGCGGTTTTTTGTATGCAATTCCCAGTGGCACACAGGGTGGATACACTGCTTGCTTTTAAGCAGCATATCCGCCCTATGTGAACTCAGCCTTAAAGTGGTGGTTGTGGGTAATTATTTTATGCTTTGCGTAACGTACATTCTGCCTGTATTGTAACATTTTTCTGAATTACAGGGGCGCAGATTTGTAGGGAACATGTTATCTATATGATCCCTGCTATGCCCCGATATGCAGATATCAAATACCAGTGATTTAATAGTAATAGCCTATTAGATCAGTGTTATCAGTGATCTGTATAGCCAGCATATAGAGAAGATGCAGATCACATCTTCTCTGCATCCCTCTAAACGCTCTTTGCAAAGAGAATACATGGATCTGGGGGGAATTAGTATGGACCTAAGAAAAATAAAAGGTGTTGGTAAAATCAAATGTATGCTGGTGAATGCAAGAAGTCTTGCAAATAATGGATGAGTAGGAGATTCTAATGACCGACATAGATTATAACAGGCATAACAGAAACCTGGCTGGATGAGAACCATGACTGGTTAACAAATGTGGAGGGCTACATTGTATGCGGACGCAGATACAGTTGAACCCAATTCTGAAGCAGGGAACCACCAGCTCCCTGTTTCAGAATTAGTTCAGAGTAGAGGAAGCTCCTCCACTCGCCAGAATCGCAACGGGGATTCTGCTCAAGGAGTAGCTGCTGACATCACTGTCCATACAGTGAAGGAAATAAGTATTTGATCCCTTGCTGATTTTGTAAGTTTGCCCACTGTCAAAGACATAAACAGTCTAGAATTTTTTGGGCTAGGTTAATTTTACTAGTGAGAGATAGATTATATAAAAAAAAAAAAAAGAAAATCACATAGTCAAAATTATATATATTTATTTGCATTGTGCACAGAGAAATAAGTATTTGATCCCCTTGGCAAACAAGACTTAATACTTGGTGGCAAAACCCTTGTTGGCAAGCACAGAAGTCAGACGTTTTTTGTAGTTGATGATGAGGTTTGCACACATGTTAGATTGAATTTTGGCCCACTCCTCTTTGCAGATCATCTGTAAATCATTAAGATTTCGAGGCTGTCGCTCGGCAACTCGGATCTTCAGCTCCCTCCATAAGTTTTCGATGGGATTAAGGTCTGGATACTGGCTAGGCCACTCCATGACCTTAATGTGCTTCTTTTTGAGCCACTCCTTTGTTGCCTTGGCTGTATGTTTCGGGTCATTGTCGTGCTGGAAGACCCAGCCACGAGCCATTTTTAATGTCCTGGTGGAGGGAAGGAGGTTGTCACTCAGGATTTGACGGTACATGGCTCCATCCATTCTCCTATTGATGCGGTGAAGTAGTCCTGTGCCCTTAGCAGAGAAACACCCCCAAAACATAATGTTTCCACCTCCATGCTTGACAGTGGGGACGGTGTTCTTTGGGTCATAGGCAGCATTTCTCTTCCTCCAAACACGGCGAGTTGAGTTAATGCCAAAGAGCTCAATTTTAGTCTCATCTGACCACAGCACCTTCTCCCAATCACTCTCAGAATCATCCAGATGTTCATTTGCAAACTTCAGACGGGCCTGTACATGTGCCTTCTTGAGCAGGGGGACCTTGCGGGCACTGCAGGATTTTAATCCATTACGGCGTAATGTGTTACCAATGGTTTTCTTGGTGACTGTGGTCCCAGCTGCCTTGAGATCATTAACAAGTTCCCCCCGCGTAGTTTTCGGCTGAGCTCTCACCTTCCTCAGGATTAAGGATACCCCACGAGGTGAGATTTTGCATGGAGCCCCAGATCGATGTCGATTGACAGTCATTTTGTATGTCTTCCATTTTCTTACTAATGCACCAACAGTTGTCTCCTTCCCACCCAGCGTCTTACTTATGGTTTTGTAGCCCATTCCAGCCTTGTGCAGGTCTATGATCTTGCCCCTGACATCCTTAGAAAGCTCTTTGGTCTTACCCATGTTGTAGAGGTTAGAGTCAGACTGATTAATTGAGTCTGTGGACAGGAGTCTTTTATACAGGTGACCATTTAAGACAGCTGTCTTTAATGTAGGCACCAAGTTGATTTGGAGCGTGTAACTGGTCTGGAGGAGGCTGAACTCTTAATGGTTGGTAGGGGATCAAATGCTTATTTCTCTGTGCACAATGCAAATAAATATATATAATTTTGACTATGTGATTTTCTTTTTTTTTAAATATAATCTATCTCTCACTGGTAAAATTAACCTAGCCTAAAAATTCTAGACTGTTCATGTCTTTGACAGTGGGCAAACTTACAAAATCAGCAAGGGATCAAATACTTATTTCCTTCACTGTATATGGACAGTGACATCAGGGCTTCCCTATAGGAGCGGAATACCTGGCCTATGCTCTGGCTGGGGACTCCGCTCCTAGGAGGAGTTCCAATTGCGCTATCTACATGGACACTGTGGCACTATATAGGGGCACTATCTACAGGGGACACTGTGGCGCTATCTACATGGGCACTACATGGGCACTGTGTCACTATCTACAAGGGCACTGGCACTAGGGGCAGCTTAGGGGGCATTATACTATATAAGGGCAGCTAGGGGGGCATTATTATGTATGGGGCAGCTATGGGGGCATTTTGCTGTCTCGGGGCAGCTTTGGGGCATTAAACTGTATGGGGCCGCTATGGGGCCTCATACTGTATGGGGCAGGTATGGCAGCATTATACTCTATCGGGGCATCTGTGTGGGCATTATAACGTATAGGGGCATTATACTGTATGGGGCAGCTATGGGGGCATTATACTGCATGGCAGAATCTGTGTGGGCATTACACTGTATGGGGGCAATTGTGTGGTCATTATACTGTATGGGGGCATCTATGTTGGCATATACCCTATGGGTGCATCTATGGGGCAGTATACTGTATGGTGGCAACTATGGGGGCATTATACTGTATAGTGGCAGCTATAGGGGCATTATACTGTATGGTGGCAGCTATGGGGGTATTATACTGTGTGGGGGCAGCTATGGGAGCATGATACTGTGTGGTCTGAACCAGGTGTGTATGGGCGGGGATTGGGTGGGATTAGAGGCGTGGCTTAAAATAAAAAAATTATGATTTCTGATGTCACGATCAACCTACATAAACTAGCACAGAACATCTCCACGGATGCTTGAGAAAGGGGGCTTTCCCCCAAAAGTCACACAGGTGCCATCAGACGCCAATCCTCCACGTGTGGTCTCTGCTACACAGCCGAGGAATTACCGGAACAGAAAACAGAAACCTGACCGCAATACTTCATGGACTCTAGCCGTGATGGGTGATACACTTGTTTATACATGCTTATATACACGTTTTGTCTAATATATAACTTTGAAAACGAAAATGTACTTTAACTTATTCAAAGCAAAGTCTCATTGAATCATGCTCATTTATCTTCTCTACTATTGTGATGTCACAACTGTCATTATTGTGGTGGCACAACCGTCATTATTGTGATGTCACAACCGCTCTTATTTTGATGTCACAATAATCACTATTTTCATGTCACATTGGTCACTATTGTGATGTGATAAGAATTAGGGCGGATTTACACTAACGTGATATACGTCCTCGCACGGACCTATATTAGTCTATGGGGCCGTGCAGACAGTCCGTGATTTTTACGCAGCGGGTGTCCCCTGCGTAAAACTCATGACATGTCCTATATTTCTGCGTTTCTCGTGCATCACGCACCTATTGAAGTCAATGGGTGCCTGAAAATCACACGCACCACAAGGAAGCACTTCCATGGGACGCGGGTGATTCGCGCAACAGCAGTAAGAAGTATGATTGAAAACAGAAAAGTACCACGTGCTTTTCTGTTTACAAACATACAAACAGAGTGTCATAATGATGCCGGCTGCGTGAAAATCACGCAGTCGCGCATCATATGGTGATGACACATGGAGCTGTTAAGTGCCTTTTGCGTGCGCAAAATGCCACGTTTTTTGCGCACGCAAAACGCACATGTAAATCCCTTACTATTTTGCTGTCACAATGGTGAGTTTTGTGATGTCACTGCAGTCATTATTGTGATGACACAATGGTCACTATTGTGATGTCACAATGGTCACTATTATGATGTCACAATGGTTACTACTGTGATGTCACAACATTCACCATTGTAATGTTACAATGGACACTATTGTGATGTCACAATGGTCATTATTGTGATGTCACAATGGTCATTATTGTGATATCTCTAGTGTGATGTCACAATGGTCACTATTGTGTTGTCACAATAGTCACTGTTGTAATTTCACCACTGTCACTATTGTGATGTCACAATCTTCACTATTATAATGTCACAATGGTCACTATTGTATTATCACAATGGTCACTATTGTGATGTCACAATGCTCAGTATAGGGAAGTCACAATGGTCACTATTGCGATGTCATAATGGACATTATTATGATGTCCCATTGATCACGATTGTGATGTCGCAATGGTCACTATTGTAATGTCACTATTGTGATGTCACATTGGTCACTATTGTGATTTCACAATGGTCACTATTTTGAGATCACTATTGTAAAGTCACATTGGTCACTATTGTGATTTCACAATGGTCACTATTGTAATGTCACAATGGACATCATTGTAATGTCACAATGGTAACTATTTTGATGTTGTAATGGTCAATATTTTGATGTCACTATTGTGTTGTCACATTGGTCACTAAAGTGATGTCACAACAGCCACTATTGTAATGTCATAATGGTCACAATTGTGTAGTCAAAATGGTCGCTATTATGATGTCACAATCACCACTATTGTAATTTTTATAATAATTATTGTGATGTCACAATGGTCATTATTGGGATTTCACAATGGTCACTATTTTGATATCACTATTGTAAAATCACATTGGTCACTTTTGTAATATCACAATGGACATTATTGTGATGTCACAATGGTAACTATTGTGATGTTGTAATGGTCACTATTGTGTTGTCACATTGGTCACTATAATGATTTCGACAATGGTAACCATTGTGATGTTGTAATGATCACTATTGTGTTGTCACATTGGTCTCTATAGTGATGTCACAATGGTCACTATTGTAATGTCATAAAGGTCACAATTGTGATGTCACAATGGTTGTCATTATAATGTCACAATCATCACTATTGTAATGTCATAATAATCATTTTTGTGATGTCACAATGGTCGCTATTATGATGTTACAACACTCACTATTGTGATATCACAATGGTTACTAATGTGATCTCACAATAATTATTATTGTGATGCCACTGGTTGGGTGAGCGGTCCCGCTTCACTCCGGTTCTCTGAACCGGCTGTAATTTTAACATCCGGTAAGAGAGAACCGGGGGGAACTGGGCCCCCTTCCAGCCTCGGGTCCCGGGCACTTGCCCATATTGCTCTAATTGTAATCCGCCCCTGCCGCCACCTCCTTGCTGACGTCGCAGCCTTGTTGGGACATGGCGGCCATTCACCAACCATCCACTACTCCATCCATCTGGACCATCCAGGGCTGCATGGCACTCATCAGTAAACAACACGGTTTGAAAATTAGTCTTCATGTATTTCTGAGCCCACTGCAACCGTTTCTGCTTGAGAGCATTGTTTAGGGGTGGCCAAAGATTAGCTTTATGCACACTTGCAAACCTCTGGAGGAGCCTACACCTTGAGGTTCGCGGGATTCCAGAGGCACCAGCGGCTTCAAATACCTGTTTGCTGCTTTACAATGGCATTTTAGCAGCTGCTCTCCTAATCCTATTAATTTGTCTGGCAGAAACCTGCCTCATTATGCCTTTATCTGAACTAACCCGTCTGTGCTCTGAATCAGCCACAAATCTTTTCACAGTACGATGATCACGCTTAAGTTTTCTTGAAATATCCAATGTTTTCATACCTTGTTCAAGGTATTGCACTTTTTCACGCTTTTCGGCAGCAGAGAGATCCTTTTTCTTTCCCATATTGCTTGAAACCTGTGGCCTGCTTAATAATGTGGAATGTCCTTCTTAAGTAGTTTTCCTTTGATTGGGCACACCTGGCAAACTAATTATCACAGGTGTCTGAGATTGATTACAATGATCCAAAGAGCCCTTAGGGTATGTTCACACAATGCGAGGCATTTACGTGTGAAAAGACAGACTGTTTACAGCTGCCTCGTTTCACACATAAATGCTCCTCCTCGTAATTTACGAGGCGTCTGAGACGCTCTGAGACGCTCGTAAATCTTGAGCTGTGCTTCATTGAGTTCAATGAAGAACAGCTCAAATTACGTGGCAAAGAAGTGCCCTGCACTTCTTTGCCGAGGCAGTCCAATTACGCGTCGTCGTTTGACAGCTGTCAAACGACGGCTCGTAAATTACAGGTCGTCTGCACAGTACGTCGGCAAACCCATTCAAATGAATGGGCAGATGTTTGCCGACGTATTGCAGCCCTATTTTCAGACGTAAAACGAGGCATAATACGCCTCGTTTACGTCTGAAAATAGGTCGTGTGAACCCAGCCTAAGACACAATACCATCCATGAGTTTAATTGAAAAACTAATAATTAAATGTTTATGACACTTAAATCCAATGTGCATAATAATTTGGAACACGGTGTAGAAGCAATCAGTGCTGCAAGTCTTCAAGTCCCCTGGGACAAAAAAAAAAGTTTAAAAGAAGTAAATAAAAATATTTTATAAAAGTGTAAAAATAAAAGTTATAGGTTACAAAAACAAAAAATGCTTTTTGTCCTATAAGTATTTTATTTTAGGGAAAAAATGAAACCGTTAAAAAAAGGAACACATATTCGGTATGACCGCGTTCGTAAAGACCCAAACTATAAAACTATAATATTATTTGTCCTTCACGGTGAACACCGCAAAAAAAAAAAGTTAAATACAATGCCGCAATCATAATTTTTTGGTCACCACCCCTCACAAAATATAGAATAAAAACTGATCAACAAATCTCATGTACCCCAAAATAGTACCAATAAAAACTACAACCCATCCCGCAAAAAACAAGCTCTTACAAAGCTTTTTTGACTGAAAAATAAAAAAGTTATGGTTCTCAGAATATGGTTACACAAAAAAGAAATTATTTTATAAAAAAGTGATTTTATTGTGCAAACGCGGCAAAACATAAAAAAAACTATATACATATGGTATCGCCGTAATTGTATCGACCCGCAGAATAATGTAAAATTGTCATTTATAGCCCAGGGTGGACGCCGTAAAAAAAAAAAGACTTTAGATAAAAAACTTTGTCAGAATTTTTGGTTTCTGGTCATCTTACTTGCCAAAAAATGGAATAAAAAGTGATCAAAAACTCGCATGTACCCCAGAATGATACCAATGAAAACTACAGATTGTACCACAACAAATAAGCCATCACACATCTCCGCTGGAGAAAAAAAGTAAGAATTCTCGCTCTCAGAATATGGCGACGCAAAATTTGCAGTGTTCCAAATAAGGATAAGATCAGGCACCATTTATCAGTGCGACACTGGCCACACATCTATGAATTATTATTTATTTACCGTATTATTATACCCTCTTATTATGCCCTGATGTACTCTGCCCAGCTTACATATGCCCCCACATTATAAACTTAAATACCAGTAAAACCCCAAACAGAACTACTACCAAGCAAAATCTGCAATCCAAAAGCCAAATGGCGTTCCCTCTCTTCTGAGCCCCACAGCGTGCCCAAACAGCAGTGTACATCCACATACATGGCATCGCCATAACCGAGAGAACCCTTTTATTAACATTTTATGAGGTATTTGTCTTCAGTGGCACAAACTGGGCACAACATATTATGCACTAAAATGGCATACCAGTGGAAAATTTTAATTTTCACTTTGCACCTTCCGCTGCGCTTTAACCCTTCGCGCACCACAACTTAATAGCATGTCGTGGTGCAGAGGTGATGTATGGAAAGGGTTCACGTGCTGAGCCCACGCCATATGCTGCGGGTGTCGGGCTGTGTATTACAGCTGACACCAGGGACTAATGGACACCAGGGACCAATGGACAGGAACAGCGATCGCGCTGTTACAGAAGCCGGTAAAAATGAACATATACTGCAATACATTAGTATTGCAACGTTTTGTACCAGCGACCTAATGAACGCTGGTTCAAGTCTCCTAGGGGGACTAATAAAATGTGCAAAAAAAAAAAAGTAAATAAAGTTATTGTTATTGAAAAAAATAATACATATTTATAGTCGAAAAAAAAATTACTCTTAAAGTAATGGAAAAAAGAAAAAAACTAAATTGGTATCGCTGCATCCGTAAAAGCCTGAGCTATTACAATATACCGTTATTTAACTCACACAGTGAACGCCATAAAAAATTACATTTAAGGAGCTAAAATCACTGGTTTTTGGTCACCTTAGCGCTTTAAAAAAATGATAAAAAGTGATCAAAAAGTTGTATGTACTAAAAAATTTTACCAATAAAAACTACAGCTCGTCCTGCAAAAAATAAGCCCTTACACCGCTCAACGACTAATAAATAAAAAAGTTGTCGCTCGGAATGTGGTGAAACAGAACAATTTTTTTTATTTAACAAATAGTTTTACTTTGTAAAAGCAGTAGAATATTAAAAATATATATATATAAATTTGTTGTTAAATTAAAGTTGTCGTCACAGTTTTTTACAATTCAACCTGCAAAGAATTTTATTTTCAGTTTCCCAGTACATTAAATGCTACTTTAAATGGTGTCAATAGAAACTACAACTCCTCCTGCAAAAAATAAGCCCTCACAGCACTCTATTGACAGAAAAATAAAAAGTTATGGTTTCATTCATTTCTAATGAAAAAAACATTTATGACCACGTAGCCGAACTCGGGATAAATTGTTTTACAAATGTTGGGGTGCTTTTTCCTTCTTTATCCTTTGTGAAAATTAAAAAATGCAACATTTTAGTGGAAAAAATGTTGATATTCATTTCACGGCCTATTAAATTCTGCATAAGACCTGTGGGGTCTAAATGCTCACTATACCCCTAGATAGATTCCTTAAGGGGTGTAGTTTCCAAAATGGGGTTAATTTTTGGCTGTTTCCACAGTTTCGGTCTCTAAGGGTCTTTATAAACCCTGCTGTGAGTCCAAACAGCAGTTTATTACAACATATGGGGTATTGCCATAATCGGGAGAAATTGCTTTACAAAGTTGGGGTTCTTTTTCTCCTTTATTCCTTGTAAAAATTAAACATTTCTATGTTTTTTCAGAAAAAAAATAGATTTTCATTTTCATGGCTTAATTCCACAAAATTCAGCAAAATAAACCTGTGGGGTTAAAATGCTAACTATACCCCTAGAAAAATTCCTTGAGGGGTGTAGCTTCCAAAACTTTTGGGGGGTTTCCACTGTTTTGGTCCCTCGAAGGCATTGCAAACGCGACATGACATCCGAAAACCATTCCAGCAAAATCTGCACTCCAAAATCCAAATGGTGGTTCTTCCCTTCTGAGCTCTGCCATGGGTCCAAACAGCAAATTCTGGATTTTCATTTTTACAGACTAACTCCAATAAATATAGCAAAAGACCTGTGGGGTCAAGATGCTAACTATACCCCTAGATAAATTCCTTGAGGGGTGTAGTTTCCAAAATGGGGTAATTTTTGTGTGGTTTTCAGTGTTTTGGCAACACAAGACCTCTTAAAACCTGGCATGGTGCCTAAAATATATTCTATAAAAAGGAGGCCCCAAAATCCACTAGGTTCATCTTTGCATTTAAGGCCTGTGTTTCCGTCCATTAGCAAACTAGGGCCACATGTGAGGCATTTCTAAAAACTGCCAAATCTGGGCAATAAATATTGGGTTGGATTTCTCTGGTAAAACTTTCTGTGTTACAGAAAAAAAATGTATTACAAATGAATTTCAGCAAAAAAAAATGAAATTTGTACATTTCCCCTCTACTTTGCTTTAATTCCTGTGAAACGCTTAAAGCAGGGGCATAGCTAGGGGGGCAGGCGGGGCATGTGCCCCGGGCGCAACTTAGAGGGGGGCGGAAGTGCCACCTCCTCCTGCACTGTAATTGTACCTGTGTCTATAGGACACAGGTACAATTAGAAGCATGAATGGCCGGGTACGTTTCGTGCCCGTCCATTCAGCTCTTTTGTACAAGTCGCGCTTCCGTCGCTGAATGACAGGCAAAGTCATCCTGCCCAGCCAATCAGCGCCTTTCATAGACACTTTGTTCAACCCCCAGGAGACCTGCGCAGAAGAGAGCAGGTCTCCATTGCTGCCGGCCAGCGTGGGAACGGGATTAAGGTGAGTTTGAATAGTTGTTTTTTTTTATTGTAATAAAAAAGTGTGTGGTTGTATCTACAGGGGGGGCTTTATCTTCAAGGGGGGCTTTATCTACAAGGGGGACTTTATCTACATGGGGGGGCTTTATCTACAAGGGGGACTTTATCTACGGGGGGACTTTATCTACGGGGGGGCTTTACATACCAGGGGGGGCTTTATCTACACAGGGGGGCTTTATCTACAGGGGGACTTTATCTATGGGGGGGCTTTATCTACACGGTGGGGCCTTTATCTACAAGGGTGGCTTTATCTATGGGGGGCCTTATCTACACGGGGGGGGCTTTATCTACAAGGGGGCTTTATCTACGGTGGGGACTTTATCTACGGGGGGCTTTATCTACACGGGGGGCTTTATCTACGGGGGTGTCTATCTACAGGGAGGGCTATATACTGGGGTGGGCTATATCTACAGGGGGGCTATATACAGGGGTGGGCGATCTATGGAGCACTATATACAGGGGTGGGCTATATCTTCAGGGGGGCTATATACAGGGGTGGGCTATCTGTGGAGCACTATATACAGGGGTGGACTATATGTGGAGCACTATATACAGGGGTGGGCTATATCTACAGGGGGGCTATATACAGGGGTGGGCTTTCTGTGGAGTACTATAGTGGGAGCTATTTGTGGGATACTATATACAGGGGTGGGCTATATTTACAGGGGGACTATATACAGGGGTGGGCTATATCTACTGGGGCTATATACAGGGGTGGGCGATCTATGGAGCACTATATACAGGGGTGGGCTATATCTACAGGGGGGCTATATACAGGGGTGGACTATATGTGGAGCACTATATACAGGGGTGGGCTATATCTACAGGGGGGCTACATACAGGGGTGGGCTTTCTGTGGAGCACTATAGGGGGAGCTATTTGTGGGATACTAGATACAGGGGTGGGCTATATCTACAGGGGGACTATATACAGGAGTGGGCTATATCTACAGGGGGCTATATACAGGGGCGGTTGATCTATGGAGCACTATATACAGGGGTGGGCTATATCTACAGGGGGACTATTTACAGGGGTGGACTATATGTGGGGCACTACATACAGGGGTGGACTATATGTGGAGCACTATATACAGGGGTGGGCTATATCTACAGGGGGCTATATACAGGGGTGGGCTATCTGTGGAGCATTATATACAGGGGTGGGCTATATCTACAGGGGGGCTATATACAGGGGTAGGCTATCTGTTGAGCACTATATACAGGGGTGAGCTATATCTACAGGGGTGGGCTATATCTACAGGGGGGCTATATACAGGGGTGGTTGATCTATGGAGCACTATATACAGGGGTGGGCTATATCTACAGGGGGACTATATACAGGGGTGGACTATATGTGGAGCACTATATACAGGGGTGGACTATATGTGGAGCACTATATACAGGGGTGGGCTATATCTACAGGGGGCTATATACAGGGGTGGGCTATCTGTGGAGCACTATATACAGGGGTGGGCTATATCTACAGGGGGGCTATATACAGGGGTGGGCTATCTGTGGAGCATTATATACAGGGGTGGGCTATATCTACAGGGGGCTATATACAGGGGTAGGCTATCTGTTGAGCACTATATACAGGGGTGAGCTATATCTACAGGGGGCTATATCTACAGGGGGCTATATACAGGGTTGGGCTATACGTGGAGCACTATATACAGGGCTGGGCTATATCTACAGGGGGCTATATACAGGGGTGGGCTATCTGTAGAGTACTATAGTGGGAGCTATTTGTGGGACACTATATACAGGGGTGGGCTATATGCGGGCGATATCTACAGGGACAGGGAGCACAGTGTGTGTGTGTGTGGGGGGGGGGGGGACACGGCATATGGTGCTATCAACCTCAATAAATCTTTTTTTATTGCCACTGCGGTGAGTGCCTCGTATTTCCTATCTGTCTTCTATCAAGTTACACATACCTGCTGTTTTCCACCGATGAGCACCCTGCCGGCAACATTTTGACAGCTGTATTCCCATGTGTTCTGAGCCACACAGCATTTATTTGTAGAGACTGTGTCTTTCCCTGCATTGGAGCAGTGCCAGCCCCCTTTCTCCTCCCACTACAACATAAAAAGAACTAGAATCTGAGACGTCACCGGTGAGTCACTTAATGTAAATGTTTATTCTGCCTTTAATCAGCACTGTAGTCACTGTATGATCTGCAGCGAGATGATGGGTGGAATGATTATGATGGGATTTATTTTTTGTGAAACAGCATCTCCCAGCATATCCTTATCATTGTTCGGGCCATGCTGGGAGCTGTAGTTTTACGCCGTACATACCTATACGGCAGGGGTTGCACTAAATTGAGCTGTATTTGTGCTGGTGCTGTATATATGTATTGAGCTTGGTTCTGGGGCTGTATTTATGTACTGAGCTTGGTTCTGGTGTTGTATTTATGTGCTGAGCTTTTTTCTGGTGTTGTGTATAGAACTATATTGCTTGTAAAATGTACAAATGTTTTTATGCTCGAGTTACATAAAAAGAAATGTGGAAAAGAAATGACACGTCATTGATTGGTAGAGAAAACAAACATGGCGAAGGGGAAGGAGATGTCGGGAAAGAGGTTGTGGGGGGGGCGCCAAACTAAATCTTTGCCCCGGGTGCTGGAGAACCTAACTACGCCTCTGCTTAAAGGGTTAAGAAACTTTCTGAATGCTGTTTTGAATTCTTTGAGGGGTGCAGGTTTTAAAATGGGCTGATTTTTGGGGTCTATCTAATATATAAGGCCCTCAAAACCACTTCAGAGCTGAACTGGTCCCTAAAAACATAGCCTTTTGAAATTTTCTTAAAAATGTGAGATATTGCTGCTAAAGTTCTAAGCCTTGTAATGTCCTAGAAAATAAAAGAATGTTCAAAAAACGATGCAAAGATAAAGTAGATATATGGGAAATGTTTACAAGTAACTATTTTGTGTGGTACTACTATCTGTTTTACAAGCAGATGCATTAAAATTAGAAAAATGCTAATTAAAAAAAAAAATTCTCACAATTTTGGTGATTTTCACAATTAAATCCACTAACATAAAGTACAATGTGCCACGAGAAAACAATCCAAGAATCGCTTGGATAGGTAAAAGCATTCCAAAGTTATTACCTCATAAATTGACACGTCGTCCTCAAAGCCAAAACAGGCTCAGTCCTGAAGGGGTTAAAAAAGGGGGTATTGCCGGATGTAGACCGTAGCGGCAGTAGAAGCCGATAGCTTCATGCACCAGTGGGATTCAGCGACACACAGCAGGCACGTATCTGCCTTAAACATCTCCTGCTCACCTCCACCAGATGGCCTAAATCCTCAGGGACGTAGCAGACATGACCAGAACACGGAGGACGCTGGGGAGCCTTGCCAAACTCACTTCCTTCTTTCCAAGTGCGGCTTCGACCCAAGATGGCGACAGGCATCGTGATGCTACAACACCCACGCTCCAAACAACAACTCCTAAGTCCTCTCCACACGCTAGCGCTGCCAGCAATGTTGAAAGCTCCATTATAGCACAGTGCAAACAACGTGAACTCTGTAAACACTCTCCATTTTCTCATTTTAATCGCTACAGCAAACTATGAGTGTCTTTACTAACAACGACTCACCTAGACGTGAATTATCTGTTCAAAGCAATCTTGCTTCAGAACAACCTGTCACCATTTCTGAGCCTGGCTTTCTGAACGTAAAGACGCTATTCATACTGATATTCATAATGCAGTGGAATCTCTTCATACTGATATTGTTGCTATTGGCGAACGTACTGCTCATCATGAAGATAAGATGGAGGAATTCACCACCGCTCATAATAGCCTGGTGGATGTCCATAATGTGGCTGAGGATGACTTATCTATCATTAAACTAGAGTTAACTGACCTGGAGGATCATTCAAGGTGAAATAACATTCGCTTTAGAAATATTCCTGAAAGCACTTCTGATGACAAATTAAGAGAATTCCTCACAGACTTATTTATCGCCTTGCTTCCTCCCTCAGTCCCAAGAGATGTTTTAGCATGTCTAAATTTTTATTTTTTTTTCATTTCAAAGATGCCCGTTTGAAGGCTGCTTTATCTAATAAAAATGTTCCAGAACGTTTCGAGAATATCCCAATGTATGCAGATTTATCAATGGCTACGTTAGCAAGGAGCAGGGAATATGCCAAAACCTCTCAAATCCTGTGGAAACACAATGTATCCTATAAATGGGGTTTTCCTGTTAAATTGGTCATTAGGAACAACGTATTTCCTCTCCTAAAGAACCAGCTGCTCTTCTTTCTAAGTGGTCTCTAGATCTTCCACTAGATGGCGACAACTCTCCACACTAGAAGAAGAAACCTCCCAGATTTCCTTTACCTCCTGTTACCTGAATGATGCACTCTAATCCATGTCATCATAGAATTCTGTCATCTATTTCAACTACAAGATACATATCTTTTCATTATGACATTATATCCCTAAACACCTATAAATGTATTCTTTTCTAAAACTTTACCCTCGAAGTCATGTGATTATCCAAGGATATCAGACAGGTTCACTTGGAACCAAGACTTTTTTATCCCCAAATTAGTTGTTTTTTTCTTGTTCTTATTTGAACTATACGGTTATAGTATCCTGTTTATTATGTCCATGGTCTAATCTTTAAAATGTGGTAGTTTACTTGTACTCAATTCTCCTAAATATTGGTACCTGTATTCAGATATGGTTGTCTTCTGAGCGATCTGATAATCCATTCTATCTACTCTTAGCATATGTGTACTATACGAATTGGCTATTAAAATATGTACTTTAAATGTCAAGGGCCTCAATAGCCCTTTTAAGAGGTCTCTTTTCTGGAAAGAATGTATGAAACAAAAATGTAAAATAATTTGCGCTGAAGAAACTCCGTTAAATGAACCTGATGCTTTTAGGATCCATAATAAACATTTCCCTAATATTTTCTATTCTCATGCAATTGACAAGAAAAAGTGAGTTTTAATAGCCTTCAGAGATATCATTGCCTTTCAGTTACTTTCTTCTGTCCCAGATGGAGACGGTAGATATTTAATAATTACCTGTTTTATAAATAAGGCACCGTTCACTATAGTTACTCTTTATGCTCTTAACACCTATCGACATAAATTGACAAAAAAAAAAAAAGTTTGACTTAGTTTATTCAAAGAAACAAGGCACCATGATAATAAGTGGAGATTTCAATAGAACCATTGACCTAAACTTGATAGATATCCCTCACATTTGAAAGATAAAAATTACGATCTTCCCTGTGACCTATTACACAGGGAAGAATTGTACAAAGCATGGAGAGTTACTCACACATCTGAAAAGGATCTCACATTTCTCCCACTCGCACAACACATAGTCACTATTATAGACTTAATATTAGTGGACAGATGGTTATTGGACAGATGGTTATTGCAGAAAATATATCCACCAGCATTGATATAATCATATGGTCTGATAATGCCCCAACTTCTATAACTTTTCAGGAATCTTTTAACTCCATTACATCCTCTCCTTGGAGACACAACAACAGTGGCGTAACTACCGCCGTAGCAGCTGTAGCGGCTGCTACGGGGCCTGCGGCATGAGGGGGCCCCCACCATGGCCGGACGCTCCGCTAGCAGCCGCTATGGCTGCTACAGCGCGACGCCACTGAACACTACGGCAGAGCAGGGAGGTATCTCCCCGCTCTGCCACTAAACAAAAGACATGTATCCCCTATCCACAGGATAGGGGATACATGTGTGATCGCTGGCATTGATAGGGAGAACGGGGGACCGAACACAGTGCAGGGAGCCGGGCTCCTAGCATCATACTTATGTACGATGCTAGGAGTCCCTGCCTCTCCGTGGAACTACTGTCCCGTACTGAAAACATGATTACAGTACAGGACAGTTGTCCTGCAGAGAGGCAGGGACTCCTAGCATCGTATATAACTATGATGCTAGGAGCCCGGCTCCCTGCACTGTGTTCGGTCCGGTACTTGCGGCCGAAATACGTCCGTCAATTACGGACGTAATTAGTGTGTGTGCACATACCCTAAAACTTTTGGGGAGATCTTTGTACCAAAGATGTTCTCTCTATACAATTCTTTTTTACAGTGCACCCCTATACCGCAACCCTTCCTCCACTCCCATATAACCATGATTCCTAAAACTGGTAGAGACCATGCATACTGTGCTAACTACCGACCTATAGCCCTTCTGAGCTCAGACCTTAAACCCTTAGTGACCAGCCTATTTTAACCCTTTCACGTCCTATCCGCATATACCCCATGCAGCGAGGACGTGAATCTGCAGACCTCTGCTTCTGCCGGCGTAGCGCTGGGGAGAGCGCTCTGACTCTGGGGGGAGCGCTCTGATGCTGGCGGTGTCAGTGTCCCCGGCTCTCCAGCAACCTGTTCTCTGATATGATCACCGTTATTAACTGCTTCCTGACAGCCCACAGTAAATTCACGTCAGCGCTTTCTGGGCAGCGCCGGCGTGAATTCACAGTGGGTGTTAAAAGCGCGATCTGGGTGTCTCAGAGTAGCGGAAACACCCGGATCGCGCTGTCAACCCCTGCCTCTGGTCCCGGAGACAAGATCGGGACCTGATTGGTTCAGGTCCCGATCATGTGATCGCAGGGAAAGTTTGTTGTAGCAACGAACTGGAAAGTTTGTTGCTACAACAAACTTTCCCCAGGACTGATTGCGGGTGCTGCTGTCGGTTGCATGGCAAAACCGGAGGCCATACAACGGCCTCCGGGTCTGCCATTAACGGAAGCCTATGAGGACCAGCTGGTCCTCATAGGCTTCCTGTCAGTGTGACTGTCAACGTCACACTGACAGTTTATAATACATTACACTACCTAGGTAGTGTAATGTGTTATAGCAGCCATCAGTGATGCAGGTCTTCAAGTAAAACAAAAGAAAGTAATAAAAATGTTTTATAAAAGTGTAAAAATAAGTTATAGGTTACAAAAACAAAAAATGCTTTTTTTTCCTATAAGAAAAAAATGAAAACTTTAAAAAAAATACACATATTTGGTATCACCGCATTCGTAATGACCCAAACTATAATTAAAATAATTAAAAAACAATGCTAGAATTAAAATTTTTTTTTGGTCATCACCCCTCCCAAAATATAAAATAAAAAGTGATCAAAAAGTCGCATGTACCCCAAAATAATACCAATAAAAACTACAACCCCTTCCGCAAAAAAACAAGTCCTTACACAGCTTTTTTGACTGAAAAATAAAAAAAATGATGGCTCTTAGGATATGGTGACACAAAAAATAAATAATTTTATAGAAAAGTGATTTATTGCGCAAACGCCACAAAACATAAAAAAACTATATACGTATGGTATCGCCGTATATGTACCAGCCTGCAGAATAAAGTAAAATGTCATTTATAACGCACGGTGAACACTGTAAAAAAAAAAGACAAAAAACATTGTCAAAATGTATGTTTTTTTTTTGTCACTTTGCTTGCCAAAAAAATCAAATAAAAAAATCGAATAAAAACTGATCAAAAAATCACATGTACCCTAAAATTGAACCAATGAAAACTACAGATTGTAATGTAACAAATAAGACCTCACACAGCTCCGGTGGAGAAAAAATAAAAAAGTTCCGGCACTCAGAATATAGCAACAGAAATTGTGCAGAGCGTTTCAAAAGCGGATAAGATTGGGCACCATTTATCAGTGCAACACCGGCCACATATCTATGAATTATGTATTTACCCCATTATTATACGCTCTTATTATGCCCTAATGTACTCTGCCCAGCTTACATATGCCCCCACACTATAAACTGAAATACCATCAAAGCCCCAAACAGAACTATTACCAAGCAAAATCTGCGTTTCAAAATCCAGATGTGCTCCTTCCCTTCTGAGCTCTGCTTGGGTCCAAACAGCAGTGTATTACCACATAGGGGGTATTGCCGTAATTGGGAGACATAGCTTTACAAGTTTTGGGGTGCTTTTTATTCTTTATTCCTTGTAAAAATTAAAAAAATATAGATTTTTTCAGAAAAAAAGTAAATTTTCATTTTCACAGACAAACTCCAATAAATATAGCAAAAGACCTGTCGGGTCAAGATGCTAACTATACCCCTAGATAAATTCATTGAGGTGTGTCGTTTCCAAAACCACTTTTGGGGAGTTTCCACTGTTTTGGCACCACAAGAGCTCTTCAAACCTAAAAGATAAAGTATAAATATGGGGATGTTAGGCTATGTTCACACGGGGTATTTTGCCGAGTTTTTTTACGCGGAAACCGCGTCGCAAAACTCGGCAAAAACGGCCCGAGAACGCCTCCCATTGATTTCAATGGGAGGCGTCGGCGTCTTTTTCCCGCGAGCAGTAAAACTGCCTCGCGGAAAAAAGAAGCGACATGCCCTATCTTCGGGCGCTTCCGCCTCTGACCTCCCATTGACTTCAATGGGAGGCAGAGAAAGCGTATTTCGCGCTGTTTTATGCCCGCGGCGCTCAATGGCCGCGGGCGAAAAACGGCGCGAAAATCGCCGCGAAAATCGGCGTGCAGGGAGAGGAAAATCTGCCTCAAACTTCCAAACGGAATTTTGAGGCAGATATTCCTCCCCCAAAATACTCCGTGTGAACATAGCCTTAATTAGCATTTGTGTGGTATTACTATCTGTTTTATAAGTAGATACATTAAAAATTTGAAAAATTATAATTTTTTTAAATGATCTGTACATTTTGGTGTTTTTCACAAATAAGCTATGAATTTAGTGCCCAAATTTTACGTGTGGTAAAAATAACATACCGTGTGATATAAATAACATAATAACTTTATTCAGCGGGTTGTTACGTTTGCAACAATACCAAATTTATATGGTTTTCTTGTGTTTTACTACTTTTTCACAGTAAAAACAGTTTTCAAAATGGTGTGTTTTTGTGTCTCCATATTTGACTTAACTTTTTTATTTTTCCGCCGATGCAGTTGTATGAGGCCTTTTTAATGCGGGACGACTTGTAGTTTCTATCGGTACCATTTTGGAGTAGATGCGACTTTTTGATCACTTTTTATCACATTTTTTTGAAGTCAGGATTCACAGAAAACAGCAATTCTGGCATTGTTTTTTATTTGACTTTTTACAGCGTTCACCGAGCGGGTTAAATAACATAATAGCTTTATAGTTGGGGTCGTTACGGACGCGGCCATACCAAATATGTGTAACTTTTTTTTTTTTTCATAATAAAGCATTTTGTAAGTGGAAAAAGTTGGTTTTTCATTTTTTTTTGTCACTTATTTATTTATGAATAACTCTTTTCAACATTTTTTTATGTTTTTACTAGTCCCACTAGGGAACTTCACTATGCGAACATCCGATCGCTTTTATAATACACTGCGATACTCTTGTATTGCAGTGTATTACAGCCTGTCTGCTTACAACGGACAGGCATCTGCTCGGCAATGCCAGAGGCATAACCTAGCAGGCATCCACTACAGGCAGACCTGGGGGCCCGGCCATCTCATAGCAGGGTGCCGGTGCGGTAAGAGAGGGAGCTCCCTCCCTCTCTCCAAAACCACTTTGCGGCACTCGCTGTTGAGAGCCACATCTACGGGGTTAAATGGGCGGATTTTGATTCGCTTGGGCAGCGCTGCCCCAAGTTCTCAGCTACCGGAGGTAGCTAAGAACACGGAGTTTTAACTGCTCCCGTCGCTGCAGATTTACTTTGATGCAGTGCCGTGAAAAGGCGTATGCATCAGAATAAAGCCCGTTAGTGGCCGCCGTGAAAAGGCGTAATGGCGGTCACTAATAAAATATTCACACGCCTCCTGGCAAATAGGCTTAATGTGTGGCTTCCCTCCTTGATACACAGGTACCAAGTGGGCTTTGTCCCCTTCAGATGGTGCTGTATAAATTACAACTTGTCCCGCAAAAAACAAGCCCTCATACGTTGTCAATGCAGAAATAAAAAACGTAATTAAAAAGTCGACAATTAGCTGCGTCTCCAAGGGGTTAAAAAGGACGTAAATGTGCATGCAGCACAAAACTAACAACAACAACAACAACAAACAACCAATCATGGCTACTATTATACCACTGAAGAAAAGCTGAACCTCCTGGAATCTCACATGAAGGTCATATACATATACATTTGCTGATGTTCTTGTTTGGCAAGAACTGACTAATGTGTAATAATAAATGAACGACAATTATGGAGCTAAGAAAAGAAGAGCTGGAGCATAGTAGGAAGCAGCAGTGAGTGGTGCAGCAGTGGGGGTTGGTGGAGCAGAGGATTCTAACACTGGCACAGAGCACAGTGCTGCAGCACGGCCACCAGGAACAGCAGGGAGGAACACAAGCAAGTCACCTATCAGTACTGGGGCACCACAGGACTAAGGACAAGGAGGGCAGAGCCTTGTGCACACCACTGGGTGTCACCCTGAAGAGCCCACAGCACCATATCCGGGTGTCCAAGTCACAGGTCTCCTCTATATACACCTGCGCTGGAGCACTGTGTATGCCTATACAGACGTCTTATTGCTGCCCCATTTATTGAGCGCCTCTTGGGCAGTGTGGGTGCCCCTGGATGCTGCCGCAGCCTGCAGTGCTTCAAGTCCTTCTCCAGTTATGATCAGTAGAGTGAAAGCAGCTGTAACCGGGCTTTTGGGGGGGTCTTTGTCCAGCAAGCAAAGTGCTTTGCCCGCTCCCTGTCCTGCTGAAAAGGAGGCACCCAGTATTCCCATTGTCAAACCCCAGCCCCCCTGTCGGCCTCCCTTCCTAAAGTTATCGTCAGAGGAGATCCAGAAATCGGGCGATCACAATGCCAGGATCGGGCTAACCCTAAAGATCCCGGGAGAGCTGCACTGGGGCACGGGCTATGCAGAGTGAGTACACTGCCAGTATGTATAGACTAGACAGCATGTCAGCTAGGGGTACCTGGTCACCTGGACTATTAGCTTATACACCGGTCTACATTATGCGTCTCACTAGCAGTAACTGCAGTATAGGAATCCGACGCCAGATGAATTATTTATTATATGAGTGCAACTGAGCAACAGAAATCTGCAGTCAAACCCAAAACATCCCGCTATATTGTAGAGGGCACTCAGGGTAAACTACGCTGACTGACCAGAAGGGGGGCATTGCAAGTTGGCATAACTTTGAGTGAATATGTGATATGTGCTTCCAGGGGTTTCTATGGCTTTAAAATAACTGACTGTATCATCTGAGGTAATATTTGGTCCCTGTGCTGATTGTGGGGGTCGCAATTTATGTGGTAGAAGTGTGTTTGTCAGCCAAAAAAATTGAATTTATATGGAATTGGCTATTTTTGGTGTCATATAATATATGATTTATAGTTATAATATATGGTTTATTTAAATTTCTTGATTTACTACAATAATTTGTAACATGGTTTCAGGGTGCATTCACAAGGTGCGTTTTTGCGCTTTTTCGATTTACTATGGTTTCACAGTAAGCGCAAAACCACACTGTGAATACACCCTTAGGGCGGATTTACACGAGCGTGTGCGTTTTGCGCACGCAAAAAACGCGGCGTTTTGCGTGTGCAAAAGGCACTTAACAGCTCCGTGTGTCCTGTTCATATGATGCGCGGCTGCGTGCTTTTCGTGCAGCCGCCACCATTAATGACACTCCGTTTGGATGTTTGTAAACAGAAAAGCACGTGGTGCTTTTCTGTTTACATTCATGTTTTTACTGCTGTTGCGCGACTTCAATGGGTGCGTGATGCGCGAAAAACGCAGAAATATAGAACCTGTTGTGAGTTTTACGCAGTGGACTCACGCTGCGCAAAAATCACGGACAGTCTGCACTGCCCCATAGACTTGCATAGGTTCATGCGACCCGCGTGAAATTCACGCGGGTTGAACGGACGCAAATCACGTTCGTGTAAATCCGCCCTTACTGGTTTTATGGAAAAAAAGATTAATGATTAAACATTGGAACGTTCTACAACTTTCTAATATGCTTTGTTTTTCAATTACTCACCTTTCAAGATCTTTGTAGTCGGCGGATGGAAACATACATTATTTCTATACAGAGGCTGAAAAAATGTGCAGACCTAGTCCTGCTTTATGTGCATTGATACATTGTTGCAAACTATCAGGACAAGAGGGATTTGAGCTGCTGATGTATGGCGCTCAGGCTGCGTTCACATCTGCGTCAGGGTCCCCATCTGTGCTTCCTGTCAGAACGGGACCCTGACTGAAACAAACGGAAACCGTAGGTTTACATTTGCATCACCATTGATTTCAATGGTGATGGATCCGGTGCCAATGGTTGCCATTTCTCTCAGTTGTGCAAGTGTTCCGTCGTTTTGACAGAATCAATACCGCTGTCAACTACACTATGCATTCCGTCAAAATGACGGAAACCTTGCACAACGGAGACAAACGGAAACCATTGGCACCGGATACGTCATCAATGGTGATGCAAACGGAAACCTATGGTTTCCGTTTGTTTCAGTCAGAGCCCAGTCTGGCGGGAAGCTCCGATGGAACGTCAGAACGAGACCCTAACGCAGATGTGAACGAAGCCTCACAGAGCTAGACTGGATACAGTTATATCTACCTTCCAGGTGTGAACAGGTCTAGGTCTTCAGTTTGTATAACCAGGAATGTTCTTATCCACTGACAGCAAACAGGGATCATGAAATAGCAAGGAATTGAGACGCAGATGGGGAGATTTATAAAAAGTAATATACAGGAAAAGTGATGTTTCCCATGCAACCAATCAGATTGCAGCTTTCATTTTCCAGAGCTTAAATCTGGTTGTCATGAGCAACTTCTCCAATTTTCCTTTGCTCTACTTTTGATAGATATACCCCAAAGTATATTGAACCCCTCTCTATAACATCCATATGTCCTAACAAGGCATATGCATAGGGGTTATCACCTGCACAGTTTCGATGAATTTTTTTGTGGCAGTTTTTGTCTCAGTCTTTTGTGCCAAACACAGAAGTGAACACATAAGAAAGGAGATGCATCAGTCTTTTCTTTATACCTTTCCTTCCTTTTGGATCCACTTATGGCTTTTGCTAAAAAAAAAACTGAGACAAAAACTGCCCCCAAAACTGTGTGTGTGATCCTGGCCTTAGTCTTCCTTCACACATTTTGACCAAAAAAAAAGCATCTAAAAAACCTAAATTTTTTGGGTAAATTGGTACATGCGAGTTTTTGGTGGTGTTTTTTGCTATAAGGGCACGTTCACACGTGGCGGAATTGCTGTGGAATTCCGCTGCGGACAGTCTGTCCATTGGTTTCCACACCTTTTTAGTTCTCTTCGTGCAGACGTTGCGGAAACCTCTGCTGTGAAACATAGGCTGCGGTGCGGAATTTGGTGTCCGCAGATACACTGGCTGTTGCGGACTTGATGCGTACTTGTGGTGTGATTTCTCCATTGGCTTCAATGGAGTTGCAAAATTCCGCAATGAAATCCGCAGATGTTATGTGTGTTGCGTTACGGATTTGTTTTCGCGAACAGGATATTTCATCATTCTGGCTGGACCTATGTGTTTCGAGGTCTATAGCCAGACTGAGGTGGAATGTTTTAAAAGAGAGCAGGAAGTACTCTTCACCTGAATCCGCAACGGCTAATCCGCATCAATTTACTTCACATTTTGGGCAAAGGCGCAACGGAATCTGCAATGCAGAATATGTGCGGCATTGATGCGGACAGTGTCTGCAGAATTCCGCCACGTCTGAACATGCCCTTAGTGTATTTTATTACCTGTATTTTTAGGTGGCGTTTTTCACATTGCAATTCATGTGATTAAAAGATCATGTGATGCAAAGATTCCTCTTTAAAAACACATGATGGATTACATAAGACTGCCACTTGAAAAGATGCAATACAGATAAAATACTGATGACATGCAGTCACAAAATGGATGAATTGAAACGTATGCTGCGTTATTAAAATCCACGCAAAATAATACGCCTATGTGAATACACTCATTGATTAACCCTGTGGCGACACCCAACGTACTATCACAATATGACGTGAGCTCAGGAGCTAAGACCGGGATTTGAGATAACTGATTCAAAACCGTTTAACCCCTCAGAAGGAGGGGCTCCCTCTGGCCCACGGCGGAAAAAAATCGATATAGATTTGGTATCGCCGTAATTGTGTTGACCCGCAGAATAAAGTTAGCATGTCATTTTTACCGCACCATGAATTCCCTAAAAACAAAACCCAAAAAACAATGTAGGAATCACTGTTTCTCTCCCAGTCCACCCCAAAAAAAATTTGTCTTGCAAATAACAAGCCCTTATATGGCTATGTCGACGGATGAATAATGAGTTATGGCTCTTGGAATGCGACAATGGAAAAATTAAAATGAAAAAATGAAATTTGGGTGTGCGTCCAAGGGGTTAAAATCGGCTCTGTATTAAGGTACAAAAACATGACTCCGCCACCTCCTTGCTGATGTCGCAGCCTTGTTGGGACATGGTGGCCATTCACCAACCATCCACTACTCCATCCATCTGGACCATCCAGGGTTGCACGGCACTCATCAGTAAACAACACGGTTTGAAAATTAGTCTTCGTGTATTTCTGAGCCCACTGCAACCGTTTCTGCTCGTGAGCATTGTTTAGGGGTGGCCGAATAATAGCTTTATGCACACTTGCAAACCTCTAGAGGATCCTACACCTTGAGGTTCGCAGGACTCCAGAGGCACCAGCGGCTTCAAATACCTGTTTACTGCTTTGCAATGGCATTTTAGCAGCTGCTCTCCTAATCCTATTAATTTGTCTGGCAGAAACCTTCCTCATTATGCCTTTATCTGAACGAACCCGTCTGTGCTCTGAATCAGCCACAAATCTTTTCACAGTACGATGATCACGCTTACGTTTTCTTGAAATATCCAATGTTTTCATACCTTGTCCAAGGTATTGCACTATTTCACGCTTTTCGGCAGCAGAGAGATCCTTTTTCTTTCCCATATTGCTTGAAACCTGTGGCCTGCTTAATAATGTGGAACGTCCTTCTTAAGTAGTTTTCCTTTGATTGGGCACACCTGGCAAACTAATTACCACAGGTGTCTGAGATTGATTACAATGATCCAGAGCCCTAAGACATAATTTACACGAGCGTAATATACCTGATAATTGCAAAATTATGTACTACATATTTCACTAAACAAAAGTTGTGATCGGCGGAAGTCTGGGAACTGAGTCCCCCACCGATTGTGTCGCTGAGCAACAATCTCCTTTGGCTCTCATCAGCTTTCCTTGGCTCTCCTTTCTATGACCTATTTTCGGCTTTCAGAGGAGAGCCGACAGTGACCCTTTACCAAGCCTGTTAACCATATTTTAGGGAGATGTTAGTTTGAAACAGGATTTTTTGTTCTCATTGCTTTGATTAGTGTTGTATGCACAAAATAAACTGCAATGTCTGGATATAAAGCATGGTCAGTTGATATTATATAGAAAAATATGTATATTTGCTGTGCATCAACAAGCCAAATTGCTGGTGTTATTATTTGCGTAGTAGTTACTTATTAATACGTTGTTGTAAGTCTTGTTACAGTAATCCAACATGTGATACTTTGTGCCAATGTGGCGCTGGGGCAACTAGGGCCCACCAGAGGAAATGACTGTGAGCGTCCGCTCTACAGATGGAGAATATGCATTGTTAACTCCTCCCTAAGCTGTTATAATTGCAGACCGATCAATAAGGACTAATAGTTTATTTGTGGAAAAATAAAAAAAGGTGTCTAGTAAGTTCTCCACACCACTGTGAGATGAAGTTGTCTTCCATAAGATCTCATGGGCCCTGTTAAGGCTGTGTCCCAATATCAGAGGATATTCTGGTTATCCGAACTGAACTCAGCTGCTCCCTCTCCATCCTATTCTACACTTATAGTGTAAGGCCAAACAGAGCAGCACTGACATGGTCGCGGCTGTCAAATACATTGTTAAGGAGTATTCTGGTTACATGCGCACTGCTGCTCCATTCATTCTCTATGGGAGCGCCGGAGATAGGTGAGTGCAGTGTTTGGCTTTTTCCGGCGCTGCCATAGAGAATGAATAGGGTTAACTTGTTTTAACAATCGTGCGGCCATAAAGGGTGTATTAATTCATGACCGCGCGATTTTGCAGACAGTTTCCCCCGATTAACGAGCTGGCCACTAACAGGCTGTTTGACAGACGCACCGAACATGGTGCCGGCGTGGTTGTTAGCCGCGTTGCGACCGTGTCAGGGCCACTCCGTGTGGCCTTACCCATATAGGGGAGTGTAGGATACCTGACACACCCAACAAACAAGTAGTAAGTTTTTCATGGGTTTCTTTCTGAGGCACATATGCAACATATGACACATGTAATTGCACTTTTATTGTGTAACATAAACACAGATTTTGGAGAGGCGTTTGAAAATCATACATGTTCCACATAATATTTCAAAATAGCATCTGTTTACTGCATTCACAATACATTTTCAGTATGTGCACATCATGATGGTGAATTGCTGGCACCTGACCAGAACAATCTATTATCCTGCGGATTGCAGTAGGAGCCAAAGTATCTCTGACTCTCAAGTAATATCCAAAATTCCGCCGTCATCCAGAACTGTGCAGCTTCTGCCACAAACAAGAAGAATACAGCACAGGGTATGAAAATGTCCAAGATGTGTTTGGATCACTAAAATATAAGTCCCTGAGTTTAAGTTATTTTATTGTGAAGTTTTTGAACTATTGGTCTAACAAATACTTGATTTCCAAATGTGACATCGGAGATTAGCAGTCATTACTGTTCAAGGTTTCTGCAGACGCTTGACACACATGGATCACAGAGAAGGCTTAAGAGGCTCTGTCACCAGATTATCAAATCCCTATCTCCTATTGAATGGGATCGGCGCTGCAATGTAGATAACAGCAAAGTTTTTTTGTTTTTTTTAAAACGATCAGTTATGAGCAATTTTATATTTATGCAAATGAACTTTTCAATGGACAACTGGGCGTGTTTTCTCGTTTTACCAACTGGGCGTGTATTGTGTTTTTACCAACTGGGCGTGTATTGTGTTTTTACCAACTGGGCGTTGTGAATAGAAGTGTATCACGCTGACAAATCAGCATCATACACTTCTCATCGTTCCCACCCAGCTTCTTTCACTGCAGACACACAGCGTGACGTCACCCACAGGTCCTTCAACCTTGGCGTCGGACATAGAAGATACATGGGCTCCAGCTGTCCGAGAGGGTAATATGCTCGTCTCTAGGGAGTTTACTATGCTCACCTGCACACGGTGATGCTGCTGCAGATTCAACTGTACTCTCTCGGACGCCTGGAGCCAATGTGTCTTCTCTCGATTTAAAAAAAAACAAACTCTGCTGTTATCTACATTGCAGCGCCGATCACATTCAATAGGAGATAGGGATTTGAGAATCTGGTGACAGAGCCTCTTTAGGGAGAATATTATACTACATAAAACCGTAAAGGATCATTTGACAAATGTATAAGTGGCTGCAATTGGTGACTTGTGGGGAAGGTGAACTATGTACCCCATATTTAAAGTCTTTGGACTGTCTATATATCCTTTTTTATTATTGTTGCCTGTCAGAGAGACTGCTCAGGTGTTTATTGGTTTATACGGTGTATAAACAGTGCCTTCTGAAACTATGCACCCGCTATCCTTGGTGTTTTTCCTGTTTTGTTGCATTAAAATCATGAATTGAAATAGATTTTTTTTGGGTATCAAGTCTCAAAACTCGAACAGACTATTAGGGTATGTTCATACGGCACCCTCCGTTACGGCTGAAATTACGGAGCTGTTTTCAGGAGAAAACAGCTCCGGCATTTCAGACGTAATGGCAAGTGCAGGCGCTTTTCGCTGCGTCTATTACGGACGTAATTGGAGCTGTTTTTCCATGGTGTCAATGGAAAACGGCTCCAATTACGTCTCAAGAAGTGACAGGCACTTCTTTGACGTGGGCGTCTTTTGACAGCGTCGCGTAAAAAAAATGACCGTCGGAACAGAACATCGTAAGATCCATTCAAATGAATGGGCAGATGTTTGCCAACGCTTTTGAGCCGCATTTTCGGACGTAATTCGGGGCTAAAACGCCAGAATTACGTCCGTAAATAGTGTGTGTGAACCCAGCCTAACAGGTTTTCCTCAAGAATTGAGCTGTATTTATTGCCATCCATCTTTCCTTCAATCCTGATGAGTTTTCCAGTTGCTGATGATAAAAAGCATCCCTATGCATGATGCTGCCATCACCATGCTTCACTGTGGGAAACAATTATTTTTTTTCCATTCCACTGTAACAATTTAGACTATTTTGTCAGGTCCATTCCATAAAATTAAATTTAAAATCCATTTTAATTTTAGGCTTTATTGCAACAAAAAAGGTAAAACATCAAGGGGGTAAATACTTCCGCAAGTCACCCTATGTTGTGTTGCACTGTATATGTGTGTTTTTGTCTTACAGGTCCGCTGGAGGGGTCAGGCTCTGATGCCCTGTGACGCTGTTGTATGTGCGGTTCTGTCACCGTAATAAGCAATGAGAGGATTCTGGCGCAGTGACAGGGGAGGTATGAAGGACTGGTTAGGCCCAGACAGAGCCTAGTGCTGCCAGGTGAAAGAGCATGGTGACGCTTATGCCCTTCATCACCATGCTGATAAGAGATGGGGCAGAAGAGAGACCATAAAACGAAGAGGTTTAGCACCTTTTGGAGAGAATTGAAGCACATTTTAGACATATTTGCTTTTGGTCTGTGCAGTAGAAGAGCAGGACCTAGTCACCATGGAAGCAGACAGGGAAGGATTGGAGGCTGAAGCTGCAGGGGTAGAGCCAGAGAGGTGACGCGGGCCTATATGGAGCTAACCAGGAGATTGCTGGCTGAGAATTCAGCAACTCCTTGGAGGGAAGCGGTACGGATTCTCTGCTGATTTGAGTTCAGAGGCGAATGTCATGCAGTGGACAATGAGCTTGTCAAAAACCATTAGGGTCTAGGGCTCATAGAGACAGGTTTAAGCGGTAATGGCTGCAGGGTATTGTCGGCCAGAGTATTTAGCTCTTGTTAGTCTGCTGGGGATGTGTATATAGTCAGCCCGGGTGTGGGGACCAGTGGGCTGGTGAGCGGTACTGTGCTCAAGCCAGGAAAAGGTTGAGTGGGACGTTGGGAGGAGAGTTGTAGAATCCCTGTATTGATGCACCTGTGGAAGAGTTGTGATTCTGTGTGAAGTAACATAGTCTTGGTGTGGTCTCTGGAAGACATATAGAGTCCTGTAGGAGACATTCCTGGTTGGTTAAGTGTTTCCATCGGTTAGGCATGTGCGACTTTATGTGTTGTAACAGCCAAGATTGGGTCCTCTTCTGAGAGTTAAAACCATAAAGCCTATTGTACCTCAAAAAGAGATATAACTGTAATGCTTGTGTACCATTCTACTTACAGAGTTAGCTATTAGAGTAAAGGTGGCACTACTAGCGGCACTGTGGGATTAACACTATTAGGGGCACTGTGTGGCTGGCGCTGATATGGAGATGGAAAACGGTTGCTGTGTCATGCCTAGCACAGACCTGAGGGGCGGTAAATGTATGGTATTTTCTCTATTGGTGCCCTTTGAATCCCTCTGCATTGCATCTTCTCAGGCCCCTGCACTAGGCATAATGCAGTGCGTCAGTATTACCGAGAGTGATGCTTTAAAGGTTATTCCAATCTGACATATTTATTGCATATCTTCTGATCGACACTCCGGAGAGAATGAGATGAGGTGGAGACGTTGGCCATCATGCATGTATGCTGTTCTCTCCTTCGCAGTTTATGGGAGTTTGTGAAACGCCCCCAAAGTGGTGCCTACCTTGCCCACATTATCGATCGTATATACCATAAATATCCTAGATGGGATACTTCTTTAGCTTTTATTTCAGTCCTTGGGAGTGGTACAACGAGGCCCTCGGTCCAGAAAAGTTTGTGCACTCCTTCATTAGACAATGGGCTGCTCCTGCCGAAATCGGTTAGTTTATCCGACGTTACTCTAATGTGATTGGGCACCTTTAGGCCTCTTGTACGTGGATACTGTATAGAGTTATATGAAGCTTATACTATGGAGCCTTAGGCACTCTATGTGTCACACTATAGTTCCTCATGCAGTTCCGTATTACAGGATTCGGGTCTATTCACATGGGGCCATTATATTGCGTTTTTACGGCGATTTTCACAAAAATAGCGCCAGAAGAGAAATAAACACATATTCTTCCCTAGAAGCGACTTCGTAATGTAGAATCCTATTTAGTATGTGCCAATTTTTTTTCTTGGATTCAAACAGAATCCAACAGAAAAAATGCATGCCCCTATGAGAAATTAGCGGCATACAGAGATACCGGAGGAACCCATATAAGTCTCTATCTGTGCTGTATTATGGCTCCAAACATTTTAGAGTTTGTATGAAGTTTTAATACACTCATGTGCATGAGACCTATGCCTTTTGTATATTAATTGGTAGATGCCTTGATATCTGAACTAACTAGCATGAGCTACCCAGACTGATTTCATTTAGGGTATGTGCACACGATGAGAGGCTTTTACGTCTGAAAAGACAGACTGTTTTCAGGAGAAAACAACTGCGTCGTTTCAGACGTAAATGCTGCTCCTCGTATTATGCGAGGCGTCTTTGATGCCTGTAATCTTGAGCTGCTATTCATTGACTTCAATGAAGAACGGCTCAAATTACGTTGCAAAGAAGTGTCCTGCACTTCTTTGCCGAGGCAGTCAATTTACGCGTCGTAGTTTGACAGCTGTCAAACGACGACGCGTAAATTACAGGTCGTCTGCACAGTACGTCGGCAAACCCATTCAAATGAATGGGCAGATGTTTGTCAACGTATTGTATCCCTATTTTCAGACATAAAACGAGGCATAATACACCTCGTTTACATCTGAAAATAAGTTGTGTGAACCCAGCCTTACTGAGACAGGCACATTGCAGAAGAAAACAACATAACCACACAGCAGGGAGTCTTAGCAATAGAGGAACAAGTTCCACTGAAAATAATTCTGGACCTCCAAGCTTAAAGTCACAAGACTGTATGCTTGATAACTAGTAAGCATAACATTTTGCTTCTCACTTACCCACAAAGGAAGTCAGATAGAGGTTGCTTTCATTTGTAGAGTTTTCTGGTGCAGCCTTTACATACTGCTCTTTTCCAGTTGCATTGTAGAGCAGATCTGACTCACATTTTTGGTTAGGCCCCATGCCCCCTAACGTGCTTTTTCGGCCGCAATTCCCCCGAAAATCCACTGGAGAATTGAGGCCCCATTCATTCCTATGGGGCCATGCACACGACCGTGGAGCCTGGAACGCAGAAAGAACGGGCAAGTCTTATTACGGACGTGTTCTGCGGTCCAGGCTCATAGCAAATAATGGCCATGCGATTTGCGGGTGGCTTGCGGTTGACACTCTGCCTCCGGCTGACCCGGAAATTACGGCTATGCACATGGCTACGGTCGTGTGCATGAGGCCTAAATCTTTGTGTTATGAAACATTATGCAGCTTCCTAATATACTTGCCACCATTCTTAGGGCCGGTTCACATCAGCGTTGGCTTTCCGTTGAGGGGTTCCGTCGGAGGTTTCCATCGTGGAACCCCTCAATGGGAAGTCAAACAGAAACCTTAGCTTCCGTTTGCATCACCATTGATATCAATGGTGACGGAAACGTTGCTAATGGTTTCCGTTTGTCACAATTCCGGCAGGTTTCCGGTTGTCACCATTACGGCAGGTTTCCGTTTTTTTGATGGAATCAATGGCACAGTCGACTGCGAAGCTAAGGTTTCCGTTTGACTTTCCGTTGAGGGGTTCACCCGACCGAAACATCAGACGGAACCCGTCAACAGAAAGCCAACGCTGATGTGAACCGGCCCTTAAAGAGGTTTTCCCATCTTGAACATTTATGGCATATCCACACTATATGCTATAAATGTCCGATAGATGCGGGTCCCTCACCTATCTATAGAATGTATGGAAATTGTCAAGCTTGCTGAGCTACGCTGTTTCCATAACTGCCATAGAAGAGAATGGGAATTACGGAAATAGTGTAGCACGGTAAGCTATGCTGTTTCCACAGCTCCCAAGTTCCGGCAGCTCGGCTGTTTCCATATTACCAAACGCCATGCCATATAGTGGTCGGGGAGCAGCAGAAGCCAGACAAGGTAGTACGTGTCAGGAGGCCCGTTCTAGAGATAGGTGCTGGTCCTTGTCGTGGGACCTGCATCTATCGGGAATTTACGGTATTTGCTGTGGATATGCCATAAATATTGATAATGGGAAAACCCCTTCCCTTCAGTCATTTTTAGTTTTTTCAGTTTCGCCTTTTCCTCATTCAACTTTGTTATTAGTCCCCCTAGGGGACTTGAACTAGGGATTGTTGGATCGCTTACACGATATACTGCAATACTAATGTATTGCAGTGTAACAGCAACACAGAGATGACAGACCTATGGGCCCCAGGCTGCTATGACAACCATCAGCAGCCTGTGATCGTTTCACAGGGGGACATGACACATCGGAGGGAGCCGATCCCTCTTTCTAACGGCATAGATGCCACCATTGCTATTAACCCTCCCATTGCATTAAAGTGTAGGCTGTTTCACAAGTTATGGAGCGGGCTCAGCCCGTGAGCCTGCTCCATACTTTCCCATCCGGCCTGTCAGGAAGGGGTTAAGCAGGGCCGGCTCCAGGTTTATGTGGGCCCTTGGGTGACACAGACCTAGTGGGCCCCTTTGCGGGGGGAACTCACGGCGACAGTAAAATGACTGAAAATTGACGTTTTTGTCCCCATATAGAAGTTAGGCCCTGTTTATGCCCCCATATAGAAGTTTGTCCCCCAGTTTGTGCCCCCATATAGTAGTTAGACCCTGTGCCCACATATATACAGTGCCCTCTGTAGATAATGCCACAGTGCCCTCTGTAAATAATGCCACAGTGCCCTCTGTATATAATGCCACAGTGCCCTCTGTAGATAATGCCACACACACCCCTATAGTGTCACACATACACCCCTGTGGATAGTGTCACACACACCCCTGTAGATAGTGTCACACACACACACACACACACACCCCTGTAGATGGTGTCACACACACACCCCAGTAGATAGCGCAACACACCCGACCCTGGAGGAGCCCCTGACACCATTGTCCATATATGGATAGCGATGTCAGGGGCTTCTCTAGGAGTGGAATCCCTGGCCAGAGCGTCGGCAACACTCTGGCCGGGGATTCCATCTCGGAGGAGCCCCTGACGTCACTGTTCATATATGGGGACGTCAGGGGCTCCCTCTAGGAGCCAAATCTCTGACCAGAACGTCAGCAATTCTGCTCTTGGAGGAGCCCCTGACGTCACTGTCCATATATGGAAAGGGGCTCGTACTAGGAGCCGAATCTCCGACCAGAGCGTCGGCAACGCTCTGGCCGGGAAATCTGCTCCTGGAGGAGACCCTGACATCACTGTCCTTATATGGATAGTGACGTCAGGGTCTTCTCCAGGAGCAGAATCCCCGTCCAGAGCGTTGGCAACTTTTATACCCCATTAACATGCTGAAATCTTAAATTTTCTGAAACATTCCGCTGTTGGAACATGGCCAACAGAAAATTACTGATAGGACCTTTTTGGAAATACAGTAGTGTACAACCATATATATTTTTTTAAATTAAAACTGTAAGGCCATGTTCACACTGAGCATTCTGTAGGCAGAAAAATCAGATGTGGATTTCGCCTTGCATTTCAACGCATTTTCAGCAGTTTTTTTTATGCATTTTTAAATTGTTTATGCTTTTAATTTAGTATTTCTGTGAAGCTTTTAAAGCTTTTTTAAGGGTATGTGCACACAGGGTGGATACACTGCATATCCAACCTTGAACCCACAAGGAATTCCAGCCAAAAAACCATGCAGGAATCTCCACAGAAAACAGATTTGGAAAATAAATTAAAAGCCAATACTTACCTCCCGGGCATTGTGATAGCAGCGCATTCCTCTGTTCTCGGTGTAGCCTGTCCCCCTCTGATGATGCTGCCACTAATGTGACCGCTGCAGCCTGTGATTGGCTGCAGCAGTCACATGGGATGAAACGTCATTCAAGGAGGCCGAGCTACTCACGAGAACAATCCCTGCATCAGAGAAACCTGTCACAATGGCTACACCCAGGGAGAAGTATAGTGTTTGTTTGTTTTTTGCAATTTGCAGTTTTTCCAAGGCAAAAATCCCAACATTTGCTATTTGCTACGGGTTTTTCTTCCCCATTAAATTCAATGGGGAAAATCTGCATCTGACTCCACAGCATAAAAAAACGGATTAAAAAAACGTACCGCAGGTCAATGTCTGAAAGTTTTCTCAGCTGATTTTTTCCGCAGTGTATGAATGAGATTTCACCGCTGCTGTAATACGCTGCGCATTTTCCGCAATTAATTCCATTGTGGAAAATCTGCAGTTAATCCGCCAGATGTGAACATACCCTAAATCAGAGGTCTCAAAAACGCGGCCCGCTGACAGCGGGAGAGCAGAGAGCAGGCCGAAGGAGGAGCGGCGCATACACACCGCTGTAGATAGTGCCACATAACATACCCCTTCCTGTGGACAGCGCTACACCCCCTCTCTATAGATAGCTTCATTTGGGCTCCCTCTAGGAGTAGAATCCCCAGCCAGAGCGCTCTGGTCGGGATTCCGCTGATAGACGAGGCTTCTGACATATATGGACAGTGATGTCAGTGGCTCCCCCAGGACCGGAACGCGCTGGTCGGTTATTCCGCTGATAGACGAGGCCTCTCATGTAACTGTCCATTTATGGACAGTGATGTCAGTGGCTCCTCCAGGAGAGGAATGCCCGGCCAAAGTGCCGGCAATGCTTTGGCTGGGGATTCCACTCCTAGAGATAGCCCAAATGGAGCTATCTATAGGTGGGTATGTGTGGCACTATCTACAAAGCGGTGTGTATGGCACTATCTACAAAGGGGGGTGTGTGGCACTATCTACAAAAGTGTGTGTGTGGCATTATCTACAGAGGGCACTGGGGAATTATCTACAGAGGGCACTGTGACATTATCTAGAGGGGGTGTGGCACTTTATACAGAGGGCACTGTGGCATTATCTACAGAGGGCACTGTGGCATTATCTACAGATGCAGGGATTGAGTCCAGTGATATTCATATATTTATGTTCACCCCTCCCTCCAGCCGCTGATTGGCACTTTTCTCCCTATTACTGTGCATAGGTAGAGAAATGTCAATTAGTGGCTGGAGGGCGTGAGCAGATCTGCTTTAAAAAGACGAGTCAGGAGAGCTGACGGCCCCTGATTTTGTTTTTTCGTTTTTGTTTTTTCCTTTACACATTCCAAGAGCCATTACTTTTTTATTTTTATGTCGACATAGCAGTATGAGGGCTTGTTTTTGTGTGGAATTAGTTGTTTTTTCATGGCACCATTATATGTACTATATAATGTACTGAAAAACGGAAAAACGGAAAAAAAAAATCTTTGTGAGGGGGAATGTAAAAAAAAAACAGCAATTCCCCCGCTGTTTTTTTTTGGTTCTGCTTTTACAGCATAAAAATTACTTACTAACTTTATGCTGCGAGTCGATACAATTACTGCAATTCTAAATTTCCCACACACACGGCGTACACCATAGTGGATGGAACGGGCCCCGTTCGCAGTCCCTATGGGACTGGAGCTGCCGTATTCCATGTCTGTATGTGTCGTTAATCGACACATACAGAAATGGAAAAAAAAATGGCAGCCCCCATAGGGAAGAAAAAGTGTAAAAATAGAAAAAAGTAACACACAAACACACAAATAAATATAAACGTTTTTAATAAAACCCTAACATAAAACTGATATAAAAAAAAAAATGTTGGTGACATTGTTCCTTTAAGGGACTTATAAAGCAATGAGACAAATAAGGGCATCAGTTATTGGACACTTTTCAACCAAAGGCTGAACCCTCAGAAGAGAACACGTCAAGCCTGTAATGTTTACTAAAGGTTGAGGATGAAGACTAAGTGGCAGCTTTGCAGACTTGATCTAAGGGAATGTAACAATTCTCTGCCCAAAATGTAGCTGTGGATCTGGTTGAATGAGCTGGTATATTTAAAGGAGATTCCAAGCCCACTAAAGAATAACAATCCTTAATGGTTCCTTTGAGCCCTCTAGCTAATGAGGCTTTGCTGGCTTTCTTACCTTTATTTGGGCCCTGAAATTAAAAAAAGACCAGATTGTCTAAAGAAAGTATTCCTTTCCAGATGGGAAAGTAGAGACCTCTTTACGTCCAAAAACTATACATCAGTAGTAGTATAGGATGTTGAGTCCGGCAAAGGACTAAACAGTGGTAAGACTAGCAAAACAATTTCCTAAATTCAAGTTGGAAATGGATAGTACCTTTGGCAAAAAACCTGGCAAAGTTCTCAAAATGACACAGTAAGGTAACACTCTTAGATAAGGTTCCTTACAGGACAGTGCTTGTAACTCGCTAATCCTTCTTTATGAAATAATAGCTATTAGAAACAGAGTCCTGTACTAAAGAAGTTTAAAATATAGGCCCTATTCACATGACAGGGTTTCCCGGCCGTTCAAAAAACGTCCGTCACACAGCCGCAGTAGGAACAATAGAACCCAAATGGGGCTATTGACATGACTGATTTTTTGACGGCCCGGGAAACCCGGCCGTTAAAAAATGGGACATGCCCTATTTTCGGCCGTTCTCCCAGCCGACCGACTCCCATAGAAGTCTATGGGGCCGGGTAATACACAGCCACCACTGGAATGTGTTCCGAGTGATGGCTGTGTCTTCCGTCGCTCGCTCTCTCCTCCTCCTCCCCACAGTGCGTAGTGCATGTGAGGAGGAGGTGGAGGGTATTTTTTTGCTCCCTGTAGGAGCGGAATCCCCAATCCCCTGGCATAGCTTCGGCAACGCTTTGGCCGGGGATTGGGGATTCCGCTCCAGGAGAAGTCCCTGACTTCACTGTCCATATATGGACACTGTGACGTCAGGGACTTCTGAAGCGAATCCCCAGCGCTGTGGATGGTGTTTCCGCTCCAGGAGAAGTCCCTGACTACTGTCCATATAATGACATTGAAGTCAGGGACTTCTCCTGGAAAGGTGGCGCTATCTACAGAAAGGTAGGGCGGGTGCCATCTGTGGGGTGCTGTGTAGAACTACCTACAGGCGGATGTGTGGCATTACCTACAGGGGGCTGTGTGGCATTACCTACGGGGGGCTGTGTGGCATTACCTACGGGGGGCTGTGTGGCACTACCTATAGGGGGCTGTGTGGCGTTACCTACGGGGGGCTGTGTGGCATTACCTATGGGGGGCTGTGTGGCATTATCTACGGTGGGCTGTGTGGCACTACCTACAGGGAGCTGTGTGGTATTACCTACAGGGGGCTGTGTGGCATTACCTACTGGGGGCTGTGTGGCATTACCTACAAGAGGGCTGTGTGGCATTACCTACAGGGGAGCTGCGTGGCATTACCTACAGGGGGCTTTATGGCATTACCTACAGGGGGCTGTGTAGCATTACCTACAGGGGGCTGTGTAGCACTACTTACAGGGGGGCTGTGTGGCACTGCCTGCAAGGGGCTGTGTGGCACTACCTACAGGGGGGCTGTTGGGGCGTCTACAGAGGGCAGTGTGTGGCATTATCTATAGAGGGAAGTGTGTGGCAAATAATTTACAAATGAAATTCATCCGTTTTTAAAATGGATAGGGAAAGAAACGGATGCAACACGGGTCAAAATCGGCCAAAAACATGGCACGGAACGGAAACGGAACGGATCCAAAACGGACGAGAAAAACTGACCAAAACGGATGTTTTTATCGGCCGACACTCGAACCCTGTCGTGTGAATAGAGCCATAGTCTGGAGAGGTTCAAACAGAGGCCGGCAGAAATGTTTCAGTATAAGAGACAACTCCCAAGAAGGTGGTGGATTATGATAACATGCTTTCAACTTCTGAATACCCTTAAAGAGGCTCTGTCACCAGATTTTGCAACCCCTATCTGCTATTGCAGCAGATAGGCGCTGCAATGTAGATTACAGTAACGTTTTTATTTTTAAAAAACGAGCATTTTTGGCCAAGTTATGACCATTTTTGTAATTATGCAAATGAGGCTTGCAAAAGTCCAAGTGGGTGTGTTTAAAAGTAAAAGTCCAAGTGGGCGTGTATTATGTGCGTACATCGGGGCGTTTTTAATACTTTTACTAGCTGGGCGCTGTGAAGAGAAGTAACATCCTCTTCTCTTCAGAACGCCCAGCTTGTGACAGTGCAGATCTGTGACGTCACTCACAGGTCCTGCATCGTGACGGCCACATCGGCAGCAGAGGCTACAGTTGATTCTGCAGCAGCATCGACTTACCTGCAAACGCTGATGCTGCTGCAGAATCAGCTGTAGCCTCTGGTGCCGATGTGGCCGTCACGATGCAGGACCTGTGAGTGACGTCACAGATCTGCACTGTCACAAGCTGGGCGTTCTGAAGAGAAGAGGATGTTACTTCTCATCAGAGCGCCCAGCTAGTGAAAGTATTAAAAACGCCCCGATGTACGCACATAATACACACCCACTTGGACTTGTACTTTTAAACACACCCACTTGGACTTTTGCAAGCCTCATTTGCATAACTACAAAAATGGTCATAACTTGGCCAAAAATGCTCGTTTTTTTTAAATAAAAACGTTACTGTAATCTATATTGCAGCGCCTATCTGCTGCAATAGCAGATAGGGGTTGCAAAATCTGGTGACAGAGCCTCTTTAAAGAGACTCTGTCACCACATTATAAGCGCCCTATCTCCTACATAAGGAGTTGGGCGCTGTAATGTAGGTGACAGTAATGCTTTTTATTTAGAAAAACAATCTATTTTAAACCACTTTATGAGCGATAAGCGTAATCGCGTTTGAAATGACAGGTTACATCGTAATCTCGCGAGATTACGCTTGCCTTGCTGGAATCTCACAGAAAAGATTCAGAAGTGTCAGGATTCTGAATAAACATAACGTCCAGGCTGGTAGTGATGTATATTCATTATCAGGACACTACAGTAATGTTAGTGTTTGTGTATGTAGCTGCACATAACGATATAACTATATCACTAGTGCAGTGTAAATGAATGGAGAGAAGTGTATGACGCTGATTGGTCAGCGTCATACACTCCTATCTACAACGCCCACTTGGTCTAAAGTAAAACACGCCCACTTGGGCATTAAGAAACTCGTTAGCATAAAGCTAAAAGTCGCTCATAAAGTGGTTTAAAATAGATTGTTTTTCTAAATAAAAAGCATTACTGTCACCTACATTATAGCGCCGATCTTCTTATATAGAAGATAGGGCACTTATAATGTGTTGACAGAGCCTCTTTAAGAACCTGGGTGTTAATCGATGGTTGGAAAACCTCCCTTCTGAGTGGGCATTAATGGCTGTTAGATGAGGCCCTTCTGGTGTCTTTCCTGGAGAAACTTTAGCACCATGGATACGGTCTCTGGTGACCTGCTATTTTGACACCATGTAGAGAAGATAAGCCATATTCGATAATACACCTTTGTGCTGGGTTTTCTAGAAGCCAGTAAGGTATTAATGACTTCATCGGAGAGGCCTTTATTTTTCAAAGATTGACACTCAATTTCCATGCCCTTAGATGTAATATGTCTATTGTGGGCGCAATGGAAGTGTCCAGTAGTTGCCATTTGAGAGACTTCTGGGCCAATGAGGAAGAATACCTATGGCCTCTACTTTCTCACCCCCTATCTTCCTCATTACCTGAAGAATAAAAGGAATGGGGGGGACGTAGATTTAGAATTTTTCCCAGCTTAGAGATAGACCGTCTATGGCATGCAGATGATCTGCTCTTCTGAGGAAGAAAATTTCAAGATATCCAGTGGCTCATCACACAAGAATTCCGCAGAAGTCTTCATGAGACGAATAGTATCTTTAATCTTTTCCCTGGATACACTATCTTCTAAATCTTGGGAGAGTTGGCCAGAGGTGTAGCTAGGTTCTCCAGCACCTGGGGCAAAAATTCAGTTTGGTGCCAATCCCAACTTCTTTTCCGACACTTCCTTCCCCCTCGCCATGTTTGTTTTCTCTACCAATCAATGAGGTGTAAAAAAAATGTCACTTTTTTTTTAATGTAACTTGAGCATAAAACCATTTGTACATATTACAAGCAATATAGTAATATAAAGTTGTTAACATAACTATAAATGAAAATAAAATAAATTTAAGAGGTCAGTGTGCCTGATTAAAACAGATTGTATAACTCAGGCTAATGAGACTATATGGTGAAATAATGAAAAGCTTCCTCTTATAGATAGTACCACACAGCCCCCCTGTAGATAGTGCCACACAGTCCCCCTTGTAGATAGTGCCCCACATCCCCCTGTAGATAATGCCGCATACCCCCTTGTAGATAATGTCACACCCCCCCCTAGGAAACATCCCCTCTTGTAGATTGTGACAACCCCCCCCCCCCCCCTCCCGTAGATAAAGCCACAAAGCCCGACTTTGTAGATAATGCCGCACACACACCCCTGTGCATATCGCCATTGTCTATATATAGACAGTGACATCAGGGGCTTCTCCAGGAGAGCGCCAACAACGTTCTGGCTGAGGCTTCTGCTCCAGGAGGAGTCCCTGACATCACTGTCCATATATAGACAGAGATGTCATGGGCTCCCTCTAGGAGCGAAATACCCGGCCGGAGCGTCGGCAACGCTCTGGCTTGCGATTCCTTTCCAGGAAGAGCCCCTGACCTCACTGTCTATATATGGACAGGGAAGTCAGGGGCTTCCTCTAGGTGCATAATCGCTGTCACACGGCCGGGAAATGGATTAAAATTTTGAGACACACTGATGCAAAACAGCCATGACAGTTGATCCGTTGTTAACTGAAATTTTTTTCACGTCGTGTGAATATAGCCTTATAGCCCACTTCACTCTCCCCTCACAGCGATCTAGGCGGACTGAGAGAGAAGACGACTAATTGTTACAGAGCTGCAACAGCGTATATAAGTGAAAAAATCAGGGGTACTTTATTTACCCTCATCTCCGTCAACATTATACTGAGGGCAGTGGCGTAACTGGGGCCTATGTAATGAACTACACGGGCTACCGTTACTATGGTAACTGACAGTACTTACTTTCCTTCTTCTGGAGCGCAGCGGCGGTCCTGACGTCACAGCGCTGTGTTCAGCGCATGACGTCACAACGCTATGCGCGGTGCACTACATCCTGACCCTGGATGGAGTCAGGACCTCCGCTGCAGCTGAAGAGGAGGGTACGTTTTATATCACTTTCTGTGGAGCTGATGTGTCGGGGTCTGACTCCCAGGACCCCCGCCATTCAGCGGTTTTGAAAGGGGTTCAGCGCTCGTACGAGCGCTACTTCCCCCTTAATTCCGGTCACTTTCTCACACTTAATTGCCAACACGTACGTGTCAGCGATTCAAAGTGTGAGCAAGTAAGGGAAATGAAGGGGGAAGCAGCATTTGTACGAGCGCTGCACCCCCTTCAAAACAGCTGATTGGCGGGGGTCCCGGGAGTCGGACCCCGACCCATCTGCTATTGATGGCCTATTCTGAGGATAGGCCATCAATGTTTAGAGACTGGACAACTCCTTTTCAGCCATGCTGTATAAGATTACTGTCTGCTGGACCCTGTATCTAAGCCTACCTAAGGCTTAGATACAGGGTCCAACAAACAGTATCACACATGCACAAGGGCCCTGTAACTAAGCCTATCATATGTGTTTGGCTGTGTTCACATCACCGTTGCCCTTCCGTTGAGGGGTTCCGTCGGAGGTTTCTGTCGGGTAACCCCTCAACGGAAAGGCAAACTGAAACCTCAGATTCCGTTTCCCTCACCATTGATCTCCATGGTGACGGAAACATTGCTAATGGTTTCCGTTTGTCACCGTTGTGACAGGGTTCCGTTGTTCTTGATGCAAGCAATAGTGCAGTCAAGGGCAGCGGTGATGTGAACAGGCCCTTATGGGGTATTTTTTGTGTTTGTTTTCTTTTTTAAAGGTTCGGTTGTTGGACTACGTCGGATTCGAGGACTACTTCGATGACGACTTTTTTTTATTATCAATAAAATGGTTAATGAGGGTTTTTTTATTATTTTTTCTTTGTCTTTGTATTTTTTTAAACTTTATTACTACCGCCTTAGTACTGGCCACTGGCTGATTGACAGTGTCCATTACAAAGGACGGGCTTAGTGTTAGCCGTTGCAGAGGCTAACACTAACCCCTATTATTATCCCAGTACCCACCTCCAGCAGGAGTACCGGGAAAATCCGGGTACGATCTAGTACCTGACCATCTGTAGTGATGGTCGGGCACTGGGGCAACTGCAGGCTGGTGTTATTAAGCTGGGAAAGGCAAACAACAGTGGCCCTTCCCACCCTGGTAATGCTAGGCTGCTGCTGCTATGTTGTATCTTGCTGGTTATGAAAAATGGGGGGGACCGCACGTAATTTATTTTTTAAATAAATAATTTGAAAAAAACATGAAAACAATTCTTATACTTACGTTTCCAGCGCTGGAGCCGCAATGTCAGCAAGCTGGGCCCTATAGCTAATCCTATCATGTGTGATACTGTCTGCTGAGCCACTGTATCTAATCCCATCATGTGTGATACTGTCTACTGGGCCATATATCTAATCCTATCATGTGTGATACTGTCTGCGGAGCCACGGTATCTAATCCTATCATGTGTGATACTGTCTGGTGAGCCACTGTATCTAATCCTAGAATGTGTGATACTGTCTACTGAGCCACTGTATCTAATCCCATCATTTGTGTTACTGTCTGCTGGGCCTTATATCTAGTCCTATCATGTGTGATACGGTCTGCTGAGCCACTGTATCTAATCGTATCCATAGCTATAGGGTCATAGTGCTATAGATATGCTGTCTCCTATATACACATATACATGCACGCACAAACATTTTTTTTTGGGGGGGGGGTATATATATTGGGGCTATTTTCCCTGACGTTTCAAGACCTTAGCGATGCCCCTGGCTGCTAGTGCTGCATCGTTTGGTCACTTAGGAGACCCAGTGATGCAGCTGAAACCTGTGGGCCGTCGGCCATGAAAAGTTTGGGGGGTGGGCCAGGAAGAACCTTTGCATCGGGGCACATGAGCCTTTAGCTACGCCCCTGACTGAGGGTAATAGAGTACCTCTGATTTTCTCACTTATATCTATGGAGTGCTGCCTATTTTTTGATCGGGACGTTGGTCTGTTCCCCAGGGCTTGCATCCACACGCTGCCTGTGCTACTGTACCTTGGATTGTTTTATATAGATAAAGTAAAAATAGTTGTGATATTCAAAGCGGTTGCAAAGATGTTATCGTTTAAAGAAGTGCATATCAAAAATGGAAAATTTGACCTGGACACAGGTGCATCAATGACCCTTGGTCATGAAATGGTTAAAGATAATCTGTCACTATTTTTTTTTTGTATTTATTTTTTTATTCAATACAATATAAAATTCCATACAAGTAAGGAATAAAGAAAATACAATTATGCACATTTTTACATTTTCCCCCTACTCCCACCCCCCACCCTCTCAAGACCGATCTTGGTAAAAGAAAACAAAAAACAAAAAAGTACAAAAATTCTTACCACTCCCCCCAATAGGTTTTACAGTGTTTGCCTTGATTATAGATTTTCTAATATTTCATTATAATTTTCACATTATTTACCCAAGCATTAAACTCCGGTGGGGAGCTAGATATCCACTTTTTTAACTATTAGTAATTTTGCAATAAATAATAGTTTTATTAATCCAAATTTTTTTTCCTTAGAAATTTTTAATTTGGAATCATCACCCAGCAATACCAGTTGAGGTTGAAACACTATATCTGGATCTATTTTTTCCAAAATGTTTTTAAAAATTCTATCCCAGTAATCAGCAATCTTAATACAATTCCATAACATGTGCAAATAGTTTGCTTCCGCTGCACCACATCTGGGGCAGTTAGAAGCTTTATTAATCTGTCACTAGTTTAGTAATGCCCAATCTCCTGACTAATCTACTAGGCGCTGTCATGCTGATAATTCCAGTCAAAATTTTGCCCCAAAACGTTTATTATTTTAAAAGTTATGAGCTTTTTCTAATTTTGAAAATAATGCTATAATTGGCAAAAGGGCCGTGGGCGGTGTTATATGTTTTTAGCAGATTTTCAAGTGATTTTGGTGTTTGCAAGTGGATTTTGAAGCGTATGAGCTATGGTGGCATCACCTGGTGACCATTCAGACACATACAGTTAAAGAGGCTCTGTCACCAGATTTTGCCACCCCTATCTGCTATTTTTTAAATAAATAATTTGAAAAAAACATGAAAACAATTCTTATACTTACGTTTCCAGCGCTGGAGCCGCAATGTCAGCAAGCTGGGCCCTATAGCTAATCCTATCATGTGTGATACTGTCTGCTGAGCCACTGTATCTAATCCCATCATGTGTGATACTGTCTACTGGGCCATATATCTAATCCTATCATGTGTGATACTGTCTGCGGAGCCACGGTATCTAATCCTATCATGTGTGATACTGTCTGGTGAGCCACTGTATCTAATCCTAGAATGTGTGATACTGTCTACTGAGCCACTGTATCTAATCCCATCATTTGTGTTACTGTCTGCTGGGCCTTATATCTAGTCCTATCATGTGTGATACGGTCTGCTGAGCCACTGTATCTAATCGTATCCATAGCTATAGGGTCATAGTGCTATAGATATGCTGTCTCCTATATACACATATACATGCACGCACAAACATTTTTTTTTGGGGGGGGGTATATATATTGGGGCTATTTTCCCTGACGTTTCAAGACCTTAGCGATGCCCCTGGCTGCTAGTGCTGCATCGTTTGGTCACTTAGGAGACCCAGTGATGCAGCTGAAACCTGTGGGCCGTCGGCCATGAAAAGTTTGGGGGGTGGGCCAGGAAGAACCTTTGCATCGGGGCACATGAGCCTTTAGCTACGCCCCTGACTGAGGGTAATAGAGTACCTCTGATTTTCTCACTTATATCTATGGAGTGCTGCCTATTTTTTGATCGGGACGTTGGTCTGTTCCCCAGGGCTTGCATCCACACGCTGCCTGTGCTACTGTACCTTGGATTGTTTTATATAGATAAAGTAAAAATAGTTGTGATATTCAAAGCGGTTGCAAAGATGTTATCGTTTAAAGAAGTGCATATCAAAAATGGAAAATTTGACCTGGACACAGGTGCATCAATGACCCTTGGTCATGAAATGGTTAAAGATAATCTGTCACTATTTTTTTTTTGTATTTATTTTTTTATTCAATACAATATAAAATTCCATACAAGTAAGGAATAAAGAAAATACAATTATGCACATTTTTACATTTTCCCCCTACTCCCACCCCCCACCCTCTCAAGACCGATCTTGGTAAAAGAAAACAAAAAACAAAAAAGTACAAAAATTCTTACCACTCCCCCCAATAGGTTTTACAGTGTTTGCCTTGATTATAGATTTTCTAATATTTCATTATAATTTTCACATTATTTACCCAAGCATTAAACTCCGGTGGGGAGCTAGATATCCACTTTTTTAACTATTAGTAATTTTGCAATAAATAATAGTTTTATTAATCCAAATTTTTTTTCCTTAGAAATTTTTAATTTGGAATCATCACCCAGCAATACCAGTTGAGGTTGAAACACTATATCTGGATCTATTTTTTCCAAAATGTTTTTAAAAATTCTATCCCAGTAATCAGCAATCTTAATACAATTCCATAACATGTGCAAATAGTTTGCTTCCGCTGCACCACATCTGGGGCAGTTAGAAGCTTTATTAATCTGTCACTAGTTTAGTAATGCCCAATCTCCTGACTAATCTACTAGGCGCTGTCATGCTGATAATTCCAGTCAAAATTTTGCCCCAAAACGTTTATTATTTTAAAAGTTATGAGCTTTTTCTAATTTTGAAAATAATGCTATAATTGGCAAAAGGGCCGTGGGCGGTGTTATATGTTTTTAGCAGATTTTCAAGTGATTTTGGTGTTTGCAAGTGGATTTTGAAGCGTATGAGCTATGGTGGCATCACCTGGTGACCATTCAGACACATACAGTTAAAGAGGCTCTGTCACCAGATTTTGCCACCCCTATCTGCTATTGCATGTGATCGGCGCTGCAATGTAGATTACAGTAACGTTTTTATTTTTAAAAAACGAGCATTTTTGGCCAAGTTATGACCATTTTCGTATTTATGCAAATGAGGCTTGCAAAAGTACAAGTGGGCGTGTTGAAAAGTAAAAGTACAACTGGGCGTGTATTATGTGCGTACATCGGGGCGTGTTTACTACTTTTACTAGCTGGGCTTTCTGACGAGAAGTATCATCCACTTCTCTTCAGAACGCCCAGCTTCTGCCAGTGCAGATCTGTGACGTCACTCACAGGTCCTGCATCGTGTCGGCACCAGAGGCTACAGTTGATTCTGCAGCAGCATCGGCGTTTGCAGGTAAGTAGCTACATCGACTTACCTGCAAACGCCGATGCTGCTGCAGAATCATCTGTAGCCTCTGGTGCCGACACGATGCAGGACCTGTGAGTGACGTCACAGATCTGCACTGCCAGAAGCTGGGCGTTGTGAAGAGAAGTGGATGACACTTCTATACACAACGCCCAGCTAGTAAAAGTAGTAAACACGCCCGATGTACGCACATAATACACGCCCAGTTGTACTTTTACTTTTCAACACGCCCAGTTGTACTTTTGCAAGCCTCATTTGCATAAATACGAAAATGGTCATAACTTGGCCAAAAATGCTCGTTTTTTAAAAATAAACACGTTACTGTAATCTACATTGCAGCGCCTATCTGCTGCAATAGCAGATAGGGGCTGCAAAATCTGGTGACAGAGCCTCTTTAAGTTTTTTGTATTTTTTATAATCCCGGATAAGCTCTTACAACATGCGATCATTTGATCGCTTGTACAAGGCACTGCATATACTTATGTACATGTACTTTTACCGCTCTCCTATTAAGCCCTTCATCTAAGTGGCTAAACGTCCGTTACATTGATGAGTCGGCTGTAACAAAGATTTGACGTCCTTTTAAATTAAATCTATTTTGTATAATTGGGAAGTCGCCAATCCCTGATTCTGTAGATTTGAAATAATTATATTGATATTACAGGTTTGGTGACTTCCTAGATGATAAATTTGTTCTCGTCCCCCTCATCCTGTACTTCCAGTGTGTGTGCTGCAACGTGCCTGACACTTCTAGGTTATGTCACATTCATGAAAAGTGTCTTTCACTTGAGGTTTCTAGTCAGGCTTCAGTAGTCAGAATCTCTGAAGCAGAAAACCAAATGTCCTGTCTATATGTGTTTGTCTGTCTGCACATATTAGCATTATATATGTAGCATTGTATGCAAGACTAAGGCCTCATGCACACGACCATAGCCATGTGCACGGCCGTGATTTTCGGTCGGCCGGGCACGGAGTGTCAGCCGCAAGCCGCCCGCAAATCGCGGGCTGTGCACATGGCCGCAGCCATTATTTTCAATTAGCCCGGACCGCAGAACACGGCCGTAATAAGGCTTGCCCGTTCTTTCTGCGGTCCGGGCTCCGGGGCCATGCACGGACCGTGGAAACCACGGTCGTGTGCATGACCCCATAGGAATGAATGGGGCCGCAATTCTCCCGTGGATTTTCGGGGGAATTGTGGCCGCAAAAGCACGTTCGTGTGCATGGGGCCTTAGCGGAACTAGTAAAATGAATGTGTCATAAAAAAAAGACACAGGTTTTATGTTATGAAACCTTACCTCAGCAGACAGAGGTGGTTACAGGTGACTGTTCTCAGCGGCCCTTACTGGCATCAGGTTTCCAGACTGTCATATTTGAAAATGCAGTAGAAATCTTCAAAACTTTTTAAGACCGCGTTCAAGGAGATGTATGCATAAAACGTTAATATGTATTTCAGCTTCCCTTATGATTATTAATCCAAGAATCAAATAACAAAAAAATGATATAAATATATAAAAATTTACCGTACCCTAAATGTATTATCCCTACAGGGAATCTGTCAAGTATTTAATTTTTGTCCGCCTATTGTGAATGCTTAAGTGAGCAGTGTAAAAACTTCAAGATTTTGGAAAAAATTTATTTAACATTTTTTAATACAAAGTGATCAAAAATTCTCATGTACCCCATGCTATCAATAGAAACTACATCTCGGCCTGCAAAAAATAAGCCCTCATACCGCTCAATCAACAAAAAAAAAGTTATGGCTCTAAAGATAAGGCGACAAAACACAAATTTTATTTTTATCAATCAGTTTTTTCCTTGTAAAAGTAGTAAAAAAAAAAAAACTATCAATTTTGTATCGCCATAATCATATCGACCCACAAAATAAAGTTTTGTTGTTTTTTTTTTTGTTTAAATATAAGATGAAAATTTGACTTATCCATAACATAAGGATTGTTGTGCAAAGTACAAAAGAGTAAGTACAGATACAATATATCTAAAGCCGAGAAATTACAGTCATTTTTTTTATTTTTAACAGATTTCCTAGGGATGGCCGTCCAAAGTACACCTGTTTAGGTTTACTTTTTTATTTATTTATTTTTATAATTTTTTTTTAAATAGTGCTTCTCTGCCCCACAAATAAAAAATAAATAAATATTTCCGCAATCCAATTCAATATTATGAAGAGTATTTTCCAGACTCCAAAAAAACTTTTTTTTTTATATTATCAATAAAATAGAAACAACTTCCTGTTTTTCTCTTTGTCTTTTCTTCACCGAGTTTGGCATACCCCAAGTTTCTGTCCCCCCCCCACAATATATCAGTGTGAGGTGGGCCCAGCTCCTGGGGGGCTCCTAGTCCGCTCCCCCTTTATAAGACGGGAAGACTTATGGGATATTCATCCTAGCTTTTATTATATTTGTTCCGCTTCATTGTTTTTCTTTAAATAGACCAACAAGAAATATTTCTACGTCACTACTAAATCACAAAATAAAGTTTACATGCTGTTTTTACCGCATGGTGAGCGCCATAAAAACAAAACCCCCGAAAAAATGGAGGAATCATAGTTTTTTTCCCATTTCACCCTGCAAATAAATTGTTTCCAGTTCTCCACTACATTATATGGTTCAATAAATTGTTCGGTGAAAATTTACATCTTGTCCCACAAAAAACAAGCTTATACGGCTTTGTCAACGAAAAAAATGTAAAAGTTATGACTTTTGGAAGTTGGGGAGGAAAGAACTAAAGTAAAAATCAGGCCGGCAGGGGTTAAATAACGTGTGGTAGCAAATATTGCATATATCAATATGTGTTTTATTAAATGTTGTTCCGACTTTATATATTTATTTTAAATTAAATATTAAAGGTTACATTTAGCCTATTATAACCCCAGTCTAAGGGCTTCTCCACACGTAACGGAATTGCTGCAGATATTTTCTGCAGCAATTCCATTGAAAGTAACAGACTTTCTGCTGCGGCAATAATGCACCATTTCCCGCGTTTTTGACTGTAAAAAACGGTGTCTATTTTGCTGCGTTTTTCACATTGTTGGGAGAGGGTGACAGCTCCTCTGAAAAATGCAACAATTCAGTCCACTTTCCGCAGCAGGAATTGACATGCTGAGGTCAGAAATATATGCACCGCAGGTCAATTTCTGCTTGGAATTTTAACTCAGCGTGTGGATGAGATTTGTTAAATCTCACCCACTTTTCTGCTACTGTATTCTGCTGCATATTTTCTATCCGCAATTTCAGAAGGAAAACACGCAGCAATTCCGCTATGTGTGGACAAACCTTAATTGTTCTTTTCAGTAAAGTATATAATTTATTCTACTGTGGGAAGATAAACTTTATATATGATTAGTCAGTGAAAGTACGACCGTCCCACTGTGGTGACATTCATAGTGACATCATCATGCACAAGTATAACCAAAGAGCTGTGGGGGACAATGCTGAGCGGTCTTTTTAGGGCATCTCACAGTTGGTCATCAAATGACAGTAGCATACAGGAATAGATCTTTAATATAACCCATTCTTTAATATAACTTTCTCTTTATAATAGGTGATTTATATATACATTTTAATACATCTCCAAAGAGTGCTATTTCTAATAGAAAAATAAAGAATATACCTTATCTTATGTGTTATTGCCTAGGCTTCTTATAGATACATTTCCTGCTCAAAGCTGTCAACCACCCACCTAAACCCATGTTCAGATCCTAAAAAATGAGCTGTTTTACATTTTAAAGTTCTCAAGCGTGTAATTTGTCTATACCTTTCTCATTCTGTATACTAGCTATATGGTTATGTGGGCAGTTGTTTATTAGAGCGTTCCATAGAGTTGATGGGACTGGCCTAATGTCTTTTATTACAGTTACTGACATCTACAGTAGTTTTCCTTCATATGTAGTTACCACCCCCATTTCCTGTTTTCTCGTTTTTTTACTATTGCATCACATATGCTTACAAATGTATACTCAATTTTTTGTCTTTTTATCATGCAAGGAGAGTTCATGTAAAGGTGTGTTCACTCTAATAACTTACGTTTTTATCTAATCGAATTAAAAACTATAACAGATTCTATTGGCTGCTTTTTGCATTTTAATTCATTTTTGTAAAAATAATAGAAAGCTGCTGCGTTTTTCCCAACTGAACTTAAATAGAAATGTGCATACAATTTAAATCATATTTTACTGTATATTCACACTTTCTTATATGGCATTTAGGTATGCCACTAATGTATTCATTGCCACTCCTTCTAATATAATATACTACACAGTGCTAAAAATGTTTGCAATATAATGGCTAAATAATACTGTTATGCAGTACTGTCATACAGGTCCTAAATAATACATTGCCTAGCTAAAACCATGATATAGTACAGTGGTATAGTGCATAAAAAATACCACCATAAAGAAATCATCGTATCATGCCCAAATTACACTGCCATACGGTGAAAGTATAAATCTGCCATAAGTTAAGTAAACGGATACATAAATAAATTTTTCACGTACACTAATACATATACACACACTCACCTGCTCAATTGTGACCCTAATATTTCTCTGCTGTGTGGGTGATTGTTTTGCCTGGCGTGGAGTTGGAGGAGAGAAAAGCGAAAAAGGAGAAAAAAGTAGCAAAGTATTCTGTGCAGTCAAACCAATAGGAAAGTCTGACTGTTTCACTGTTCTGACAGTAGAGCGAACAATGATCTGCTCAGAGGGGCCCACAGTGCGCTGATACTGCACACAAACGTTCATTTATGGTACCCTGTAGAAAAAGTTGGTTCCTGGGCTTGATTAAAGCATAGGCAAAAACTGAAATTGCCTGCACTTTATGTAAATGATGGTTTCAGTAATCCGATTCTCCATTTTTATAATTTTTAAAAAGTAGAGATAGGTTCCTGCACAGATGGTACATAAATATTAGTGTATAGTAGTTGTGTTGATGTTTTAATGGGAGAATTATATCCATAGTTACATTTTACAGGTTTAGGGCTCATGCAGATGGCCATATTATGGATCCATTTTTAAGGATCTGTTGTACGGCACCCAAAAAAATCTATGGTCTCACAATGTAATACTGTACAACTGCGTGACTCTAATTTCATTCAAATGCTTCGTTTTTTCTAAAGGATTCATGCAGTATCCATGATTAAAAAAAAAAACATGGCATAATTTTTAGCCTGCTTTATTACAGAGGTATTCCCTTCTATAAGTATTGCTACTAGGGGAAAAATAGGGTGCCGTATGGAACTGTAGGAGGGTCCATGTGCTGCCACACAGGCTCCATGTGCATGAGGTTAGACTTGTGAACAAATAATGTATCTTTAAAGCAGATCTGTCATCAGACTATGCTGCCCTATTGTGCCACTTGGCTAATAAATTCTATTAAAGAATACAGCGGACTCTATTTATGAGTCCAATGTGTTAAAGAGGGGAGCACTTCACAGCGTCTTCCTGCCTCTCCCAGTAGTGATTGACGGACTGCTGTGTATCTGCATGTTTACACACAGTCTGCTGTATTATTTGTTAGCTCCTATTAGTGAAACAGGGCAATATTTCCTTGTGTCATTTGGGCTAACAGGAAAATGGACCGGTCCTCACACTATAACACTATACTGCCCTTACATAGGGCAACATAGGCTGATGACAAATCTGCTTTAAAGGGGTTGTCTCAATAATTATAATACGCATATAGACAGCTTAGAGGGGGTCCCCCATTCGAGACACCCATCTATAAGCAAAAGCAGAAAGCTTCTGAGTATAAATAGTGCCTGAGCCCAGTATGGTGAGATTTTTTAGATAAGTATTTTTCGATAATATTCAAGAACTATACGGGGGGCATTATTTTCGTACAGTATAAAACAATATGAAGGGATTGTCTGTGATAAGACAATCTCTTTAACCTCTTCCCGCATTTGGACATATTTATACGTCCATTTTAGTGGTATCTCCTTCAAATGGGCATACAGTGATGTCCATTGGATGCCGTGGGCACAGGAGCAAAGACCAGGTAATATTAGATTTAGCCCCAGGAGGTCGCAAGACCAACTGGTGGATAAGGTAGTGAATTGCCAGATTAAATATTTTTCCAGATAAATGAAGGTTCTGCTTCTATCCCAGTTGTATGGGATATGTATAAAGCATATTTTAGAGGACTGATGGTTAGAATTCTTTTCGATTAAAAAAAAAGAGGAAGATACAAGCAGAATCGGCTCTTAAAATTAAGCTAGCGGAGGCAGAATATACCTATACTCAAGCTCTGTCACCGGAAAAGAAACAAAGAGGGTGTAACTTACAATCGCAATATGAGGACCTTTGTGCCTCTGTGGCGATAAAGGAATCATTTGAATTGGGTAAAAGGAACTATTTTGAGAAAGGGTGGGGAGGGAAAATGTTGGCATCCATAATAAAAAATCAGGAAGCATTTTCATTTATCCCTGTAATTAGAAAGAAGGAATGGAATGGCTGGTGTACGGGACCTGAGGAGGTGTTGGCGGAATTCTTTCGGAACCTATACTCATCCAAATTTAGTGGCATGGACGGACAAATATTTATATATTTGGAGTCAATCATTTTACCTGTTCTGTCAAACGAACAGAGGAAAGGGTTAGAGGCCCCCCTTAGTCTCTAGGAGATAAGAGAAGTAATTAAAGAACTTCCAAAGAATAAGGCTCCCAGTCCGGTCAGGATCTCATATGATACCATATATCTGATACCAAGAAGTCCTTATAGAACATTTGTATCATGTATATAATAACTCATTTAGGCAGGGTAGACTTTTCCCCTTCAATGGAAGAAGCCACTATTATTTTGATACCCAAAAAAAATATGGATCCCAAGGATCTGGATTCTTATCGACCCATATCACTCCTAAACACCGATTTAAAAATCCTGGCTAAATTATCAGGTAATCGTCTTGTGGCAGTGGTCCCCTCAGTATCTCTCTCTCTCTCTCTCTCTCTCTCTCTCTCACTCTCATATGTTGGCTTCATATCATTAGGAAATTAAGTTTTTAACCACACACACAAACAACAAACAAATAGACCAGTGTGAGGCCGTGTAACTCTGCTATTCTATATTATAAAAGTGAATGTCTGTTTGTCTGTCTTCTATAGGCATCCAAATGCCTGAAACATTTGACCCCAAATTTGGTACATCGGGTGCTCGGGAAGGTTTTCGTAAATGCCCCAACCTTGCCGTTGTTCTCGGTTATCAGCCATTATAGCTGTTGTTCTCTGCCGTTATCACATGACCACGATCCAATACTATAGAAGCGAATACAGACATTCTCTTTTAAAGTAAAGATATTTTTATCTGGCAGCAGCAGGTAGTGCACTTTACAAGATAATCCTAGATGGGAAGGTACAGGGGAGCGGTAACCCATAGCAACCAGATTACTGATGGCCGGGAGGAAAGCTGCATTACTAGCTGCAGAGACTCCTCACACACAAACAGACCGCCCGACATGTTATACCCAGGCTGCGCTGGGTACTTTTTCTAGTATCCAATATGGAAGAGGTTTCAGCAGGGGGGGGGGGGGCCTGCTATCATTGGATGCAGCCAAGGCCTTCGATACAGTGGAGTGGGGTTTTCTCTGGGTGGTGCTCCATAGATTTGGATTTGAGGAAAACTTTATGAATTGGTTTAGGCTACTATATTCCAACACTAGGGCTAGGATTGGAATGGGTGTTTTTTCCTCTCCTTTTTCCCCCTCGTCGTGGGGCACCCGCCAAGGATGTCCCCTTTCTCCACTATTATGTGTTTTTCTTAGTGAGACCTTGGCCTTAAAAATTGGATCCAATCCCCTGATAAGATTTTTTTCTGCGGGAGAAGCAGAGTAGAAGATTTCACTGTACGCCGACTAAATGCTTCTGTTTCTGAGAGATGTTGCAAATGTAAGGCATGTTGTCGGTGTATTTGAAAAGTTTGGGGAATTGGCAGGGGTAAAATCAACTGGTCCAAGTCAATGCTTTTAGCATTTGATCCTTGTTATACAGCAAAAGGCGAGTTTGAAATCTTGGTGGTAAACTCATTTCAATATTTGGGCATTAAAATGTCTAGACTTTTGACAAACTGTGTGCCCTTGAATATTATTCCACTATTTCGAAGGCTGAGGCAGAAGATAAAAATTTGCAATAGGCTTCTGCCTCAGTATTCTTCTCGTATAGCTTTGGTTAAAATGATAATATTACCGATGGTGTTGCATGTTTTTGGTAATGCCCAGCTTTGGTTGTTTAAAAATATATGTAAGACCCTTTAGTCTATCATAAGTGACTTATTATTGAGGGGCAAACAAACTCACATTAAATATATTAGAGTGTGTGCCCCGATCCAGGAGGGTGGGTTTGCATTACCTTCTTTTGCTTCCTACTTCCTGGCATGCCAATTACAGCAGATGGTTCATGGAATAGTTTGGCAGCCAGTAGGTTAATTTTACAGGAAGGGGCAATGGAGGAATGTTCTTAAACTCCTGGAATCTGGAGTGCTTTGCAAACTACCATATTCCTTAGGTCCCTTATCAAAACTGTATACTAGGGTTTGGAGGGAGACCAAAGATAGGATGGCCTATTAGGGATGTTTGGAAATCACTCCAATATGGAATAATATTTATCTGCCTGAGTTTTATGTAGTACAAGAGGTTCAATTTTGGGTGAAATATTGGATTACTCAAATCTCACACTTATTTGAAAACAGCGAATTAAAATAATTTCTAGCTCTTCAAAATAGGTTTGGGGTACTAGGAGATAAATCGTTATTGTATGCGCAATTAGTTCATGCCTGGAAATTCACTACAGATAAAAGTATGTCTAGAATTAAACCATTCGGTTTAGTTGATAAATTGTTAAATAAGTCACAGACTCAAGGGCTGATTTCACATTGTTATAAATACTTGGGTTCTATGTCCAAGAATAAATCTAAATTCATTGATATAGATAAAGGGGAAAAAGATCTGGGAAACATCACCCAGCAACAATGGGATTCAGTTTATAGAAAGGGTATCACTGCATTTAGCGCACCTTCTTTCACAATAGATGGTGATTAATAGGTTACATCCCTAAGAAACTAGTTAAAATGGGCTATAGAACTGTGGAAGATTGTCCTACGTGTGGCTCTCCCGACACAGATCTTGTACATCTACTTTGGAGATGCCCTAAATTGCACCGATACTGGAGTCGAGTCGTAGAATGTATTCAAATAATCATACCACTTTGGGTTGACCAAGTTGATACCCTAATACTCTTAGGGGACTCTACGTACATTGAAAGATTGTACAATACCAGTTGATTTTGCAATTGTTTTTTTTGGCCTGCTTTGAGTTTCTCAAAAAATGGATGTCTCCTAGATAGTTCCTCATTTCTGTGGATGGAAAAGCCAAGTGTACAGGACTCTGCTGATTGAGAGGTCATATTTTCTAGAAAAAGCAGGGAGAGATAAGTTTCTGAATAAATGAAGCCCATGGCTTAAATATCTAGAGATTGAAGAAATAATTTACGTCCTGGGTCAGGAGAACTAATTGATTAGGGTTTTTTTTTTGTTTTTTTTCCCTCTCCTCCTACATTTGCTTTGGGGTGGGAGGGTTAAGGGGGGGGGGGGTTGTGTATATGCTGTGATGCTCTATTTATTTATATTTCCTTTTATGTACTGCACGTTTTGTATAAGCAGAATAAATGAAAAAATCATTTAAAAAAAAAAAGAACTTGTAACAACCCATACAATGAAGTTATTACATTATTTGAAACGCACAGTGAACGTTAATGTTAATCAATAACTCATATTTACCATAAAATATTGCCATTGAAAAATATAACATATCCAGCAACAAAACAAGCCCTCATACACCTACTTTGATGAAGAAATAAAAAAGTTATAGCTCTTCTAATGCATCTACGCAAAAATGAAAAAAATCCTGCGGTCCTAAAGGCTAAGGCCTCATTTACATCACGTTATTGCACTACGTTTGTCTTGTACATCGGGAAAGGGGTCCTTTTGGCCTCCGTCAGGCTGGTATAAGTCGGTATACCTTTTTTTTTTTTTTTTTAAGGATGGAATAGCATGGAAGACTACACTGTTCTATCCTGAGGGTGTACGTTTTTTTTTTAACATGGGAGCCTATGAGTGACGGATGCCACATGCTTGAGAAAAGTCCTGTTGGACGGAATCGTCGCACCTGTGGGTGAATAAATTTCCATTTATTTTGGATGTGCTGCCATGTTGCTCTCTGTTTGTGGATTCTATTCATGGGACTTTGGATCAGGTTCCTTTTGAGGCTTGCACCCACTATATTATATTTTGCTCTGTTTCTCCAGTGCTGTGATAACCTCTCCTTGGATGCCACTGTATGACATCCATCACAGGTATACGTTAAACAGTGTTGAACAGTGTCATCAGGAGAAGTGCTGTAGTCCCGGGGCACAGCGCTAGCTGATGCTCTGCTCGGGTACACCAACAATAGGAAATTCCTGACGTCACTGTCCATATATGTGATTTCATTATGGCCTAAAATAGACTTGTACTGAAGCGGTTAATATTACATTTCCTTTAGCCAAACTTCCTGCATGTCGTTTGCATTGATCTGTTATTAAACATCGATTGTATTTTTATTGCAGAGTGATAAATGCTGGAAAAAGTCAGCACAATGAAGATCAGGCATGCTGCGAATATGTAGTTGCTGAAGATAGAGATAAGAAACATAATAGCGTACTCAGTGACCAGAATTTAAACACCGATTTAGAAACAGCATGTATGGTAAGTGTAAACAGAAATTAGAACTATACAAAAACCCTTTAGGTGTTTTCAGGTCTTTTAAAATTATGTGCAGATGGTTTACATAAAGCAAAATTTGTCACTTACTAATGTAATGTCTGTAGCTGAAATGCTTCTGTAAGCCAGTTTCACGTGCAGTCACATGATCATGCTCCTGGTGTTTATCTCCTGCTTGTGTGACGTTTTGTATTTTGAACACATGCTTATCTCCCCTCTCCCTCTCTGTACGAAATGTCACACTTCACAATCCTCTTATCTACACTGCTTCCTGCTGTCCCCTCTCTCTCTCCCTGCAGTGTTTCACATGCTGGGCAGCAGATGTGCAGTGTCAGTATCAGAGCACAGTGTCAGTATCAGAGCATGTTTTGTGTGTGTCATGACAGTGAGTAATTATAGCACTACTTTATAACTTTGTAATAGAGGCAATGTATATGAGAGGGGAGAGGAATCATGGGAACTGTAGTCCTTTACATGG